>NC_135655.1:10433092-10738785 GCF_964188315.1 Podarcis muralis | reverse complement strand
CCTATCCATTCCTAAGGAAATCAGCCCTGAGTGCTCACTGGAAGGACAGATCGTGAAGCTGAGGCTCCAATACTTTGGCCACCTCATGAGAAGAGAAGACTCCCTGGAAAAGACCCTGATGTTGGGGAAGATGGAGGGCACAAGGAGAAGGGGACGACAGAGGATGAGATGGTTGGACAGTGTTCTCGAAGCTACCAGCATGAGTTTGACCAAACTGCGGGAGGCAGTGGAAGACAGGAGTGCCTGGCGTGCTCTGGCCCATGGGGTCACAAAGAGTCGGACACGACTAAACAACAAATGTAGATTACCTCTATCCTTATACTTTTTACATCATTTTTCTTTTTCTTTAACCCTGCAAAGCGTCATTCATTACATACCGATATGCTTACTCCAGAACAATGTTTTTTCATATAGTCTTTAGCGCATCCCCATTCTTTTAATAATTTCTGGTCCGATTGTCCTCTTATGAATGCTGTGAGTCTTGCAAGATTCGGGCCACTCTTTTTTGGTCCAAAAGCTACATCACCCTTAAGCCAGCCCTCCAGGTTGCCAGCAGTGGGCGTGGCCAAAAGGGGTGTGGCCATGCACGCATCCCCAGGCAGACACACAAGCACACATTCCATTGATCTGTGCAGATCAGCTGAGAGGGGGGGGGGTTCCTTTCCTTGTTCCATTCATCAAATGATCAACCTGACAATCGATAGGGAAGAGGGCAATTCGCACCCTCTCAGGTTGCTGGATTCCTGTAACCCCAGCACTGGGTCTACTATTTATTCATTTACTGGCAGAACCTTGGGCACCAGGAAAAAAAATGTTTTGAGGGGTGGACAGATCAGGCCGCTGAACCATCCCCTGCTATAGGGATGCTTAGAGATAACTCAAGACTTCGTATTCCAAAACAAACAGGGAACATATGAGGCTTGGTCCAAAAACAAAACAGGTCACCATACCTGCATTTCATCTTCAGCCACAGGTAGACTTTTGAAATACTGCAGAAACTGAGCCACATATGTCATGATGGATTTCTCATCTGGACTGACGACATCAACATCTGTAAAATGCCAGAAGCTATTAAACATCTCAGCATCCCAAAGGGTCTAAAGTAGGGTTACCAGATGTCCCCGTTTCCCAGGGACAGTCCCAGGATTTGCAAATAAGTCCCCGGACAAATTCCATCCCCAGAATGTCCCCGGATTTCATCCAATGTCCCCAGGAAATGCAGCAGCGGCAGTCTCCGGAGCAGTTGGCTCTGGCTGGCTTCAGGAGCTGCTTGGAAGTCCCCATGTGATGGTGGTGCAGGGGCTCTAAGATGCAGCTTCCGGGCTGCCTCTACCTTCCCTGAGCCCAGCAACTAAGCTGTGAAGGGAGGCTTCATGCTGCCTATCGGAGCAGCCTCCCAACTCCTACTTGCGTACAAGCAGGAGCAGGGCGCGGATCTCTCAGTTAAGCAATGGGAAGCCTCCCTTCCCAGCTGAGGGATCCCTGTCCCCTCCTGCTTGCACACAAGTAGGAATGGGATTGGGGCTGCTCCGATGGGAAGGGAGGCATCGTGCTGCCTGAGAGATCCCTGCTCCCTCCAGCTTGCACGCAAGTAGGAGTTGGGATGGGGCTCTTCCTCAATGTGTAGTATTCATTAATTCATTCATTCATTCATTCATTCATTGTGTCCCCAGATTTATTGAAAAAAATCTGGTAACCTTAGTCTAAAGGGAACGAGGCTGTCTTTCAGATATTTGGAGCCTGAGTCGTTTAGGGCTTTCAACACATGTCCGTATGAAAGACACACTATAAAAGAGTCAACATGTGAACGAAAAGTTGCCTGTATTATGAAAGCACCTGTTTAGTAATCTGCTTGGTGATATTTATTTCCATTCACAGATTTTGGTACACTTCCCCTCCCAATCTAGACATTCATATTGAAAACAGGGTCTAAAATCTATGCCCGTGAAAACACAACCGACACTGTTATGACTGGAGACGCTCCATTCTCGGAAGGTTTACCGTCAGGTTCAAGCAGCCGGGGTATATTGAGTTCTGTCTCTGCAATTTCGAAGGCTTCCTCCAGGTTCTCTTTGTTGGGTCTATCTTTTGCTCTCTCCATGTCTACCAAGTCCGGCCTCAAGGCGTGAATGATGGCCAAGAACGCCAACCCATTCCTCCAACTGGATTTGAAGTCTGCAACGCTGATGGAGCCATGCCTGCGTCCAAACACACACACACACAAAAATGTCTCTTCAGTTATTCCTGTAAGCAGTGACGCTGCACTGCCAACCATGCAAGTAACTCCCTTTCCCACAAGCGCCCTATTTTTACAGCCTGGCACGAAGTATAACACTGTCTCTTAAAAAGTTAAGGGATGGGGAGCAAGTTGTAGACCCATAGGCACCCTCTCCCACCCCACAGGGGTAAAAACCTCCCTTAGATCTGCCTTACATCTGCACCGAGGTTAACCCAAGACTCATGCTAACCTGGGTTCCCCCAATTAACCAGAGATTGAAATGAGTTCAAAAACGCTGGTTTTGGGGAGAACCTTGAAGGCCTTAAAAGGGGGTTAAAGGTAAAGGGACCCCTGACCATTAGGTCCAGTCGTGACCGACTCTGGGGTGGCAGCGCTCATCTCACTTTATTGACCGAGGGAGCCGGGGTACAGCTTCCGGGTCATGTGGCCAGCATGACTAAGCCACTTCTGGCGAACCAGAGCAGTGCACGGAAACGCCGTTTACCTTCCCGCTGGAGTGGTACCTATTTATCTACTTGAACTTTGACATGCTTTCGAACTGCTAGGTTGGCAGGAGCAGGGACCGAACAACGGGTGCTCACCCCGTCGCGGGGATTCGAACCACCGACCTTCTGATCGGCAAGTCCTAGGCTCTGTGGTTTAACCCACAGTGCCACCCGCGTCCCTAAAAGGGGGTTAGACAAGATTAATGGAGGACAAGGCTACGAGCCATGTGATATCACTAAAGCAGAATTAGCTCCACTGCTAACGCACAATTATAGTATCTAAGAAGTGTTGAAGAATATACCTGCCCTAAATGAGCAGTCTGGCAGGGAAGGGGCTCAGTTTTAAGAATGGGAGCCATTATATTATACTTTCCACCCAGTGGCAAATCTATTTCGAGGCAATTACAGACAACGTTTGAGAGAAATGTGCCCGGTGACTTCCTACAGCACATTTGTTTCCTAGAAAATGCAGCTATGCCGAGAGACGAAGGCATGAGTCAGAATGAGTGCTGACATAAAAATGGGTTGTGCATTGTAGATATGCAGGAAGGAGGACAAAGGCTAAGGCTGGGCACCGCGGGGTGAAATCAGCGATCTCACTTGTTCAGAATGTCAGGGTTTGTTGGCAGAGTGGCCAAACTCACTTGGGGAGTGGAAACCACTTAACTTGTCAGACTTTCTCTTTGTTCTTTGTCCTGCTATTCAACTCCACCACTGTTGAGGAAATGAACTTAAATGTTCTTTGGCTAGGCTAAAGAAAGCTCTTTGGCCCCGCTGACCAGCCTACAGGATCAGGCCGCTCTCTTTGGGGAAGTGCTGTATGTAGCTCAGCGGCACGGCACACACCTTGTCTGCAAAAGGTCCTGGGTTCGAATCATGGCGTCTCCAAGAAGGGCCGAAACAGACTGCCGAAATTCTGGAGAGACGCTGCCAGTTGGTGTAGACAATACTGAGGCAGATGGACCACTGGTCTGACTCAGTAGAAGGCAGCTTTGCATGCCCTATTTATATCAACGATGAGGACTAGAATCTCAATATTGTTTTTAAAGCAAGTGCCATAACCTAGTGGCTCAGCATCTGATTTGCATGCAGGAGTCCTCAGGTACAACCCACAACATCTGCAGCTCTACCAGCAGCAGGAGAGGAGGAGTAACTGAGTCATCTGCAAAGCAGGTTAAGTTACCACCTCTCTGCTTTGCTCCGCTACTGCTCCCCTCCTGCAGGGAGAAGAGAGATTCAGGACCATCCCTGGAGGACCAACCCCCAGCACTGAATTGGGTGGGGTGGTGGGGTTAAAGGGGGGAAACTGTGGGTTTCAGGTGAATGGCTTTTTGGACTACGGGAAGTTGAGGCTTTGTTTATTTTTGTTTAACAAAATATAATAATAATAATAATAAACCAAATACCATACATCTCAAAAATTGCACATATGCATTCCAAAACATAATAATTTTTTCTTTTCTTTTTTTTACTTCCCCACCCCCATTTTCCATGGTGTTTTTAATTTCTCCCCCTTGCTGTACCCTATCTTCTCCGTCTTATATCATAACCACCATACAATAAACTCTAACTCCTTCTGTTGCTCATAGTTCAAATCCTGCTCGTGAATTCAACATACTATAATACTTATATATTTAAATATTTTTTTTAAAAAAATGTTAGTAAGCAGGCTTGAGTATTGTTTTGCTTATCATTTGATTATGGTTTCATTCACAGATGTTATGCTATATGAAATATTAATGTCTATTATTATTAAAACTTTGTGTGCCACCCTATACCTGCAGGTCTCAAGACGGCTCTTAACATAAAATACATAATAAAAATACTGTAAAAACAAGCAAAATCCAATAATCCCCCTCTCTCCCTAACATATTTTAAAAGCACTTTCCTGCTATGGTAATATGTATTGTATATCTATCTTTCTTTCTTTCTTTCTTTCTTTCTTTCTTTCTTTCTTTCTTTTGCTGTAAGCCACTTGGAGACCTTTTGGAGGCAAGTGACTAATACGTCTAATAAAGGAAAATGAAATGAATCTTAAACTCTGGAGGGCTGCTGCGGATCAATGGTTTGATTCAATGCAAGGCAGCTTTCTGTGTTCCTAAGCATCACAGATTAGTGCAGAAAACAGGATGGAATGGGCTGGCAAGTGAACGCATGGAAAAGCGGCACAAAGTGCAGACGGACTGATTCAAGCAACCCTACATACGTGGCGCACTGCTCCTTGGCCCACAACAGAAGAGCCTTCTTTGCGGACATCTTCCACCGTTCCTTCGCTTTAGCATTTCGTTTTGCCGGTGGGCTTGCTGTCGGCGATGAGTCCACGGCACTTGAACTGTCCGGCGAAGGATGACCGTAGCCACAAGCAAGAGTCTGGGCTAACTCTTCAATCTACCAATGAAGAATAGAGGGCGGGGGAGGGAAAGGAACAGATTTATTCCACAGTCATTGATAAGAACTTGGGTAAAAGGTAACAGTAAAGGGACCCCTGACCGTTAAGTCTAGTCACGAACGACTCTGGGGTTGCGGCACTCTTATCGCTCTATAGGCCAAGGGAGCTGGCGTTTGTCCACAGTGCCACCTGCATCCCAAGAACTAGGGTAAGGTAAAGGTAAAGGTAAAGGGACCCCTGACCATTAGGTCCAGTCGTCACCGACTCTGGGGTTCGGCGCTCATCTCGCTTTATTGGCCGAGGGAGCCGGGGTACAGCTTCCAGGTCATGTGGCCAGCAGGACTAAGCCGCTTCTGGCAAACCAGAGCAGCGCACGGAAACGCTGTTTACCTTCCCGCTGGAGCGGTACCTATTTATCTACTTGCACTTTGACGTGCTTTCGAACTGCTAGGTTGGCAGGAGCAGGTACCGAGCAACGGGAGATCACCCCGTCGCAGGGATTCGAACCACCGACCTTCTTATCGGCAAGTCCTAGGCTCTGTGGTTTAGACCACAGTGCCACCTGCATCCCAAGAAGTAGGGTACAAAGTCATAAATCAGTGACAGACCTTGGGGTCTTGAATTTCAGCAGCGCCCTGTGCGGGCATCAAAATCTGGCGTACAAAGCCCTGCCTCTCGCCTTCCATTCTTCATAAAAGTTCTGGAGGCCCCTATGCTTCATGCCCAATGCAACCAAACTGGTAGCTCGCCCCTAAATCCATCTCTGCTTAAATGACTTGGGCCTAAGTACTTGAAGAATCACCTCCACTTGTGGTTTAACAATCAATCCTTCTTCCCAGGGAACTCTGGGAATTGTAGCTCCGTAAGGGGAATAGCGGCCTTCCTTAATAACTCCCAGAACCTTTAACAAACTACAGTTCCCAGGATTCTTTGGGGGGAACCAAAGGCCTGTTAAAAGTGTTAGAGTAGTTATTCAAATGGGGCATGGCATGTTGGTCATGTGGGATTTGATTTGCACGTCAAGGCAACTTTAAAATGAATGGAAACTGTGAAAACTGAGATGGTACAGTCCTCTCCTAAGGGCCATTTCACCTCAAACACCTAGGCATAGCTTTTCAGATGGCATGATCACCGCTCTCCTCCCCTGACACACTGTTCGGGGGGGGGGGTCTCCTTGCCTCCATCCCCTGAGCCTATTTCGGCAAAAACTAACTTGGGAAATCTTTCTTTCAACCTTGATCAGCTACTCACGTGAAAATGCAATATGATTGTCCAAATCAGGCCAAGGACAATGGACGGTTTCCCTTCAATGATATCAGCAACATGAATGTTGATCAGCTTGATCTGGGAAAAGAAGAATAACTATTGTTAGCCACTCTGAGCCTGGCTTCGGCTGGGGAGGGCAGGATATAAATAAAATTATTTTATCTTATTACAGTATTTTTCGTCCCATAGGATGCTTCGTCCCATAGGACGCACCTAGTTTTTTGGGGGGGAAATAAAGGAAATTTTTTCCCCTTTATTTCCCCCCCAAAAGCAGGTCGGGGAAACGGAACCAGGTCGAGGAACAGCGGGATGACAGCACTGCGCCTCCTTGCTGTCCCCCGAGCTTGTGGGGCTGGCCGATGTCTGCCCGGCGCGAGGGGCGCTCTGCTTCAGGGCGACCCGCCGGGCGGCAGGCTGCTATCCGCAGCGTGGGGAGCCCTGCGGGGAACTCCTGCAGGGCTCCCCACGCTGCGGATGTCTGTCCGGCACGCGAGGCGCTCTGCTTCAGGGCGCCCTGCCCGCCGAGTGGCAGGCTGCTATCCGCAGCGTCGCTCTCCAAGCTTCAGCGAAAGCCTGCATTCGCCCCATAGGACGCACCCAGATTTCCCCTTCATTTTTGGAGGGGAAAAGGTGCATCCTATAGGGCGAAAAATACAGTAATTTAATTATTATTATTAATTATTATTATAGAACAAAGTGAAGGGAAATGAATCACTGTTTTAAAACAGCTCTTGTGGGATGTTTAAACCTGTAATGCTGTGTATTTTTGTGTGTGTGTGTTTAATCACAACCCAACAATGGAGTTCAAAAAGAAAGAAGAAAAAATATGGTATATACTGGACTCCTATGAAAACATCACAATCCAAATCCACCTCTAGCCATGTACAACAAGCTGTTTCTTGTCATTTATCTCTTTATTTAATACAACCTCTATATTGCTTTATTGTTGTTCTTGTTGTTTAAGCCTCTAAGTCTAAGCCATGGGTAGGCAAAATAAAGCCAGGGGGCCGGATCTGGCCCAATTGCCTTCTAAATCCGGCCCGCGGATGGTTCGGGAATCAGCGTGTTTTTACAGGAGTAGAATGTGTGCTTTTATTTAAAATGCATCTCCGGGTTATCTGTGGGGCATAGGAGTTCGTTCATTTCCCCGGCAAAAAAAATATAGTCCAGACCCCCACATGGTCTGAGGGACAGTGGACCGGCCCCCTGCTAAAAAAAAAAGTTTGCTGACCCCTGCTCTAAACAGTTTACAAAAAATATAAAACTTTAATACTATGGATAAAAAAACAATTAAAAACAGGTATTTAAAAATAAGCTGAACGATGAATAAAATCGATGGTAGCTAAAAACAAATAAATAAAATACGTAATTTCTATGGTGTCTGGATAGACAATTTTGTTTTCCTGAACAAAATGTTGTAAGCAGTTGCTGAACAGGGTACAATGACGGAACCCGCCTAATGTCAATGGGCAGGAAGTTCCCAAGTTTAGGTGGTGCCGAAAGTCCTTGCAAAAGTTAATTAATACCCAGTTTGCCAAGCTGCAATCCAGCAAAGTAAGTAAAGGAACGCCTAACTATTAGGTCGAGTCATGACCGACTCTGGGGTTGCGGTGCTCATCTCGCTTTATTGGCCGAGGGAGCCGGCGTACAGCTTCCGAGTCATGTGGCCAGCATGACTAAGCCGCTTCTGGCGAACCAGAGCAGCGCACGGAAACGCTGTTTACCTTCCCGCTGGAGTGGTACCTATTTATCTACATGCACTTTGACGTGCTTTTGAACTGCTAGGTTGGCAGGAGCTGGGATTGAGCAATGGAAGCTCACCCCGTCGCGGGGATTCGAACCGCCGACCTTCTGATCGGCAAGTCCTAGGCTCTGTGGTTTAACCCACAGCACCACCCGCATCCCCTAAAGTAAGTTAAACCCCCCAAAAAATCATTATTTGGTTGATAATGTAAAAGGTGTGTGTAAGCTGCAGAGAGCTCATAGTGAACCTAGGTTGCTCATTCATATCTATAAAAGTGTGGATAAAAGCATCCTCAAGACCTGACTTATGGAGTCCCTTCAGCTCTTGCATTGACTGTAGCTGGGATCTATAATAAACGCTTTAGTGGAATTTCCTGCTGAAAATAAATATAAAGTATAACAGCATATCCAGTTCTGTTCTAAAGCATGTCACTGTACAGCTTTGCTTCGAATGTGCTGTTCTCGTCTTTTTTTACACCACTTTGGCACCCGAGCAAACTCAAAACCGTCTTTGAGGCTGGAGTAATACTGACCGATCTGTTCTTTAGGAACGTCAACGCATTTTCAATGTTGCTTCTGCACTGGAAAGTGTTAGATCCTTTCTCACGTGGCTGGAGGGAGAGAAAGAGGGGATACAAACAAACAAAAAAATCAGGCTCCACATTACAAATTGCAAAATTCGAATGGCTCTTCTCATGTTCTTATGTTAATTTCGCAGAATATTTTCTGCTTTTGCGGTTTAGAAATTTCAGCAATTTTTTGAGAGTGGGCGAGGAAGGAGTTGATAGAACTGTGGGAAAAGGGGGAAAGTGTTGAGACATTTCCAACCTTCTCCTAGCATTCTTAAGAGCTAGAAACTTGGGATGTTTTCCTGAGAGAAAGTTCAGAACCTCAAGATCCTTAATTTGGTACAACAAAGCTGAGTTTCTGTCTGCATGTCAAACTCACACCAGGCCCAAACTGCAATTTGCCACGGAACAGGAAAAGAAATTCAAGCACGAGGACTGATGGGCAATAAGTACCGTATTTTTCGCTCTACAGGACGCACTTTCCCCCCACCAAAAATGAAGGGGAAAAGTGTATGCATCCTATGGAGCGAATGCAGACCAGGGTCCAATGCTTCAAAGCAGCGCTTTCCCCCAACACCAGCCCCACAAGCTCAGGGGGCAGCAGCAAGGTCTGCTCTTGAACGCACCTTGAACACACCTTGTTTTTGAGGGGGAGAACAAGGGAAAAAATTTTTTTTCCTATTCTCCCCCTCCTATGGTCCGGTGCGTCCTATGGTCCAGTGCGTCCAATAGAGCGAAAAATACAGTAAGTTCATTGCTTTTTAAATTGACTTTAGACAAAAAGAATCACATGCAGTGGGGATACCTTACCATTTGTTGTCCTGAGAGGACCTCCAGCAGATCCAAAAGCACATGTCCCTGCCCGATGTCCGTATACAAGTCCGAGACAAAGGAAGGTGGGGAATGCTGCAAAAATATTTGTCGTTAAGCAACCTTTCTTATTCTAATATTTATAAGCCATACATCCAAGGGAGGGCATAGTAAGGCAGAATACGACATAGAAACCTAACACTGCAATAATAAGAGCAGTCAGAAACACCAACGGCAGATCAATAAACCGGTTGGTTAAAAACAATAGTCCACATTCTGCTGTCTGAACTGTACAGGTTTCAAAACAAGTCTATAAGAAAGATGGCAGTGATTGCTGCCAGACCTCTACTGGCAAGGGCACAGCCTGCCACACTAATGGCTCAGTAACTGGTAAAAACCAAGCCAAGCCAGTATTTTTTCTTTTGGAGGGGTTAAAAATGAGGTGCCGGAACTCATATCTTGATAAAAATGGTGTTGGGTGAAAGATCACTGAATTTCAGGGGGTTTGACCAGACGAGCCTCATGGTCCAATTCAACTCTCAACAGTTCTGTGATTTTATGGAAATACTGGAGAGCACCATCATAAAAAAATCTGCAAGTACTACTCTCAGAAAAGCAGTACCATGTTGAATGGAAAACGAGTGAGGACCCAGTGCCTGATTTACATATAAGCTAAACAAGCTATAGCTTAGGGCCCCACTCTCTTATGGGTCCCCCAAAAAATTAAAAGGGGAAAAAACTGGATGTACATTTCCAAAATATAAGACAAACAAATAAAATAAAACCTACATACAGCAACAGTGTTTTGTGTTGCGTAGGCTCCTATGATGTAAGTCATGCTACTAGCCTGCTTCCTAAAATCTCACTGGTTTGCTATTATCATTTCATGTTATAGCAAGTTTCTAGAGACTAGATTATGAGTCTTTGCAAATTGTGTTTCTAAAGGAACTTTTGTTATTGCCAAATGCCAATGTGTTTGCGTTATTAAGTTTGTTATGAATAAAAAATCATTTTAAGTTAAAGGTAAAGGTAAAGGTATCCCTGCCTGTACGGGCCAGTCGTGTCCGACTCTAGGGTTGTGCGCCCATCTCACTTAAGAGGCCGGGGCCAGCGCTGTCCAGAGACACTTCCGGGTCACGTGGCCAGCGTGACAAAGCTGCTCTGGCGAGCCAGCACAGCACACGGAACGCCGTTTACCTTCCCGCTATAAAGCGGTACCTATTTATCTACTTGCACTTAAGGGTGCTTTCGAACTGCTAGGTGGGCAGGAGTTGGGACCGAAAGACGGGAGCTCACCCCGCCGCGGGGATTCGAACCGCCGACCATGCGATCGGCAAGCCCTAGGCACTGAGGTTTTACCCACAGCGCCACCCGCGTCCTTTTTTTTTAAAGTTAGACCTTAATAATTATTTCACTCTTAATATACTTCTTCTTAATTGCATTTCAGTTGCAACAATTACTTTGATAAAATACATATTTTGTTATGTGCAAATGGCTTTAGATACCTATTAGGTCCATAAATTACCATACAGCATATATTCAACACTAAAAACAGCGACAATTTGTTGTTGACAAAAGACAGCTGGACATATAAAGGGCCCCATTACCTTCAGTAGCTTAGAGCCTCATCAAACCTAAATCCAGCCCTGGTCATTCCCTTACCTTTTCCAGCTGTGAGTTGATCCAACTTGTGAAGGTCCTCTTTTGCGTGTTCTCCTGCTCCACTACGTTTTAAAAATAAAATAAAATTGAAGAATCACCCATGAACGGAGAAGATAAACATACTTTTAAATAAAACTTTCAAGCAGGTCTGCAGAACTTGTGACAGGCAGGTGTGGCAGGAAAATACTAACCTCCTCCTTCTCTGTGCCTTGTGATCTGATATCTGCTCCTCACACACACTTCACAAATTGTGGAACAACTGTAATATCCCCCCCCCCCCAAGCTGTTACTGAAAAAGCCCCTTCCTGCAGCTCTTCTGTGCACTGGTGTTAAAGTTGTCTTGTTTCTTAATGTAAATTTAATAATTATAAGATGTTGCTTCAATTTTACATCAACCATATTATATATTATCACATTTTTCCATACTGAGAATACCCACAGTTATCATTTCACCAGCGCTTTAAAAAAAAAAAAATCAGTACATGAAATATACTTGGAGTCCAGAGTGGATTTCATGTTCTTTATACAGCTCATAGTGGTGAGGAGGAATGGAAGTTCCCCCCCAATATCTGCTTATATACATTATTTACACAATGGGCTGCACGTGATTGGCTAATTCCAGGATTCTCCTGTAGGCCAATCAGGTTGTGGATTCACTTCCACCTGGAGCTGGATTGGGTGGCTCCTGCAGACCAATCATACTGCTGCATTCTGAATCCTATTGTTCTAGGACCAATCAGACCGCTGCATTTTTGGATCCTATTCAACTCAGTACATAACAGTACAAAAAAAGGCCACCAATTATACTAGGAAAAAAATCAAAATTGTTTTCGTTCTTCCCTCCCAAAGCCAAATTTGTTGTTGACAACGGACAGCTGGACATGTAAAGGGCCCCATTACCTTCAGTAGCTTAGGGCCTCATCAAACCTAAATCAGGCCCTGGTATAGACAGAAGTTAAGCTATCCCTGTCCAGATAGGGGCGCAGCTGGGCCACCAACCAAAGCTGATGGAAGGCACTCCTCGCCACCGTGGCCACCTGAGCCTCAAGCAACAGGAAGAGGATCCCGGAGTACCCCCAAGCTACAAACCCACTCCTTCAGAAGAAGTCTAACCCCATCAAGAGCAGGCCATCTCCCACCCATCTGGTCTAGGGTGTCCACTAACAGTGCCTCAAGTCTTATCTGGATTGAGCCTCAGTCTGTTGGCTCTCATCCTGTCCATTACCGAGGCAAGACAACAATTCTGTGCCATGTGTGCAGGTTAGATCCAGATTCAGTTTGTGAAATGGAATTCCCTTTCAAATCCATGGGACCCAGATTCAACCAACTTGGGTTTCCACCACGTACAACACAAACTGTAATCTGAAACATACTCAAAGGGAAATAAATCCAGCTGAGCTCAGTAGGGCTTACCTCAGACAAAACATGTTTACAGAGTCTGGCTACAAGTGTCTGCTCCTGATAATCAATAGTGCTTAAAGTATTTTACACACAGAAATGGAAAGCCCTTCTTAAACGCTTTGCTAGCTAGACTGTTGTCAGAGCCTCGTTGTTGTTTTTTAATACCTCCAGGAAGTCTTGGGGCTGCTATGGAGGTTTGCATTTCATTTGCATGTCGTCAACATTTGTTATGCAAAGGACTGCAAAGGATTATCTTGTTCCCAGTTCAAAGCAAAGGATTAAATTATTAGCGAAGCAATTCTCAGCAATGGAAGCTGGAAGTTCGTGTTTGGTCTCTGGCATTCAGGGCCTGCTGCAAAGTGGACTTTTCAGTTCCAAATGGCAAAAAAGGAAAAACACCCCCACCTGCTATTCCACCCACAGGGGTAAAAGATACAGGTAACAGTATCACCTCTACATCTCCCTGTGGGTGGAAAATCAGCTGGAAAGGAGATGATGAGGTGGGAAATGGCTGGAGGAGAAAGGGTTAAGCAGCCCCTCCACTGCCATTGCCATTGAGATAATATCCACAGTCCTCCTTTCCAGGGAAAATGTTATACAGGATGTAATTGCAGATAACATATTGTTCCTTGGCCTTCTCTTTGGAGAGAAGAGAGAAGAGAATAGAATGGGTTGTATCCAAAGCAGCGCTACATAAACATTTTATCAGCGTAAAGATTTCTGGGTGAGCAGTGGAATGTGAACCCCTCTTCTCCTCCCCTCTGCCCCCCTAAACCAGGTGTGGAGAACCCCCTGGTCCTGAATGGGGTAACTGTGCCCCTGAAGGACCAGGTGCGCAGCCTGGGAGTCATTCTGGACTCACAGCTGTCCATGGAGGTGCAGGTCAATTCTGTGTCCAGGGCAGCTGTCTACCAGCTCCACCTGATACACAGGCTGAGACCCTACCTGCCCGCAGACTGTCTCGCCAGAGTGGTGCATGCTCTGGTTATCTCCCGCTTGGACTACTGCAATGCGCTCTACGTGGGGCTACCTTTGAAGGTGACCCAGAAACTACAACTAATCCAGAATGCAGCAGCTAAACTGGTGACTGGGAGCAGCCGCCAAAACCACATAAAACTGGTCTTGAAAGACCTACATTGGCTCCCAGTACATTTCCAAGCACAATTCAAAGTGTTGGTGCTGAGCCCTAAACGGCCTCAGTCCTGTATACCTGAAGGAGTGTCTCCACCTCCATCGTTCTGCCCGGACACTGAGGTCCAGCGCCGAGGGCCTTCTGGCAGTTCCCTCACTGCGAGAAGTGAAGTTACAGGGAACCAGGCAGAGGGCCTTCTCGGTAGTGGCGCCCGCCCTGTGGAACGCCCTCCCATCAGATGTCAAAGAGAAAAACAACTACCAGACTTTTAGAAGACATCTGAAGGCAGCCCTGTTTAGGAAAGCTTTTAATGTTTAATAGACTATTGTATTTTAATATTCTGTTGAAAGCCGCCCAGAGTGGCTGGGGAAACCCAGCCAGATGGGTGGGGGGGGTATAAATAATAAATTATTATTATTATTATTATTATTATTATTATTATTATTATTATTATTATTATTATTATTATTCTAGAGGTTCCCCACAACCCTATGGAGCAGATTTGCAGAGGACAGGGGGGAAATACTGTTGCACAAGTGGAAATCCTTGCACTGAAAGGTGCATTAGTTGAATGCCACTCTGCCAGACCTCAAACTTGGACCAACCACCCAGATAAAGGGGGGGAGGGGGGGAAAGGAAAAATAAATACTCAGTACTCGGGATGGGGAAGAAATACAATTCAGTTCACATTTAAAGCTGAATCTATCAAATTTGCAGTTTCTGAAACAATATTAAAAGTGGGGAAAGAGCCATCCTTCCAAATTTGAACTTCTCTGAATTTTCAGCTTCCGTTCTCCAACCAGTCAGCATTTATACAAATGCACACTAGGGGAAATTGTGCTTAAAAATGAATATACAGTGGTACCTTGGTTTTTGAACGTAATCTGTTCCGGAAGACCGTTCGAGTGCCGAAACGGTCGAAAACCGAAAACTCAGTATGGAAGCCTAAAATGGAAAACTCAAAATGGAAAACTCAAAACGGAAGCTGCGTTTCCAGTTCAACTACGAAAATCGAACTATTCGTCAACGGAGACATTTGAAAACCGAGGTAACACTGTATCCGTGCAAATAGCATACAAAAATGTGCGACATTAAGAAAAAATGCTTGCAAACATGTGTGTGTTATAAGACAAAATTGCGGACAAAAAAATTATTTATCACCTGAAATGCTGAAGAATTTTCATCGTGATTTTAAAAGAAAAGAAACCGTAAATTGCTGCAGAACGGTGGAGAACTGAATTTAAGATTTGGAAAATTAGAAACTGAGGGAATGGAAACTTACATATCCTTCCATGCCAACTCAAGACTGGTCCCTTTAAAAGGCAAGCATTACTTCTGAGATAGTCTAGTCTTGAGATTAGCCAAGACCATCGGAGTCTTGAGGATTCTGCAGGAACGTTCCCAGGAGGATGGCTAAGTAAAACACTGAAAGTGCCTGTACATTTTGCCTTGTATCCCAGGGTCTACAAATGCTGGAAACAGGTTGCTAAACAAAAACGAAAAGCTGGGCATCTGGGAATTATGGTTCACTGGGCAGGAGCCGATCCCTTACCCTCCCCACACACAGATATCCATGTCAGAGGGCACCGACTGCAACAGAGAAGGCACCATCTTGGTTATAACGCTATGCAGAGATTTGCAAGGCAGCCTCACTTCTGGAAAGAGGCATAGAGAGCATGGCTGCGTACCCACCTTGATGCACATTTAGAGCACATTTCCTCCACAGCAAAGGATCCTGGGAACTCTAGTTTGTTAAAGGTGTGGGGAATTGCAGCTCTGTGAGGGGTAAACTACAGCTCCTAGTATTATTTTGGTGATGCAATGCACTTTAAATGTGTGGTGTGGATGTGACCCAAGTTGCAGGGATGCGGGTGGCGCTGTGGTCTAAACCACTGAGTCTCTTGGGTTTGCTGATCAGAAGGTTGGTGGTTCAAATCCCCGCAATGGGGTGAGCTCCCGTTGCTCTGTCCCAGCTCCTGCCAACCTAGCAGTTTGAAAGCAGGCCAGTGCAAGTAGATAAATAGGTACCGCTGTGACAGGAAGGTAAACTGCGTTTCCGTGCGCTCTTGTTTCCGTCACGGTCCTCTGTTGCGCCAGAAGTGGTTTAGTCACACTGGCCACATGACCTGGAAAGCTGTCTGTGCAGAAACGATGGCTCCCTCGGCCTGAAAGCGAGATGAGCGCCACAACCCCATAGTCGCCTTTGACTGGACTTAATTGTCCTGGTGTCCTTTACCTTTTACCTTTACATAGCAGGCAATCGAAACAAAATTAAAAAATTCCTTCCGGTAGCACCTTAGAGACCAACTAAGTTTGTTATTGGTATGAGTTTTCGTGTGCATGCACACTTCACGAAAGCTCATACCAATAACAAACTTAGTTGGCCTCTAAGGTGCTACTGGAAGGAATTTTTTATTTTGTTTTGACTACAGCAGACCAACACAGCTACAATCCTAGGTATGAATACTCAGAAGGAAATCCTAGCAAGTGTAAGGAGACTTCCTCCTCCTAAGTAAGCATGCAAATGATTGCAGCCTAAGTCAATCACCGAAATTGCTCGTCAGTTCAAACAGCTGACTCAGCAGGCAGGCAGAATTGGTACCATCCAGCAATCAATTTTTATCTATCTAGGGCATTTGATGCCATTTAAATAATCACTGCAGCTGCTCCCGCACCACAATTCATTTTCGGCACGGTTATATTACTCTTTCCATTCTGCAACTACTCCAGGGCTTAATAGTTTTCTACAAAAGCTCAGACGCTCCCGTCATGTGATTCATTAAAAAGGACTTTTTTATGACTAAAGGGCAGATGAATGGACCCTTTGTGTCAGGCGATTTTAATAAGGCTGGAAATGACCTTGGATTTATCTTGCCCTAGTTGTTTTCACGATGTAACCGACCTAAAACAAATACATTCCCTCTCAGCTTCATGCAGCTCTCCCTGTGCTCCAGCTCAGGATCAGAGGCAAAGCACAACAGATCAGGCTGTGCACCTGTCCATTTAAAAAGCAAAATTAAGGAAAGATGGTATTCTTCTCCTTCCCTTGGCACCGGACCTCAGTGTCTGGGCTGGACGATGGAGCTGGAGACGCTCCTTCAGGTATACTGGGCCGAGGTCGTTTAGCGCTTTCCCATACTGAGCTATCCCAGCTTATGCAGTAGCTGCACAACGTCTAGCTTTTATTGAGTGTTTATTCTGATTTGTTTGGGGGGCAGTTATAGGGCAATGAGTATTCATCCTTTTATTTTTTGATTGCAAGGTGTTTACAGGGTATTCCCATTATTCATTAGTTCATCTCACGCGTTCCAATGCATCAGCCCATCACTTTCCAAATAACAAGACCACCTTTTTTAAAAAAAATACAGTGGTACCTCGGGTTACATACGCTTCAGGTTACATACGCTTCAGGTTACAGACTCCGCTAACCCAGAAATATTACCTTGGGTTAAGAACTTTGCTCCAGGATGAGAACAGAAATTGTGCTCCAGCGGCATGGCAGCAGCAGGAGGCCCCATTAGCTAAAGTGGTGCTTCAGGTTAAGAACAGTTTCAGGTTAAGAACGGACCTCCAGAACGAAGTAACTCCTTAACCTGAGGTTAACACACTGTAGGTGTGTTAGGGCACCAGAGTGGCTCAGTTTCCACTTAACTGCACCAACCTACAGTTCTGATATGCATAGGAATGCCTCCGGCAAAATATTGACATTCTGGAAGTTCCTAAAGCCATCACTGCTGCTAAACTGAATTTGGGACTTTTTCCTGTATCGTGTGGGCTTCTAGCACTGCATAACCCTAAGGAGGCGAGAGAAGAAGGCCACAGAACAACATCCATCCTAATCTGCCGCACGAAGATTTGCAATTATGCCCTCTAAGAACTGACGGAATGGAAGTAATGTTTTGTGATCTTGTTATTTCTGGAGCCGGGCCAATCTGACAACACCGCAAGATCAACAGTGTGATGTAACCTCGACTAAAAATTAAAATAAAATAAAATTATTCCGCTTTTTCACCTAGGGGCACCCACCTTCGAAAACAATGATTTGATTTCAACTTTTCCAACACGCGTTTCGTTTTCTGCTGTGTGTTCTCATTCCCAATTCTGGGATGGAGCTACAAGCCACCGTCTGTTCAAGTGAATAGGAGTGCCTGCTTCGCTAGCTAACTTCTCTCAACGCCTGTCAGAATTGGCACCCGATCATGAGAATTAAATAGGTTAAGAAGGGGGAATTACGCACTGGCAATAGTGTGCAAATTGGATCAGAGCGCATGGAGAGTAAATCCTGCACAGGCTTGCTCACACCTGCTGCCCCCCTCCCACCTCACCCCCCCTCCTCTGGCACGCCAAGGCTTAGTAGCCATAGGAACAGGAGGGAGGAAGGTGTTTGATGGACAGCTTATCAGCCCCTACAATCCCGCAGCCACTCACTCCCCTGGAGAACTCCTGCAGGACAGCAAAAATCCAACAGCTTGGATTCGAAGGCCCCGCCTGCACCCGTAGGGCTAAAATTCCCAGAGTTCCCTGGGAAGAGGGATTATCCAGCTGGCAAATGGGGAAAGACTCTTACCTGGGACTCTAGAGAGCCCCTGCTACTCACCGTAGACCAGGAGTGGGGAACCGTTGGCCCTCCAGCTGCTGAAACTACAATTCCCATCAGCCCAAGCCTGGGCAATGGCAAAGGTAGATGGGAGTTGTAGTTCAGCAACATCTGGAGTATGGTTACCAGATGTTTTTCAATGAATCCGGGGACACTTTTTTTTTTTAACGGAGTAGCAACAGGGAGTCAGTAGTGGGGATGGTGAGGCAAAAGACCCTGGGCCCAAGCACACATGCATATTGTACAAAGGTGCAAAGCCCTTCTTTCACACCCTGTGAAACATACCGTATTTTTCGCTCTATAGGATGCACCAGACGATAAGACGCACCTAGTTTGGGGAGGAGGAAACAAGGGGGAAAAAATTCTGAATCCCAGAAGCCAGAACAGCAAGAGAGATTTGGCTTCTGGGATAGCCTCTTGCTGTTCTGGCTTCTGGGATAGCCGCGCGAAGGCTCCCCCTGCCCAGAAGAGGCTGCGTGTGGGTAAGCTGCCCTCTGTACCTTCCCCCATCTCCCGCAACAACCGCGCGCTCTTTAAAGGGAGCGCGGTTCTTGGGGGCTTTTCTGGGAGGTGGGGGAAGGGACAGAGTCGCACGCTCTGTCCCTTCCCCCCACTTCCCGCATGAGCCACACGAAGCCTCTGCAGGACAGGGGGGAGCCTTCGTCCCGCTGCCCTATGGAGGCTTCACGGGAGCTATCCAAAAGCCAGAATAGCTAGAGGGAGTGCTGCGCAGCTCTCCCTCTCCCTGTTCTGGCTTCTGGCTTAGCCGCGTAGCCTGCACTCGCTCCATAAGACGCACACACATTTTCCCTTACTTTTTAGGAGGGAAAAAGTGCATCTTATAGAGCGAAAAATACGGTAAATGTGCAGTTTTTTTAAAAAAAACTGGGCAGCGTCGCACCACCCATCCGTGACTCCTGAGCCTTTCCCAAACTCCTGCCCCCTTCTCCCTTTGTTTTGACAGATCGGGGGGAGCCCCTCGGGAGTCGCGGGTGGGTGGCTGTAGGTGAGGAGGGGTGCAAGGCACATGGTTTCTCTGCCAGGCGAGGTGCAAAGCCCTTCTTTCGCACCCTGTGAAACATAAATGCACAGTTTTTTTAAAAACTGGGCAACGGCTGCCGCCCGCGACTCCCAAGCCTCCCCCGATTGGTCAAAACAAAGGGGGCAGGAGATCTGTACCGCCGGACGTCCCCAGTTTCCCTTTGGCAGTGGCGGCAGCAGTCAGCAGCCCGGAGCCAGCCTGGTAGCGCAGTTGGCTCTGGCTGGCTTCAGGAGCTGCTCGCTGGCGTGGCGCCCACCATTTTTCCTCTCCGGAAGTCCCCATATGATGTGTTGCATGTTTCCAGGAGACAGATTTGCAAATCTGGAGACTGTCCCCGGGAACCAGGGACATCTGGTAACCCTAATCTGGAAGGCCAATGAGTCCCCACACCTGGCACAGACATTAGTGATCTGGACAAGCCAACGGTCTGGTTCAACATAAGGCAGCTTTCTGGGTATGCTTCTGTTCTGAGAAGCAAGGCTGAGAGACCCAGGCCCTGCTATGCAAGGGAAAGTGTCATGTCTGCTTTGCTCCACCCACTTTTGCTGCCGGCCCCGCCCACCGATGGCATGCAGCCCCAGAAGGCCTAGAATCGCAGAGTCGGATGGGACCACCAGAGTCGTCTAGTCCAGCCCCCTGCAATGCAGGAACGTTGTGCAGAATGCAGGGCTCGAACCCGTTACCCTGAGAGTCGGCGTGTCACGCTCTACCGACTGAACTATTAGGCATGAGAGAATGCAGCCCGAAGCCAGGAAACGTTCCTCACCACCACCCCATGATGGAAGCCAGAAAAAACCGGGGTGAAAGCATGAAAAGGTTTGTTGAGAAGCACTGAAGGGAGAAGGCACTTCCACAGGTGCAGCAGGGGGAAATTAAGGTTTTGGGGAGGTAGCGCGTTAGACTCTCCATTTCAGGGTCATGGGTTCGAGTCCTGCCCTCTGGGCAAAAAAGATTCCTGCATTGTAGGAGGTTGGACTAGATGACCCAAGTGGTCCCTTCAAACTGTACGATGCTATGATTCTATATAATCTAGAGCAGCGGGGAGAAGCCTCAAGCCTTCTCAGCTTCTCTATGGACTTCGGACTACAGTGGTACCTCTGGTTAAGTACTTAATTCGTTCTGGAGGTCCATTCTTAACCTGAAACTGTTCTTAACCTGAAGCACCACTTTAGCTAATGGGGCCTCCTGCTGCCGCCGCGCCACCAAAGCATGATTTCTGTTCTCATCCTGAAGCAAAGTTCTTAACCTGAAGCACTATTTCTGGGTTAGCGGAGTCTGTAACCTGAAGCGTATGTAACCTGGAGCATATGTAACCTGAGGTACCACTGTATTCTCAAGCCTCCACAACTCTCCTTGCCACCTTCCTCGACTGTTCTTGCCTGGCTGATATAGGAACATAGGAAGCTGCCTTATGAGCCAGACCATCAGTCCATCTAGTTCAGTGTTGCCTACACTGACCGGAAGCAGCCCTCCAGAGTTTTAGGCAGCAGTCTTTCCCAGCCCTACCTGGAGATGCTTGGGATTGAACCTGAGACCAAGGTGTGCAAGGCAGACGCTTTTGCCCTGTATCTTTGAACTCTGATAATACCTCTTCTTTGCAGAGATTGAAGACTGCAGGGGGGGGGGGGAGATGCAGAAATTAACATGCTCTGCAAATGTCAAATTTGCACCCATTGCTATGCCCACTTGTGCCTCGGGCCCTGCCCGCCCTCTGGCAAGCGGCCCCCAGAAAGTTTCTCAGGTGGCAATGAGGCCCTCGAGGTGAGAGCAAATCCATGCTCTGTTGGAGACCCTGCCTCATTCACTTAGGAATAACCATCGCTGGGGAAGTGAAACTGTGTCTGTGTACCTACTTTAGCCACAAGTTCACACGATGAGGATCCCACCCTCCAGCAAATCCTTTCACCTAGAAACCTAGCCTGCCAGGGTTGCAAGCGAACCACCTACTTTTCTACCTGCAGGGATTTTCCGTTGCTGTGTTGATTTGGAAGAGGACGAGGCCACAGAATCAGTGCCGTTCGGTCTTTTTTTGCATTCCTCCAGCTGGTTGCATAGCAGCCCAGGAGAATTCAGAAACATGCTGTGACTCACTATGGAATTTGTTACCTGTTTCCCCATCCCTGAGTCTTATCTCTCCATTTCTGTTGAAAGAGGAGGGTGCGGTGCCCTTTGTTGGCAAAGGTGCCACACCTGAAAGTATTTCCCTTTCTTGAAAAGGAAAGGAAAATCTGGTATTTAAACAACGGCGGAGCTGTTACACCAGAGCAAACAGGTTCGGGGATTGCTGCTATTTGTGCAGGGATTTGAGCTATCATCTTGGCCAAAGAGTTTGATGTTTGGCCTTGGCTTAGATGAACATGAGTGTGTGGGATGTTTTAAGTGTTTAAAGAAAATCAATGCCAGAGAGAATAAAAACCGGCCTACTCTCACCCCTTCAAAAACAGACAGAGCATCAAACTCCGTCAATCAACAATATTGTAATAAAAACCCATGGATAAAGTACACTGGTCCTCCATGCTATTCCCCAAGCAGTAGAACATGATCTTATGTCTCAGATTTTTCTCAGGGTGCCAATCAAGGCAGAAAATACAGGTGCCAGATGGGCAAAGCGTGGTGCAGTGGTTAGGACGTTGGACTAAGACTTTGGGAAGTAAAGGTAAAGGTACCCCTGTTAGGTCCAGTTGCGGACGACTCTGGGGTTGCGGTACTCATCTCGCTCTATAGGCTGAGTGAGACAGTGTTTGTCCACAGACAGCTTCCGGGTCATGTGGCCAGCATAACTAAGCCGCTTCTGGCAAACCAGAGCAGCGCACAGAAACGCCGTTTACTTTTCCGCCGGAGCGGTACCTATTTATCTACTTGCACTTTGATGTGCTTTTGAACTGCTAGGTGGGCAGGAGCTGGGACCGAGCAACGGGAGCTCACCCCGTCGCGGGGATTCGAACCACCGACCTTCCAATTGGCAAGCCCTAGGCTCTGAGGTTTAGACCACAGCACCACCCATGTCCTAAGACTTTGGGAGACCAGGGTTCAAATCCCCACTCAGGCACAAAGCTTGCTGGGGTGACCTTGGACCAGCCAGTCTCTAAGCCTAGCCCTACCTCACACGGCTTTTGTTAGGATAAAATGGAGAAGGGAAAGAGCCACATATGCTACCTTGGAGGAAAGGTAGGATATAAACATAATAATAAATACAGTCATACCTTGGTTTTCGAACAGCTTAGTTCCCGAACGTTTTGGCTCCCGAACACCACAAACCCGGAAGTGACTGTTCCGGTTTGCGAACTATTTTTGGAAGCCAAACATCCAACGGGGGCTCCCGCAGCTTCTGATTGGCTGCAGGAGCTTCCTGCAGCCAATCAGAAGCCGTGATTTGGTTTCTGAATGTTTTGGAAGTCGAACGGACTCCGTTCGACTTCCAAGGTACGACTGTAGTCTGAAATGCTTCCTAACGGAAATGCTATTTGGATTAAGGGGAGCGAGGCTGCAGGTTCAATCTCTGTAACGGACAGCTGCAAATTCCTTCATTGCAGGGGGTTGTCCCACACGATCCTTAATGTCCCTTCCAACTCTATATTCTATGAGATATCGATCTATGAGTGTAGCCACTGCCCATCATAGTTCTGGATTATGCAGCCTAGCGGACTAACGATATAAAACAGTTTCATCTGCTCATACAACTTTGGGGAGAAATGGTTATTGTTGCTCAGTTAATGTATATATGCGCATGAAGCTTCAGCTTCAACCCAGCTCCCATCCCAAGCCCCATGGGTAGCATCAGCATGGATGCGCATAGACACCGGTCTTTATAACGATACACTTTTCTGTTTTGGGGGACCTCTTCCCGCCACCTTTGCTGCAGGGAAGAAATCCGAGACACACAGTTCCCAGGACCGTACTGGCTCTACCCGAGAATCCCAAGGCTGGGACAACACTAAGGTTCTGCAGCTTCAGAATTAAATCACAAGCATTCCAGAGCATCGAAATTTCCAGTGCCTTTTTCTGAGCCAAACATGAGGCATTCTCCTCCAGGCAAAGAAGGTGCTGGAGCTTTTCGTTCAAACAAGGTAAAAGAGCGAGAAAGAGTGTTTGGGAAGATGGGTTGGCAGACAAGAGCTTGTTTTGATTGGTAGCAAGGAGCAACAGTGACTGAGGTTGCAACACGGCCTGAGCAAAGCCGTTCCCTTGACAGTGGCTTACAGCAACAATGGAATCTTGCAAAGGAAAACATGAAGGAGCAGCGATAAAATCTGGTCCTCCAAAATTCAACAGTCATGAGCTCTGGGAGACCTCTGCGTTTTACAAGCATGCTTGGAAAATCTCTCAAGCAATTGTTACCGGCGCTGGCGGGCCAAGGGGAATGAAACCAAGCAGATGTCTATGTTAGCATTGCCAGCTGACCATCAATAACGCCCTGGACAGCTCTTGGATTTTTAATAGCCGCCTGATCTATTATTACCTTTGTTGTGCAGATGGATGGCTCAGGATGAGAGATAAAATCATAGAATTGCAGAGTTGGAAGGGACCCTGTGGATCATCTAGTCCAACCCCCTGCAATGCAAGAATATGCTGCTGCCCCATATGGGGATCGAACCTGCAACCTTGGTATTATCAGCATCACGCTCTAACCAACTGTGCTACACCAACATCCAACGGTTGTGTCAAAAGGCCAACCCAGTGAATTCAGTGAGATTCTGAACCAGGGACTTTTCTACTCATGGTTCATTCACTCGAGTACTGAATTACGCTAATTCTACAAGTCTAGTTTTTACTTATCTTCTTTTGATTCCATCCTTCCCCCAAGGAGCCCAGGCCAGTGTGGCTGGTTCCTTAACCCCTTCTCACTCACAGACACTTTATCCTCACAACAACCCTGTCAAGTAGGCCAGGCTGAGAGAATGTGCCTAATCCAAAATCACACCAGTGAGCTTCAAAGCTGAGTGAGGGTTTGAAAGTGGCTCTGCTCTTAGTCCTAATGACCCTCTAAAAAGATTTCAAAGGGATATTTTTTTAAAAAAAGCACAGATACTCTCTAAGGAAGGGATAATGCCCCATAGAAACATTCCCTGAAATGATAAATGAAGGGCCTGAAACAGTAAGTATCTGAATTGCATAGGAAGATGCCTTATAACTAACCAGGCTGCGTATAAACTATGCCTTTCAAGCACATTCAATGTACATTACTTCCCTCAAAGAATTCTGGGAACTGTAGCTGGCTCATCATAGAGTTACAATTCCTAGCAATCCTTAAACTACAGTCCCCAGAATTCTTTGAGGGAAATAAAAGGTAAAGGTAAAGGGACCCCTGATCATTAGGTCCAGTCGTGGTAGTTGTTGTTCTCTTTGACATCTGGTGGGAAGGGGTTCCACAGGGTGGGTGCCACTACCGAGAAGGCCCTCTGCCTGGTTCCCTGTAACTTGGCTTTTCACAGCAAGGGAACTGCCAGAAGGCCCTCGGCACTGGACCTAGATATCTGTTAGTCAACTGACTCATGGCCAGGTCAAATGGATGGAGCTCATCTCAATGTATTGGCCGAGGGAGCCGGCGTACAGCTTCCGGGTCATGTGGCCAGCATGACTAAGCCGCTTCTGGCAAACCAGAGCAGCGCACGGAAACGCCGTTTACCTTCCCGCTGGAGCGGTACCTATTTATCTACTTGCACTTTGACGTGCTTTCAAACTGCTAGGTTGGCAGGATTTGAGGGAAATAAAAGGTAAAGGTACCCCTGCCCGTACGGGCCAGTCTTGACAGACTCTAGGGTTGTGCGCCCATCTCACTTAAGAGGCCGGGGGCCAGCGCTGTCCGGAGACACTTCCGGGTCACGTGGCCAGTGTGACGAAGTTGCATCTGGCGAGCCAGGGCACCACACGGAAACGCCGTTTACCTTCCCGCCAGTAAGCGGTCCCTATTTATCTACTTGCACCCAAGGGTGCTTTCGAACTGCTAGGTTGGCAGGCGCTGGGACCGAGCAACGGGAGCGCACCCCACCGTGGGGATTCGAACTGCCGACCTTTCGATCGGCAAGCCCTAGGCGCTGAGGCTTTTACCCACAGCGCCACCCGCGTCCCCACACAGCGCCACCTGCGTCAAATAATGTGCTTCAAATGCACTGAAAAGGTACAGTGTCCACACATCCTTGGCCTTATTGCCCTATCTAGCTCCGTACTGTCTACACAGACTGGCAGCAACCTCTGCAGAACTCAAGACAACGATCTCTCCCAGTCCTACTTGGTGTTGCCAGGATTGAACCTGGAACCACCTTCACACAAAGAGGGTTTCTCAACCACTGAGCTATGGCCCCCGATACCAGATTCAGTGGAACAGAAGCAAGAGATTTCTGCTCGTGTGATTTCTGGAGGTCCCTGGCTGGCTCCTGACCGAAGCAGGGTGCTTGCAGGAGAAGGACCATCAGCCCGATCCAACAGAGATGCTCTTGTGTCCTGATGAAACTACGGCTACAGATGTTCCCCTTACCGAACCTCACACGGAAGAACTTACCTTGCAGTGAATACTGGAGATCGTCGAAGTCTGTGGAAGACTGCTCTGCGTCACCTGGCGGTATTTGAGGAGATTCCATTTTCTCAAGCCCTGGGATCACTGCGCATTCCGGTTGCCAAACTGGGGGGAAATTTGGGGAAGAGGGGGGAAACAGAAAAGAAAGTTAGTAGATGGGCACATCAGGATTTCACCTTCAGAAAAGACAGCTTGTGAATCACCCTGCAGCCTTAACACACACGCTTGCTTCTGTTTTTCAAGATTTTCTCAGATTATCTGGATCAAGGCTACGCCTCCTTTTTGAATCGTAAAGCAGCTAAAGCTATTCTTCTGGGTCCTATTCATTACTAACAGCTGGCTAACCTCCAGGTCTGGAAATCCCATTGCTGGAAGATGCAGGAAACAGATCTGGATTCAAAGATTTGCGGTGTTGATTTGCAAGGGATGCGAAAGATTTGAAAGGTTGATGGTGTCTCCTGGGTAATCTGAGGCCGTCTATCGTGTCTACCCTCAGGGATGCTGCTTTTCTTCTGCATCTCCCCCCCCAACCCCAACCCCCGCCCCTCATTAAATCTTTCGCTTTGCAAACTTCTTTTCTTGCTCAGCAATTATTGTAGCGGGTTGGAAGCAAAAGTCGCTGAGCCCACAGAAGATTAAAATGCAACTAAGAAAGTGATGTTGCCTGACACACCGAGCGCCATTGTTCTGGCTCTATCTGTATCTTAGCTACCACAGTGTACCCCTGCAAGTTCCAAATGTAACAGAGTTTATTTTTTCAGCCCTGAACCGTGGCCGCCCTTTCTTCTGCAAAGGCACCCTCATCAATCGTGCGCAACCTCGGTGTCTTCCAAATGTATGTGTAAGGTTCGTGTACGTGACTGCAATAGGTCAGCTCAGCTGGATGATGAAATTTTATATATTGTGCATATATGTACACACACAAACACACTGGGGGGAAAGTGAACGAGAGCCAAAGAAACCCGACCTTCACCCAACACACACAAAAGATAATAAATTTACAGTCCTCCCTATTGTGGGAGATGCCCAGCTCACAGTGTGTGAGAGTTTTTATAAGCGATTGCTTCAGATCTAAATTCCTGGTGCCTTGAGAAATGTACCCCTTTGCTTCCATTTACTCAGTCCCATGACAGGCTTAAAGGGACGCAGGTGGCGCTTTTGGTTAAACCATTGAGCCTAGGGCTTGCCGATCAGAAGGTTATCGGTTCGAATCCCCGCAACAGGGTGAGCTCCCGTTGCTCGGTCCCTGTTCCTGCCGACGTAGCAGTTCGAAAGCACCTCAAAGTGCAAGTAGATAAATAGGTACCGCTCCGGCGGAAAGGTAAACGGCATTTCCATGCGCTGCTCTGGTTCGCCAGAAGCGGCTTAGTCATGCTGGCCACATGACCCAGAAGCTGTACGCTGGCTCCCTCGGCCAGTTAAGCAAGATGAGCACCGCGACCCCAGAGTCGTCCGTACCTGGACCTAACGGTCAGGGGTACCTTTACCTTTATGATAGGCTTCAAAAATGCCTCTGGACAAAAACATGATTTTGTCCACTTCTGACTGTAAGAGCTCTTTGCAGCGGAACGGTCTCCCTCAGGAGGTTGTGGACTCTCCTTCCTTGGAGGTTTTTAAGAAGAGATTGTATGGCCATCCATCATGGATGCTTTAGCTGAGATCCCTGCATTTCAGGGGGTTGGACTAGATGACTCTTGGGGTCCTTTCCAGCTCTACAACTCTATAGTTTAAAAAAGCAGCAGAACAGTCCACAGTTGACTGACAGGACTCCTTGCTTCAGGATGCTCTAATGTAAAAATTACAAGACCGGAGGAATATGTGGTAGGCAGACCTGTCAGTGGAAACATAGCTTGGTGCAGGCAACGGACAAACCTCTAGTACTCTGCACTCAAGGAACAGAGGCTGAGAGATGGTGAAACGCAACGGCCTGGCTGGAATGTAATACTGGGGTCGTGGTGGGCGCCTTGCAGATGCAGCCCCTTGGTCTAATTTAATGTCATCCTCAGTCTAATTTGAAAAGCCTTCTGCAAGTGGTCAGTTCACATCTCTGGCCAGAGCAACCAGTCTCTCCCAGGGCAGGCAAAGAGAGAGAGAGAAAAGAAGGTGGAAGAAAGAGAGAGCAATGGCCTTATTTGCTCTGGTGCTGGATCCACCATGAATGTCTTCCACACCCCCAATCACCATGCAACCCTCAAGAGATAAGCCCTGAAGCCTAACCAAGATGAGACAACTGAAAGTTTTCACCTAACCAAGGTTACTTTCAGTCGAAACTACCGGTAGCTTGTTCCCCTACACTATAGTTAGGACTAGCCACAGTTTGTCTGGGTTCAGACATAAGAACCATGGCTAGTCCTAACTACAGTGTAGGGGAATAAGGCAGTTTCAAACCATAAGATTATGACCCTGGCTTTCCTCCCTAAACAATAGTTAAGACTAGCCACGGTTGTCAGTTCTGATGAAACAAGTAACTACAGTTAATGGAAAACAATAAAAAGGCATTCCTTATACTAGTGAGTCTCCTTGCGGTGGGATGGAGAGCCATCTCAAGCAAGCAGTGTGTCACAACGAACTGGCAATGTACTAGCCCAAAGTTCCTGAAATAAGAGCAACTTATAACTCAGAGGTTGTGGACTGGAGTGAATTGGCAGCTTCCTTCATGCCTAAAGGTAAAGGTAAAGGTACCCCTGCCCGTACGGGCCAGTCTTGCCAGACTCTAGGGTTGTGCGCCCATCTCACTTAAGAGGCCGGGGGCCAGCGCTGTCCGGAGACACTTCCGGGTCACGTGGCCAGCGTAACAAGCTGCATCTGGCGAGCCAGCGCAGCACACGGAACGCCGTTTACCTTCCCGCTGGTAAGCGGTCCCTATTTATCTACTTGCACCCGGGGGTGCTTTCGAACTGCTAGGTTCCCCGCCGTGGGGATTCGAACCGCGACCTTCTGATCGGCAAGTCCTAGGCGCTGAGGTTTTACCCACAGCGCCACCCGCGTCCCTTCCTTCGTGCCTAGACCTTTCTATTTAAGCAAAAGGAACATTTCTAGCAATGCACTGTTAAAAATCGGGACAGAAGCAGATTTTGGGAAACTTCCTGGGCAGATGTGGGAGGGCTTCGTACGACTGGCTTCCAGTTTCATTTTTAATACTGAACAGAGAGCTGGCCTGTTTTATTTTTGGACACACTGGAAGGCGGGAATATCAAGTTGCTGCCAGCAATTCTTACGCAAAACCATTCCCCCCCTATTCAGTTATAAACTTAGGACCAATGTGGGCGCACAGAAGATTGTACTACATGATCATACTGCCTATGAGGGAGGGGGAATGTGTCAGTGTTCTGCTATTATTAATAATAAAAATAAAAATCTGATCCTAAAACTCTGCCTTGTCCTGCCTTGCAGGACATTTTCAGAAGAAAAGCCTCAGGAGTAAAAAAAATCAATCTGAAGTGGAGTTCCTAAGGCGGTTGGATTGTACACCTCCTTCCATCAACTCCTGCAGCCAAGCTGGTGCCAAATGTCTTCCTCTGATTTCCTTTGGACCACATCGGTGAGGTGAAGAGGGCGGTCTTGTCGTCTGGGCAGCCCAGGACCTCCATACACTCTGCCCAGGCTTGCGCCCCGGGAAAGTCACCTTGGTGCTGCTACTGCAGCAGTTTAGTCTTCACCCCGGGATGCACACTCCATTGTTTCTTGCGACAGATGGATGCCAACAAAATTGGCCATCCTACACCGCAGAGAAGGGATGCGGGTGGCGCTGTGGGTTAAACCACAGAGCCTAGGACTTGCAAATCAGAAGGTCGGCGGTTCGTATCCCGGTGACGGGGTGAGCTCCCGTTGCTCAGTCCCTGCTCCTGCCAACCTAGCAGTTCGAAAGCACGTCAAAGTGCAAGCAGATTAATAGGTACCACTCCAGCGGGAAGGTAAACGGCGTTTCCATGCGCTGCTCTGGTTCGCCAGAAGTGGCTTAGTCATGCTGGCCACATGACCCGGAAGCTATACGCTGGCTCCCTCGGCCAATAAAGCGAGATGAGCGCCGCAACCCCAGAGTCGGTCATGACTGGACCTAATGGTCAGGGGTCCCTTTACCTTTACCTTACACCGCAGGGAGAGGCTGGGAGAGCCTGAGACTCCCTGCTCCTGCAGTAGCTTGTGCTATGAGAAGAGAAGAACGCCTTGAAAAACGAAGGCGCCTTGGATGTATCTATGACTTCATGCCTCCTGGAGCTGCGGAGAATCCTTGCGCCACTGAAGCCCTCCCTCACTGCCAATATGCCAGTGGTGATATCATACCAAGGGCAGGAATAAGCACGCACGTGGATTCCCTGGCAGCCTCTGCTGCAGCTGACAAACATGCCAGAGGCGTTGCCACCACTGTCGATCAAGCCCAGTCCTATCCCTCAGCCCAGGCTGACTGGTTTTAGGGGGGAGTGGTGATCCCAGCATTCACTGTGGAGAGGATGCCTGCCCCCTATTCCTGCCTGAATGGGCAAGTAAATTCTTGAGAGAACACTTTCCCCATGATGCATGTTGCTGCGGTCCGCAGGAGAGCTTCTCCTTCCAGTCCACAAAATATCAGAAGGCTGCTCCACAATAACTCTGAGCAGGGCTTTCAGCGTGGTGGCCCCCCACTTTTGTGCAACAGTATCTCTGTCAAGAAGATGCTTCAGGCAGCCACTCCAGAAATATGGAGAGGCATTTGGAGGAAGGCATTTTTTAATATTTTGACAAGCTTTTCTAGCTGAATGAAAAGGTGTACTGCTTTTAAACTTCAGCTGTTATTTTCATTCTGACCATGAGGACGTACTGGCTCCCTGGAGTTTCACGCAAGGGCCAGTTCCCAGTCCTACCCCAAGATGCCAGGGACTGAACCCGGGACTTTTTGCATGCAGAGCACATGCTCTACTAAGTGAGACAACCCTTCCTCAACTTGTAACATACCAAGCCAAATTTAGCAGCAAAACAAGCCTCTAGCCTGGGATTCGTAAAACAGGGATGTGAGGTCAAGCTCCGAAACAGGACACAACATAGGGAACACCACTTGCGCAGGATGGGTAGATATTATATTTGTATTCAACCAGAGCCAGGGCTTTTTCGGCCGTGGCCCCGATCTGGTGGAACGCTCTGTCACAAGAGACTAGGGCCCTGCGGGACTTGACATCTTTCTGCAGGGCCTGCAAGACAGAGCTGTTCCGCCTGGCCTTTGGCCAAGGCACAGCCTGATCTCCTCTCTCCTTCTGCAATCCTCACAGAACTCTAGCCCAATGGTTGCCATTAACTTGATTATGAATTGATTTTAGAATGAATTGATTTTAGAATGTACAGTGGTACCTCGGGTTAAGTACTTAATTCGTTCCGGAGGTCCGTACTTAACCTGAAACTGTTCTTAACCTGAGGTACCACTTTAGCTAATGGGGCCTCCTGCTGCTGCCGTGCCACCGGAGCACGATTTCTGTTCTCATCCTGAAGCAAAGTTCTTAACCTGAGGTACTATTTCTGGGTTAGCTGAATCTGTAACCTGAAGCATATGTAACCCGAGGTACCGCTGTATTTCAATTAATTGATTGTGATTTTATGCAAACTTTGTTATTCTTACTGTTGTTAGCCGCTCTGAGGCCGGCTTCGGCTGGGGAGGGTGGGATATGAATAAATTATTATTATTATTATTATTATTATTATTATTATTATTATTAATATTCTGCTTTCCCTCTTAAGAGCCCAAGGCAACGTAAACAGTTTTTGCCTTCGCCCACTTTATTCTCACAACAACAAACAACCCTGTGAGCAGCGTTAGAAACTCGGATATACAAGGGTTACAGTCGCCAAAACAGAATGCCTAGCTGCCATTTTTGAGCCAGAAGGCTCAAATGTCGTGTTTTCCAATACAATCTTTGGGTTCCTGAAATTCATTCTGATTGTGCAGATAAAACACAACAGACAGAATTGTACAGGGTGTGTTGCTACTGTCTGAAAACAGTCAGGATCCGAGGATCTCCATACATGCAACTCCAGGCGGTGGAGATGTCCAACGCCCTCCTGGCGCCCAGGCATCTCTACTTGACCGCAAGTGGCCAATAGGTAAAGGTAAAGGTACCCCTGTGTCCGCAGACACTTCCGGGTCACGTGGCCAGCGTGACAAAGCTGCATCTGGCGAGCCAGCACAGCACACAGAAACGGCGTTTACCTTCCCGCCAGTAAGCGGTCCCTATTTATCTACTTGCACCCGGGGGTGCTTTCGAACTGCTAGGTTGGCAGGCGCTGGGACCGAGCAACGGGAGCGCACCCCGCCGCAGGGATTTGAACCACCGACCTTTTGATCGGCAAGCCCTAGGCGCTGAGGCTTTTACCCACAGCGCCACCCGCGTCCAATAGCTGGGTGCAAAATGTGCCTGGCGAATTTAAAACACTGCCTGTAAGGCAGGTATTGCTGAGAGCAAGTGGCCCAATTTGCCACCCAGTAAGCTTTAAAGCTATGGTTTTCCCAGTAGTGATGTATGGAAGTGAGAGCTGGACCATAAAGAAGGCTGATCGCCGAAGAATTGATGCTTTTGAATTATGGTGCTGGAGGAGACTCTTGAGAGTCCCATGGACTGCAAGAAGATCAAACCTCTCCATCCTGAAGGAAATCAGCCCGGAGTGCTCACTGCAAGGACAGATCCTGAAGCTGAGGCTCCAATACTTTGGCCACCTCATGAGAAGAGAAGACTCCCTGGAAAAGACCCTGATGTTGGGAAAGATGGAGGGCAAAAGGAGAAGGGGATGACAGAGGACGAGATGGCTGGACAGTGTTCTCAAAGCTACCAGCATGACCAAACTGCGGGAGGCAGTGGAAGACAGGAGTGCCTGGCGTGCTCTGGTCCAGGGGGTCACGAAGAGTCGGACACGACTAAACGACAACAAGCTTTACGTCTGAGCAGGAACTTGAACCCGTGTCTCCCTTAGCCGTCAACCGACATGCTCACTATTGCAGCTGGCTGGCCGGCTGTCTTCCTGAGCAAAGTATAATTCCAAGTACCGGCCTGAGGGAGAACTGTGCCTCAAGGACCAAAAGGCTAGAGGCCTTAATAATTCGGCATTCACTAAGTTTAAAATGAGAAACCATGGTGGTGACCTTTCTAACGAAACAGAAAAGTTGGGGGGCGGGGAGAGATATATTTCTGTTGTGATAATCTGAACAAGAAGGTTAGCTGTCCTCCTGGCACAGGAAGAAATATGGACGTATGAATCAAATATAAATAAAAGAGCAAGGTTCTGTTGACTCCAAAAAGCAAGAGAGCCTTTGAATCACCATATGTTTGGCTTGGATGGCTGCCAAGGTTGTATAAATAGACCCTCCGCTGGAAAACCTACAGCGAGAGAGAATGCTTGTCCAGAAAATAACACAGATCCCAGAGCAGAAAACCTTTGCTCACGGAAAAACAGTGATCCTGATAGAATTAGTATTAGCATTTGTGCATATCACATCTGTCTCCCCTAAGTATTTCACACCCATCTCTCTACATCAACGAATCCTGCCACAGTCCAGTATGGCAGCAAGACAGGCTTATGCAGGTGAGAACAGGTCAGACTACAGTCCACATTGGCAAAAGACATTTAAAGCAGTATCATATCACTTTAAACTCGCACGGCTTTCCCTCCCCCCCCAAAGGATCCTGGGAACTGTAGTTTGTTAAGGCTACTGAGAGATCTTAGGAGACTCTTGTCAGAACTACAACTCCCAGAGTTCCCTGAGGAGGAGTTGACTGGAAAAACCACTCTGGGAATTGTGAGGCGAATAGGGGTCTCCTACAACTCTCAGCACCCTTAACAAACTACAGTTCCCAGAATTCTTCAAGAGAAGCCCATGGCTGTTTAAAGTGGAATCGTAGAGATTTAAATGCATGGTGTGAACATAACCTACATTTTCAGGTTGGAGGCATGATGTACACAAGCCAGCTCCTAAGAAACAGATGTGAGGGTCTCAACTTACCGTTACAGCCATTATAACATATTTCCCACCACCACCACACACACAATATTTCAGGGTTTTTGCTAGCTAGGCAAATCTATCTGAGCTCCCAAGTACCGTATTTTTTTTAAAGTGGTTTGAAGACTAGAAAACAAAGCAAAGAAATGCATATAAATATTAATGCAGATTTTAAAAGATGAATGAGGGGAGGAAGCCACAGCCGAGAGAGATGTAGCAGCAGATTCCACCAGCACAAATGCAAAGAATCAAAATAATAATAATAATAACAACAAATTTTATTTGTATCCCGCCCTCCCCAGCCAAAGCCGGGCTCAGAGCGGCTAACAACAAAATGTCTTGGAGCACAGCGCAAAGCACTTTGTAGGAGGATTAATGGTGCTTTATTTCTTTGCATTGTTAGTCTGTACCGCGGCATGATTTATAACCTTTTTCTGCTAGTTAACAGCAACAAGGAAATGTTGAAACATTTTGAGAAAAATTAAGAAGCGACATGACAGAGGCATGCAAGGTTATGTGGATAGGGAAAAAGTTTTCCTCCGTTTCTCATAATACTAGTACGGGAAACATCCAAAGCAGCTGAATGTTGGGAGATTCAGAGCAGAAGAAAGTAAGTTCTTCACGCAAGTGCAAAAGATGTCGCAACGGCCACCGTCTTGGGTGGCCCCACAAGAGAAATCAGACAGATTCATGGAGGTAAATGGTCAGAGGCTCTATGGTTGCGCACGGCCACTGTGAGAAAAGGGTGCCAAAGTAGACAGGCCATTGGCCGGATCCATTGACCCGATCGTCTTGTGTTCTTATCTTTCAGGGGTATGGTAGGATACATCCTTTTTATTTTCTCTGATGGATGAACAACTTTCGAATTTGTTCTAGTGCGTTTTATTCAAAGTGTTTGGCTATAAATGACTCACAAACTGTTCAGCGTTTTATACTGTTATAGATTTAGGGTAGAGACACGGGGGGCTGTGGGTTAAGCCACAGAGCCTAGGGCTTGCCATTCAGAAGGTCGGTGGTTCGAATCCCTGCAACAGGGTGAGCTCCCGTTGCTCGGTCCCTGCTCATATTAGCACATATATATATCTACGGGGTGAGCATCAAAAGTGCAAGTAGATAAATAGGTACCGCTCCGGCGGGAAGGTAAACGGCATTTCCGTGCACTGCTCTGGTTTGCCAGAAGCGGCTTAGTCATGCTGGCCACATGACCCGGAAGCTGTACGCCGGCTCCCTTGGCCAATAAAGCAAGATGAGCACTGCAACCCCAGAGTCGGTCACGACTGGACCTAAAGGTCAGGGGTCCCTTTACCTTTAGATTTAGGGTAAACCCTAGAAATTAATAAATTCTAGGATTGCATATGGAGTGAGAAGGGAGAAATAAAAGCTGCAGAGGAATTCCTGGCTAGCATGGCCAAGGAAGGGCCATTAAGGGAACAATTGAGGGCCACTGAGGGCCCACTGATGTTGCCAATGCAGGGACGTTCCCTCCCCACTGTCCTGAGGTATGAACAGAGTGATGGTGATGGGGTGTGTTTTTGAACAAGGGTTGTTGGGAGGAAGAAACAGAAAAAGGAGGGCTGCAATCCATCTTGGAGGGAGGCAGCCTGAAGGTTGCAATACAGTTCCCAGGTGCTGGAAAAGGACTTGAATCCAACTCTCCCTGGTCCAAATCCACACTATGTTCATTCATAGCAGTTGTCTTCAACCTTTTAAAACTCAGCCAGAGGCTCATCTTTAACTTCTGGACTCCCTCCATGCAGACTGAAGGTATAAATAGGCGAATAAACCATATTTATTGAAGTATAACATTCTGCACCGTGTCTTCCATTTTACAAAGGGACAAAGAGAGAGGCAGACACCTGGCTTTTGCAACAATGTATTTGCAAATTGGCTTATTTATTTGCAAAGAGCATTTTTTTTTTTTTTTTGGTAGAAAGCAATAAATAAAAGCAATATAACAGCACCACCACCACCAAAGGAATGCCATAAAATAAATGAGGAATGAGCAGGGCTTCCTCTACTCTCCTCACATGCAACACTGCTCAAAAACCAGCTTATTTACAAAGACAGGAAGGAGGAGGAGGCCGGCAATTAGAGTAACATTAACTTGGCTGGTTGACAATCCCGGATAAACAAGGAAATCCAGCCTATTTTGAACAGAAGTGCCCATTGCCATTTTTTAAGGGGATTTGATGCTTTCAGCTTACCAATCCCAAACAGAATGGTTTCTGCTCACCAAAACATTTGGGAGAGAAAACAAACATATTTTCCTTCCCAAAGCACATCAGCCACGTTTTGTGGCCTGAAAGGTGCTTAGCAAGCCCCTCTCTTTTGCAATCTAAAGCAGCTCTCAGAAAGGGGGTTTATTGGACCCTTCATGGACACAGGTGGGTCACCAGTTGTGCAGCATCCATTGGGCCTAGCTGCCTCAACAGTATCCCTTAAAAATGCTCAGAGCCAATTATATTTAGGATGGAAGGAGAGGTTTTAGCAGTGTTTGTTGGTTTCTTTCTTTGCCCAGAAAAGGACAAGGGGGAAAAACACGTTAATGAGTTTAGCTGTCTGGCTTACTGAGGACAGGGAATGACGGGTCAGGGACTTCAACAACAGAACCTGAGTGTTCCTTGATGGCTGGAACTTTCTCTCCCCTGCCTTTGAAAGGCGACATCCTTCAGCAAGTGAGAGGGAGAAGCAGTTTTTGTTGCAGTTTAAGTTTTGGGAAAGAAGTTCCACTATGGTTTGGATCAAAAACAAGTCATGTACTCCCTCCTTTTCCATCATGGAATCAGTTTAACAGCACACCTCCTGGTTTCATCAAACCAGTTCACTGTGACATCCAAACTGGGAAACTGTGGTTGAGATGATCATTCCAAAACAAGATTTCAAAGAAGGATCAAACTGTGGTTTGGAGGGATTGCTCAAACTGCAATTTCCCTGTTTGAGTGTCATGAAAAATGAGGACATTGATAAACTTTGCTTGTTCGTGTTATTGCCCTTTATTTGTAAAAAGTCTGTTAAAAATGAGCAGCTTTCTTAAACTATGGTTCCTTAAACTAGGGTTTATTCAAAACCAAAATCAATCTCTCCCTGCACACACACACACACACACACACACACACTTGCAAAGGAGAAGGACATGGAGATGAACAGAAGCAGCAGACTTTTATTATTCTCCAGGATTTCAGACATGACTCTCTCCCAGTTCTATTTGGAGATGGTGGGGATTGAATGCAAGACCTTATGTAAAGAAGATGCTCTTCCGCTGAGCTTTGACCCTTCCCAAAATCTCCTGCTAATGTCATGTTAATGAATGGTACAGATGCAGAGCTCAGTGGAAGAGTCAGCAACTCTGATTAGGCCTTTCCCTGTGGAATGATACGATGAAGGTTAGTGGACAAAATCTTCCCCATCATTCACTTGCTAAGTTTCTGTACATCCATAACACAAATTTGGAGTATTTTTTGCTCTATAAGACTCACTTTTTCCCTCCTAAAAAGTAAGGGGAAATGTGTGTGCGTCTTATGGAGCGAATGCAGGCTGCGCAGCTATCCCAGAAGCCAGAACAGCAAGAGGGATCGCTGCTTTCACTGCGCAGCGATCCCTCTTGCTGTTCTGGCTTCTGAGATTCAGAATATTTTTTTTCTTGTTTTCCTCCTCCAAAAACTAGGTGCGTCTTGTGGTCTGGTGTGTCTTATAGAGCGAAAAACACGGTAAGTCTCGAGGAATCGTATCAGAAGAAGTTCATGCATTACAACTAATGCTGTTCAGAGAGGCCTATATTTTCACGCCTGCTTTCAAATTTCACCATGTCATTTCATCTCAAGTCTGGACAAGCTGTCCTCCACATCCAAAGCCGCTAAAGGAATTCCTCATTAAGGCAGGGCTTTTTGGAGATCCCTGCCTACACGTTTCTAGCAGACTTCCATCTTACATGATCACGGGCTCGTGTAGTTCAAGCGGTTACAACATAGCGACGCAGGCAGGTTTAAGAGGAACACGAAGTCTGAACTGAGCGGGCATGGCATGTGTGGAAACGACATGGGAGAAACATGAGCAAACATTGCTCGCTTCTGCTTTGAAAAGCACAGGGCGCAAGCCAACGGACAGTGACATATTTTATTGTATTTTAAGATCGTGAGGTCATTGCCCAGTAATGCAGCTAGCTACTTCAGTTGCTGCACACTCATTATGTAATGCAACCTGAAAAGCTTAAGAAATATTGAGTCGCCTCCGTTGTTGTGTGTGCAAAATTCCACCCACGCAACAGACTTCCTCTTCTTCTACCCCCCGCCCTTCAAAATCTGCTTTAGAGGGTCTTCCAAAACTCAAGAGCAGATTTTAAGACTGCATGGGGGGTACTGAATGGGAGAGGAGAGGAAAGGGAAACTTCCATTGCACAGACAGACATCTGCTGCACAAGCAGAACAGCTGGATGTGGCCCACTGTATTAACAATTCTATTATGATTAATAGTTATTAATTGTGGAGGTATGTGATAGCTTGCAGAGGGATGCATTTGCTAATCCCTCGAGAAGAAGAACAGCAGCAGCAGCCTGGAGGCAATTTCAGCGTTCTACAGAAAGGCATTTCTCGCCCTGCAAATCAAGAGTCTCTGCCAAACAGCTTCACAGGCGGAGAGACTGTGTGCAAAAGAGGGGTAGTACGAGACTCTTAATCTCAGAGCCGTGGGTTCGAAACCCACATTGGGCAAAGGATTGAACAACATGACCCTCATCGTCCCTTCCAGCTCTACAGTTCTCTGATTCTGTGAAAATGTGGGGGAATATACTGTTATTATAAGGGATGCGGGTGGCGCTGTGGGTTAAACCACAGAGCCTAGGACTTGCCGATCAGAAGGTCGGCGGTTCGAATCCCCGCGATGGGGTGAGCTCCCGTTGCTCGGTCCCTGCTCCTGCCAACCTAGCAGTTTGAAAGCACGTCAAAGTGCAAGTAGATAAATAGGTACCACTCCGGCGGGAAGGTAAACGGCGTTTCCGTGCACACCTCTGGCTCGCCAGAAGTGGCTTAGTCATGACCCGGAAGCTGTACGCTGGCTCCCTCGGCCATTAAAGCGAGATGAGCGCCGCAACCCCAGAGTCGGCCACGACTGGACCTAATGGTCAGGAGTCCCTTTACCTTTATATTGTTATTATGATGAATATTTTATTATTAGGCTGTCAGTATTTTTTTCAAATGTTTTTACCGCTGATGTTCTGTGCTCTACCTGGAAACACAAGGAATTGAACTGGTGAACTTCTGCATACAAAGCGCCTGCTCTGCCACTGAGCTACGCCCCACCCTGTTCAGCGTGTTTAGCATCTGGCAGGGGAAAGCAGCGGGAAGGAAGGCTGGAGGAGGATAGTGAAGTGTTGGGAAATGGGTTTAGCTGCCAGCGCCTCCTCTGACATTTCTCTGCCCTCCCCTAAGGCACTTTGCAACTTTTTCTGGCATAGCCTTTGGTTCTCGGCTGGGATGTCTCCATATCCTGTAGCCACTAATAGTCAGCTCAGATGAAAAGCTGTAGCAAGACTAGCTTGGCCTCAGCTCCAAGAATGAAACAACAGGCATGGACACCAATACTCGATGATCTGCCAGTCTTGCCCATCTGCCTATGTTTCTGGCCAACTCTGCTTTTTTAAATTTTGAAACGCACAACGACATTCGTGAATTTCACACACACCTCATTAATTTTATTAAGAAGTGGAAAACTGCTCCAACTTGATGGTGTTACTAGAGGCTCACCCAGTTAGTTTTATGTCCACGTCATGCTTCCAGCCTCTCCTCCAAGAAGCTCAAAGCAGCCTACAAAGTCACCTTCCTATCAGTATCATTTTGGGGTGCCTTGGACCAATGTTGTTGTGGTCCTGGCAAGATCTGAATCTGCATTTTCTTTCTGGGCACTGCAGTTCAAGGACACTGACAAACTGGAACGTGTCCAGAGGAGGGCAACCAAAATGGTCAAAGGCCTGGAAACGATGCCTTATGAGGAACGGCTAAGGGAGCTGGGCATGTTTAGCCTGGAGAAGAGGAGGTTAAGGGGTGATATGATAGCCATGTTCAAATATATAAAAGGATGTCATATAGAGGAGGGAGAAAGGTTGTTTTCTGCTGCTCCAGAGAAGCAGACACGGAGCAATGGATCCAAACTACAAGAAAGAAGATTCCACCTAAACATTAGGAAGAACTTCCTGACAGTAAGAGCTGTTCGACAGTGGAATTTGCTGCCAAGGAGTGTGGTGGAGTCTCCTTCTTTGGAGGTCTTTAAGCAGAGGCTTGACAACCATATGTCAGGAGTGCTCTGATGGTGTTTTCTGCTTGGCAGGGGGTTGGACTCGATGGCCCTTGTGGTCTCTTCCAACTCTATGATTCTATACTGTAAAGGTAAAGGGACCCTGACCATTAGGTCTAGTCGTGACCGACTCTGGGGTTGCAGCGCTCATCTCGCTTTATTGGCCGAGGGAGCCGGCGTACAGCTTCCGGGTCATGTGGCCAGCATGACTAAGCCGCTTCTGGTGAACCAGAGCAGCGCATGGAAACGCCGTTTACCTTCCCGCCAGAGCGGTATCTATTTATCTACTTTGACGTGCTTTTGATTCTCTAGGTTGGCAGGAGCAGGGACCGAGCAATGGGAGCTCACCCTGTCACGGGGATTCGAACCACCAACCTTCTGATCAGCAAGCCCTAGGCTCTGTGGTTTAACCCACAGCGTACTGTCTACCAAAATTAAAGCTTAATTTGATTGCCAGGGGGTTTTTTTTGTGGGCAACAGCATACAATCCTGCAAATTCATTTTACTTCTACCTGATCTGACTTATATCCAGACCTCATGGGAAAGCAAAGAGTGTGTCTGTGTGTTCTCTGTGTGTGTGTGTTGGAAGGGAGAGTGACCTGGCAGGAAGGAGGGCAGGAAACTATCACAGATGAGGTGCCCGTGCCATTCTCTCACAATTCATTATGTGCCTACAGGCCCCCCCAAAAAGGTTGGTGACCCCTCGTCTAACCACTATGCTGCACTGGCTGTCAAACTTGCAAAGCCATCTTTGCAAGAAGTTAATCCTGGAGAGTCACGAAAAGGATTGGATTAGGCACAAAGATGCCAATTTCAGAGTGTCTCCATTGCTCTAAATCAGGGGTTGGCAAAATTTAGCCACGGGCCGGTCCACTGCCCCTCGGACCTGGTGGCGGGACGGAGAAGTGGCACGGGGGGGTGGAGGAGCTGGAAGAAGAGGTGAGGAGGGCAAGTAGTCCTCCTCCCCAGCCCCTAGTCCCAGCCCCAGTGCTTACCTTCCCAGGGGCTGCTGCCGCCGCCGCCACCACCGCTGTGTCTCGTGGGTAGGCAGAGGGAGCTTGTCCGCTTCGCTCTCTGGCCCACAGGAGCACCAGGGGCTGCTTAAAATGGTGCTCAGCCAGCTCAGCCCCCTTCCCCCTCTAGGCAGGGCAGGGAGAAGCCAGGAGGAGGGAAGGAGGGAGGGAGGAGGCGCCACCGCCGAGTGTGTGTGTGTGGGAAATGGAATAGTGCAGGGGGAAAATGGCGTAGCCTGAACAAACAGAATCCCTACGCCAATCCATGGACAGTCTGCGGGCCGGATCCTGAAGACAATTGGGCCTAATCCAGCCCCCGGGCCTTAGTTTGCCAACCCCTGCTCTAAATGTTACACCTGTCTTCACCCTCTGCATTATGAAGATGTCCGCAAACATGACATGAAGGCTGGCAACATCATGTGGGAATCCCGTGCGGACGACCGCAGTGCCTGGAGACAGACAGACAGGTCGTGCATCCATAGCTATGACCAGAGGAGGGAGGGAGGGAGGAAAATAATTGGTGCACTGAGAGAATAAATGCCATGGTGCATCTGCAGCAGCACAACTGGATGCTTTCATCTGCCCCACCTGCAACAAAACATGTCTCTCCTGTATCGGTCTCTACAGCCACAGCAGGTGCTGCAACCTTCCAGCCATTTGGCTTCACCCCCAAAGGCACACTCCTCCACTGCCTCCGGGCTCTGCTTGTGAATCCCTCAGCTCACACACTAATGCATGAGTAGAAAAGGCTTCCCGCAAGAAACACACACTCCTCTTTTGAGAACCTTTACAGCAGGGCAGGGCAGGGCACTTTTTTTTCCTACAAAGGTGATTCACCCACAAGAAAAGTTCACTGGAGCCACAAACAATGGTAGGTGGAGCCAGAGCCAATGGTGGGCGGGGTTTGCAGCTGATCCCTAACCACAGGCCCTGCACCCCACCTTCGGGATCTTCAAAGTGGGACCCACATTTTATCTCAGTAATCCTTACAACAGCCCTGCATGGTAGGGCAGAATTATTTTTCCAGCACTGCAGGTGAAGAGGTGAGGTTAAGAGTGAGTGGCTTGCCTAAGCCCACCTACTGAGTTTAGAGCAGTGGAGAGGCTCCAGTTGGGAGCTACACCTTCAGAAAAGCACACCTGTGGAGGTAGGCTGGAATAATAGTCTCCTCTCCCTTGTTTACGTGGGATTCCCCCACTTTAACCCATTCTCAGTCTTCCCATCAGCAAAACTGGAGAGCTGAATGCAAAAACATTTTGCAGAATGAGGGAAGGGTTCAAAGCATGTGAGTAATAGAAGGGGAAGAAATGGAGGCAGTGAGAGATTTCACTTTCTTGGGCTCCATGATCACTGCAGATGGTGACAGCAGCCACGAAATTAAAAGATGCCTGCTTCTTGGGAGAAGGGCAATGACAGGCCTAGACAGCATCTTGAGAAGTAGAGACGTCACCTTGCCAACAAAGGTCCGTATAGTTAAAGCCATGGTTTTCCCAGTAGTGATGTATGGAAGTGAGAGCTGGACCATAAAGAAGGCTGATCGCCGAAGAATTGATGCTTTTGAATTATGGTGCTGGAGAAGACTCTTGAGAGTCCCATGGACTGCAAGAAGATCAAACGCATCCATTCTGAAGGAAATCAGCCCTGAGTGCTCACTGGAAGGACAGATCGTGAAGCTGAGGCTCCAGTACTTTGGCCACCTCATGAGAAGAGAAGACTCCCTGGAGAAGACACTGATGCTGGGAAAGATGGAGGGCACAAGGAGAAGGGGGCGACAGAGGACGAGATGGTTGGATAGTGTTTTCGAGGTTACCAGCATGAGTTTGACCAAACTGCGGGAAGTAGTGGAGGACAGAGGTGCCTGGCGTGCTCTGGTCCATGGGGTCACGAAGAGTCGGACACGACTAAACGACTAAACAACAACAACAACAAATTATCCACTTCTCGAAACTCGGAATGAAACAATTTAGACCTCCGCCATAACTCAAGCAGCACTTCTATGGCCTCCTCGGAGCTACAGTTTTGATTCACTAATCATCTGGCATGTTGTTCCACATCTACGTACTGTACCTCTAAACTATTTTGTTTGCTGTTTCACATTTCTGGGATCCTCTAACCTCAAGAAGAACGGACAAACTCCATTTCTTTTTAAAACATTCAGATATTTCATCCAGCATTTTATTGCTGATTTTTGCATGCTTTAAATTGCATTTAATTTATTGTTTGTTTTAAATTTCTCTAACCTCCCTTGGGAGTGGGGTTTGGGGTTGCTGTTGTTTTGCCCTGAAAAGTTAAGCATGGATTTAATGAATTAGGTTTCGCTAACTTCACCGATCGCAAACCAAGCAAATCTCTCCTTTCTTACGCCGCCAGCACCTCCACACACACACAAATAAAGCAGAACCGGCTCTTTACGCCTTCCTAAGCTGGAGCCAACAGCTGTATTTAAAAGACGCTCTCTTTCCTGGTCCTTCCATTCTGAAAAAGCTGCACCCCGTTGCATCTCCTGCTTACAAACGTCCATGACACAAACAAACACAGCTAATCTCCAAATGTCACACGCGTCTTTTGTTATTGGGGCAGCTGCCTCCTCGCTGCCCCAGCCCGCCCCGTCCTAGATCCCTGGGCGGGTTTCCTCCGAGGGATTCCCCCGAGCAGAGGCGCCCCGGGGCTGCAGCCCTCCTCTCCGCGCTCCCGTCTTTTCGGCAGGGGAGGAGGGGAAGGGAGAAAGGTGGGACGGACACCTAGGGAAGAACAAAGGCAGCGGCAGACAACAAAGGGGGCCAGGTAGAGCAGGCAGCCAATCCCATCGCAGGCGCGGGAGAGGGCTCGCCTAACAAGTGGTGGCCGCGCGCGGGGGAGGGAGGCGCCTCGCCGCGGGAAGGAGGAAACCCCGCTCAAGTTGCGCGCTCCGGTCCCGATCCGCGCGGGCCACGCTCCGCCAAGCTCAGGCCCGATGGGGGTGGGGTGTGACTGGGGAGAGGGAGGAAGACGAGGGGCTTTTCCATCCCGCCAGCCTTTGCCTTTCTCTTTCAAATCCCACGGGAACAAATGGCTCCCGCCTCCGTTGCCGCCCCAGCTCCTTTCCCGCCCAGGCGCGGAGGGAGAGGCTCTCGAAAAGGCGCCCGAGAGCAGCAGCAGCGCTCGCCTCTTTCCCTCCGGAGTCCAGGAATCTGGGAGCAAAAAAAAGGGGGGTGGCTTTCGGGCCGCTGCCTCCTAATCTCTGCGCCCGGAACTTCCCAAGTATGAATCTCAAAGGCCGCATCAATAACTGCCCCTCTCTCATAATTCTATTAAAAAAATAAAAACAAATCTCCCCCTCCCTTCTTCGCTTCAATCTCTGCCAAGCCCCCACCCTCGAGCGCTCTTTTGCTTTCGCTTTGCTCCAAAAACTTCGCCAAAGGCGCGCGCGCAAGGAGCTGGGTAAATTCTCCAAACTCCAGGCGATCCACCCATGCAAAGATTGTGCCACCATCAACGCACAACGCGCGCTCCCAGTGCAGAGTTCCGCTGCTGCCCCGAGCAAGGCCCGCTCCTTTCCCCCGCTGCCGGTTCAGCGACGCCCGGGGACCCTCCCCAACCGCGGGCTCTCCTTTACGCACGGAGGGAGGAGAGAGAGAGGGGAAAAAAGGAGAGGGCTCACTTTTCTTTTTGCGCGCGCTCCAGCCCGGGGTCTGCAGGGGGCAGCCGCTCCGGATCAGCTGGGGAGGTCGCTGGTGGGCGGGAAGGGAAGAGCGGGGCTTTCCTTGGCGCCGGAGTCCTTCTCCTTCCCCGCCGCGCCGGGGGGTTTCCGACTCCCTCTGCCGCGCAAACCACGCCCCGGAGCCGGTGCCGCTCGGCCCGATCGATTGCTGCCTGCGGTTCTCCGGCGGGATCGCGGCGGCCGCCCCGGATGGAAAGAAGGGAGCGCGCGGGGGTTGAAGCGCCGCGCCTCGCCTTGGCCGCCGGCCCGACAGTCCGCCCCCGGGAGAGAAGGAACAAGGAGGCTCCCTTCTCGCTCCCGGCCTAGCGTGCAGTTCCTCGCCGCCCGCCTCGGCCCGGCCAGCGCGCAAACAAACAAACAGCACGTGGCGGGGAAGGCCGGGAGGAGGAGCACGGAGGGCACCTGCTCGGAGCGGGCTTACTTGGTGGTGAGTGGAACTGCGCGCCGTGGGATTTTGGCGAGCAGAGAAGGACTAAGCGCTCTGCGCGGGTTTTGCGCCCGATCCACCGCGGCGCCCGCGGATTGTCCTTAGAAAGGGAGGCGTGGATGTTGCGCAGGTGTTTAGAAAGCACGGGCGCGGGGCAGCCTTGCCACCTAGGAACAGGTGCGCGCGTGTGATCCAGGGACTTCCGAATCACATCAGCGTGAACTTCTGCAATGGGGAAGATGGTGCAAGAGAAACCTTTGAAATCCCAGCTCACGCTGTTCTGATGCTCACATGAGACAGCCACCCAAAGTAACTTGGGAAGCGGGACATAAACAAGAAACCGTTATAAAAGACTTTGAAATATAAACACCTCTCAAAATATCTTGCCCTCCACCAGCACATTTTAGCATCTAGATATGGCAGATAGATTGATAGATAATTTATTATGATCGGAGACCAGCTTATAAAACACACTTGGGGAAACATCCCAGAAGGAAAACAAACATTTAAAACAATCTACAGTGGTACCTCGGGTTAAGTACTTAATTTGTTCCGGAGGTCTGTCCTTAACCTGAAACTGTTCTTAACCTGAAGCACCACTTTTGCTAATGGGACCTGCTGCTGCCGCTGCGCAGCTGGAGCACGATTTCTGTTCTCATCCTGAAGCAAAGTTCTTAACCCGAGGTAATATTTCTGGGTTAGCGGAGTATGTAACCTGAAGCGTATGTAACCCGAGGTGCCACTGTAATACTAATAGTAACCAAAAAATACTACTATCAGTTCCCATTATGGATATGGATAAGTACTTGCATCTTAAATTGCCCTTGGTGGCTAGCACAGCCTTCTACCAGCTTCAGATGGAAGAGCTACAGCCATTTCTGGACCAGCATAGGCCTGACCAGTGCCATCCGTTTGCTGGTAACGTCCAGGCTGGATTATTGCAATGTTCCGTATGTGGGGCTGCCCTTGAGGTTGGTCCAGAAGCTGCAGCTGGCGCTAAATGTGGCGGCTCAGTGGAGCAGGATATTGCCAACACTTTACCCTGCTGTGGAAAGAATTGCACTGGCAGCATACGAAATTTGGGGCCTAGATACCTGATAGATGGCTGCGCTCTGCAGACGAAAGCCTCCCGCAGATGCCATGATAATCAGAAGATACATTCCACCCAATGTAGAAAAAGAAGAAGAAGAGTTTGGATTTGATATCCCGCTTTATCACTACCCTAAGAAGTCTCAAAGCGGCTAACAATCTCCTTTCCCTTCCTCCCCCACAACAAACACTCTATGAGGTGAGTGGGGCTGAAAGAATTCAGAGAAGTGTGACTAGACCAAAGTCACCCAGCAGCTGCATGTGGAGGAGCGGGGAAGCGAACCCAGTTTACCAGATTACAAGTCCATTACTCCTAACCACTACACCACTTTTTCCCCTCTGGGAAGACTCTTACTCCTTGATTTCAGCAAATCAGTAATGTCCAGCCCTATTAGCTCCTGGTGATCTCGCTCAGTGGCTTCATACACCAATATTTAATAGCCTCAGTGATAATTGTGGAGCCTCCCAAACCTGTTCTATGGAGATGTGCTAACGGGGTCACCCTTTGGCATACAAAGATACTGTAGAACCAAGTCTAAACAGCACCACAAACACACACACAATACACTTAGCAGAAAGCTGCGGTCCAAATGACCACAGGCCACCAGGAAGTCCTGTAAGACCAACACAGAAACAAGTTTTCCCAGTCAATATCAACCCTGGTCTGTTAGGGTGAATGGAGCAGGGCCCACCAGTCTCAGCTTGCCCACTGCAAGCCCTCCCCTGCCTCCCTTCTTACCACCTGTCCTGGGGGTGCCTCTGTCTTGTCACTTTCCTCCACCATTTATTTCCGTGTTGCCCTTGTGGAACTGAGCAGTCAGGTTGTTGGCTTCCATCTGCCTTGGGAGGCAAAGGAGGAGTGCGCCTTCGGGAGTAAAGTCAAACTGTTGGAGAATCACAGCGCCTGCTGCGGCTGTAGAGACTGATACAGGAGAGTTACAGATAGGTAGCCGTGTTGGTCTGCCATAGTTAAAACAAAAAAATTCCTTCCAGTAGCACCTTAAAGACCAACTAAGTTAGTTCTTGGTATGAGCTTTCGTGTGCATGCACACTTCTTCAGATACACTGAAACAGAAGTTGCCAGATCCTTCTTTATAGTGAGAAGGTGGGGAGGGGTATTACTCAGAAGGGTGGTGGGAATGGGTGATTGGCAGATAGCTGTGATGAGCCTGTTGACGACTCTTAATCACCCATTCAGTGTATCTGAAGAAGTGTGCATGCACACGAAAGCTCATACCAAGAACTAACTTAGTTGGTCTTTAAGGTGCTACTGGAAGGAATTTTTTTGTTTTGATACAGGAGAGATATGTTTTGTTGCAGCTGGGGCAGATGAAGGCGTCCGGTTGTGCTGCTGCAGATGCACCGTGGCGTTCTTCCTGCCTGCGATCATTCCTCCTCTGGTCACTGCTGTGGATGCGCGACCTGTCTGTCCCCAGGCACTGCAGTCACCTGCAAAGGATTCCCACATTGATATTGCCAGCCTTCATGCCACATTTGCAGACATCTGTGTAACGCAGAGTTGGTCTGCCAATGGGCCAGTTCCCTGGAAGGAGGATGGGAAAAAACTAGAATGAGTTGGCTAATCCTGTCATTGTCCATGGGGTTTTCTGGGCAGGGTACTGGAGTGGCTTGCCGGTTCCTGCTCCAGGTGGATCACATTTGGTCACAACTCTCCACTATGACCTGTCCATCTTGGGTGCCCTGCACGGCATAGCTCATAGCTTCTCTGAGTTATTCAAGCCCCTCTTCCACAGCAAGGCAGTGATCCATGACAGCATCTTAAAAAGCAGAGACATCACCTTGCCAACAAAGGCCCTTATAGTTAAAGCTATGGTTTTCCCAGTAGTGATGTATGGAAGTGAGAGCTGGACCATAAAGAAGGCTGATCGCCGAAGAATGGATGCTTTTGAATTATGGTGCTAGAGGAGACTCTTGAGAGTCCCATGGACTGGAAGAAGATCAAACGCATCCATTCTTAAGGAAATCAGCCCTGATTGCTCACTGGAAGGACAGATCCTGAAGCTGAGGCTCCAATACTTTGGCCACCTCATGAAAAAAGAAGACTCCCTGGAAAAGACCCTGATGTTGGGAAAGATTGAGGGCACAAGGAGAAGGGGACGACAGAGGACAAGATGGTTGGACAATCTTCTCGAAGCTGCAAACATGAGTTTGACGAAACTGCGGGAGGCAGTGGAAAACAGGAGTGCCTGGCGTGCTCTGGTCCATGGGGTCACGAACAGTCGGACATGACTAAACAACAAACAACAACAATCCTGTCATTGGCTCTGGCTCCACCTATGGGCTCTCTTCCTTCCTACCCACTAGACTCAGTGGGTACTAAGCACCACTGTCCACAAGGACTACCAAAGTTGATTCCATACCAAAGTACGCCAGGTGGAAAAGAATCAAGGAAGGGTGTTTCGTCCAGGAAAGTTGGAGGTTGCTAGGCCCGGAGAGGGAGGATTTGATTTGGACCACAGTGACCATATCTGTAGGGGAGCTGCTGTCTTTCAAGTTCTGCTCCCCAATGTTTTACATTTTTTAATTTAAAAAATTAAATGAAAGCCATTCCTAATCCCCGTAATGTTTTCAATGCCCTCAAGCGGTATACACAAATAATGCAGAAACACTAAAACTACAGAATAAAATAGTGAGATATGACATCACAGCCAGGAAAACAGCATTTTTTAAAAAAAAACAGGAACAGGTAAAAGAACAAGAATAATTCATAAATAACAAGGTCCATTCTTCTAGGTCAGGGAAATCCTAAGCAAAAAGAAATTTCTTCAAGAGACTTCAAGTACCATAGTAGCTGATGCTTTGCCTATGGCAGATGCAGTTATGATACTGATTTACTTTACAGGGTTGTTATGTCGTAAAGATTAGGGTTTGGGGGTTTGTTTTTGCAACTATGCTATGGGCTTTGCTCAAAGATTTGGCTGGTTAAAAACAGCCAAATTTGATTCGACAATTGTTTTATTTATTTAAAGCCAGACTTTATCCCAGCAGCTTTCGCCCCACCCAGCTGCCGCAGGAGAAAGTTACAGCTGCAGGGAGCGGCCAGTCAGAACCTGAGAGCTGCCTCACCTTAGCAACCGCCGGCGCTAATTATATTCTGACTCTGCAGAAAGGTGGTTTTTCCATCTAGGTGTGTACGGTATATCACTTGGATTTTTTTCCTACTGACTTCTGGCATTGCCTTTCAGTTTTAAATTATTATTATTATTATTATTATTATTATTATTATTATTATTATTATTATTATTATTATTACAGTGGTACCCCTGGTTACGTAATTCATTCCGGAGGTCCGTTCTTAATCTAAAACTGTTCTTAAGCTGAAGCACCACTTTAGCTAACGGGGTCTCCTGCTGCCGCTGCGCTGCCGGAGCACAATTTCTGTTCTCATCCTGAAGCAAAGTTCTTAATCTGAGGTACTATTTCTGGGTTAGCGGAGTCTGGAACCTGAAGCGTATGTAACCCGAGCTACCACTGTATTATTATTATGTATATAACGCCCTATTCTCGGGGGTCTCAAGGCGGTTCACAGAATAAAATCAAGATATAAAACCACAAAATAACTAATAAAAATAAAAACAACAACCCAATAGCCCGCCCCAAAAACACACATTTTTAAAAGGTCATAAGATGTAAATCAGATCAACCAAAGGCCTCATTGAAAAGGAACATTTTTGCCTGGCGCCTAAAGATGTATAATGAAGGTGCCAGGCGAACTTCCCTGGGGAGAGCATTCTGCAGACCATTCTGCCACTGCAGAAAAGGCCCCGTTCTCATGTTGCCACCCTCCGGATCTACAAAAGTACGCATATCCATATACACGAATATATATATGCATTATTCACATACTGAATTATCAATTCTGTCAGAATAAAATATGAAACTTTTAGCAACGGTCAAATTAAAAGGACACGAAGTTTTTAGAAATGGTCGCTAACTTTTATTTTCGGGGAAGACTCTTATTCCATGCGTTAAGGGTAGCCAAATTCTGTGCGATTGCCATAAAACATAGGAAACAAGCTGTGCTATCATAATGATTAAGGCTTTAAATGATCATTTTAGGTTATATGTTAGTGACTTAAGTTTTAATTTATATATTTTTAACTGTTGCTATATCTGTATTGTCCCTGTTATACCTAATTGCAAATTCAAATGTATGCCTATCGTGTTTTATGACTTCCTTGATATTGTATGTGGGCTGGAACTGGTCTGTGACCGAAATATTAAACTTCACTTATTCCTTGAGTGAGTTTTTTGACCTACACAAATTCAGCAGGAACTCATTTTTGCTCTAGTTATGAACATCCACATATTCAACTGCCCAGCTGTTTTGTACCAGTTTACAGTGCAAGAGAAGGGCGTTCATAACTTTAGCCCTATACTGAAATAGCTTACAAGATGTTGATGTGGGGTGGGAGCTGCGGAAAAAGGAGAATTCCATAAAATCATAGGATTGTAGAGTTGGAAGGGACCGTGAGGGCCATCTAGTCCAACCCCCTGCAATGCAGGAATATTTTGCCCAATGCGAGGCTCGAACCCACAACCCTGGGATTAAGAGTCTCCTGCGGCTCTGGCCGGGGAGGGCGGGGTATAAATAAAATTTAGGACTTGCCGATCAGAAGGTCGGCAGTTCGAATCCCCACCACGGGGTGAGCTCCCGTTGCTCGGTCCCTGCTCCTGCCAACCTAGCAGTTCGAAAACACGTCAAAGTGCAAGTAGATGAATAGGTACCACTCTGGCGGGAAGGTAAACGGCGTTTCCGTGCACTGCTCTGGTTCACCAGAAGCGGCTTAGTCATGCTGGCCACATGACCTGGAAGCTGTACGCCGGCTCCCTCAGCCAATAAAGCGAGATGAGCGCCGCAACCCCAGAGTCGGCCACGACTGGACCTAACGGTCAGGGGTCCCTTTACCTTACCATTATTATTATTATTATTATTATTATTATTATTATTATTAGTTGCTCCAGCTGAGTTAGGAGAGGGATATACACAGTTTGCCTGAGGAGTCTCCCAAATGCAACAACACATGGAAGTCAAAGCCAGGCAGACATTGCCGGAACAAGGCAGAGAAAGCTTGCAGCTTTGTCCCGGTGCCACTAATGCAACAGCTGCGAGACCTGGAGACCCACCAAAAGGCTGCGCCGGGAACCGGATGCCTTTGAAAACCAGTTCTCCTGTGAAACGAGGCATTGACTGGGGAGGCTGCTTGTGCAAAAGACTCGGCATCACCATCACCACCTGCTTGTTTACTCCGAGAACAAAAGCGACCCCCAGAGCTTGTTTAGGGTGGTAAAGGCTAACGCTGCAATCCCTGACGCACCTGCTCAGAAATCAGAATCAAAGAACTGCAGAACTGTCGAGTGGGAGGGGACCCCAGCGGTCATCTAGTCCAACCCCCTGCGATGCAGGAATCTCAGCTAGAGCATCAGTGGTGGCAGCCTCTCCTCCTCGCCCGCTTCTCCAGCAGCTGCTAAGAGCTGCCCAAGGGAAGAGGCTGGCAGCAGCAGCGGCCATGGATGCTCTCACAGGATGCTCTCTCACTGCTCCCGCTTGGTACAAAGACTGGCTCATCCTCGTCCTTTTCTGAATCTTTTCCAGCTCTACAATATCCTGCAATATCCAAAACTGTACATAATATTCCACATGCATTGAAACCATAGATTATCCCATTGGCAGTTTTATTTTCAGTCCCTTTCCTGCAGATCCTTAGCTCAGCCCGTAGAGCATAATAATAATAATAATAATAATAATAATAATATTTATTTATACCCTGCCCTCCCCGGCCAGAGCTAGGCTCAGGGCAGCTAACACCAGTAAAGTTACAATAAAAACATAATGGGGGGGGACCAATTAAAATACAGGTTAAAATGCAATTTAAAATGCAGCCTCATTTTAAAAGTAGCCCATAGATCAAAACCATAAGGGGAGGGAAACATAAGGGTCAGACTGAGTCCAAACCAAAGGCCAGGTGGAACAGCTCTGTCTTGCAGGCCCTGCGGAAAGATGTCAAGTCCCACAGGGCCCTAGTCTCTTGTGACAGCGTTCACCAAGTCGGAGCCAGTACTGAAAAGGCCCTGGCCCTAGTTGAGACCAATCTAACCACCTTGTGACTTGGGGCCTCCAAAATGTTGTCATTTGTGGACCTTAAGGTCCTCCGTGGGACATACCAGGAGAGGCGGTCCCGTAGATACGTGGGTCCTAGGCCGCATCGGGCTTTAAAGGTCAAAACCAGCACCTTAAACCTGACCCTGTACTCCACCAGGAGCCAGTGCAGTTGGTAAATCAAGTCAGAGAACTGCAATTGCAGCCGTGGAGAGCTCTTTCCTAGGTGTGGGACTTGGCCAGAGTTCAGCAGTCACACCTCCTGGTACCATCTCTGCAAGGTAGAGAGGCTTGGAGAGGCAAATTTGCCCCCTGGGTGTGAAGTTCCTAACCCCCTTAACCAACATACCCCAGGGCCCCACTGAAAAACTATGACCGATCCTGCAATGGGCCTCTTCCAACTGTCTTCAACGTTACAGCCAAGAGAAGATTCGGGAAAGTGACTCACTTTCTGTGCTAGGAAGCAGCAGAGATGGCTATGATCAGGTGAGCTTCAGCGCTAGCTTTTCAAAACCCCGGAAATGCACGGTGCTTTTCGTTTTAATTGCGATTTGTCCAATAATTGTTCAGCGCTAAACGTTGGCCTGGATGACAAGTTTTCCCAAGATGCTAACAAACGTCAGAAAGCGAACCTGCAAGGGATTAAACAGTCTGTTAATGTTACTGCTTGGGTGTTTAATAGATTGGTCTAAAAAAAGATCAATGGATTGGAAACACTTTCAATAGGCTCAGATTGTGCCAATGATTGTCAGGCAGCTGATCTTTAAAAAATAAATAAATGCAAGATTATTATTATTATTATTATTAAAAATGGATATCATTGTTAATGCAATCGAAATTAAAAAATAGTCCAGTAGCACCTTAGATATCAACTAAGTTTGTTGCTTATTCCTAGAAGAAACTTAGTTGGTCTCTAAGGTGCTACTGGACTACCGTATTTTTCGCCCTATAGGACGCAATTTTTCCCCTCCAAAAATGAAGGGGAAATGTGTGTGCGTCCTATGGGGCGAATGCAGGCTTTCGCTGAAGCCTGGAGAGCGAGAGGGGTCGGTGCGCACCGACCCCTCTCGCTCTCCAGGCTTCGTGCAGATCTCCGCAAGTCGTGGGAGCCCGCGCTGGGCTTCCGCTGCTTGCGGAGAGTTGCCTGCATGCCGAAGGCTGGGCGCGCTGAGCTCAGCGCGCCCAGGCTTTGCGCAGCTCTCCGCAAGGCGCAGGAGCCCGGAGAGTTGCCTGTTCTGGTGGCTGGGGTCGGGGGAAGCTCGGGCTTCCCCAGCCCCGCGCCTGGGGGAAAAATAATCCCCCCCCCTTATTTCCCCCCCAAAAAACTAGGTGCGCCTTATGGGACGGTGCGTCCTATAGGGCGAAAAATACGGTATTTTTTAATTTTTTATTTCGACCAACTGCGTCAGACCAACACGGCTACCTACCTGAATTGTTAATGCAAGTGCTTAGAAAAAGTGTTCCATTGGCAATCAGCATCTTACAAAGGCTTATGCAGTCCATTTCATATGTCACGCTGCAGGAATGCCTCTCCTGGGACTCAGCCTGCATGTCTCTACAAACAAAACTTGTGTCTTGCTTCAGAAACCCTCTTGTTGTTGTTAATTAAATTTGTATTTTCAACCGAAGATCACAGGGCCGATTGCAACATAAAAATACAAAGTGAGAACACAAAATACATAATGAAACAAACACAAACAATAATCCCCATCCAACAAATGCATTGTATATTTTACCCATACGCAGATTTAATTCCTAGAGTAATCAATTCATTATGTCCTTAGAGTAGGGTTACCAGACGTCCCCCTTTCCCGGGGACAGTCCCCGGATTTCCAAATAAGTCCCCGGACAAATTCCATCCCCGGAATGTCCCTGGATTTCATCCAATGTCCCTGGGAAACGCAGCAGTGGCAGTCTCAGCAGCCCAGAGCAGTTGGCTCGGACTGGTTCCAGGAGCTGCTTGGAAGTCCCCATGTGATGGTGGTGCAGGGGCTCTAAGGTGCAGCTTCCGGGCTGCCTCCACCTTCCCTGACCCCAGCAACTAAGCTGTTAAGGGAGGCTTCATGCTGCCTATCAGAGCGGCCTCCCAATTCCTACTTGCGTACAAGCAGGAGCAGGGCGCGGATCTCTCAGTTAGGCAATAGGAAGCTTCCCTTCCCAGCTGAGGGATCCCCACCCCTTCCTGCTTGCACGCAAGTAGAAATGTGTTATGTACTGAAGTTCTCACCCTGGGACAGCAGGGGGATACTGTAGATAGTTCAGGTCCACGTATGCAAATAAGGGATCGAAAGTGACATTCAGTAATTGGATAGTTACAGAAAGTTGTTACAGTTACGTTGTACTGGAGCTCTATATAAGCAGGCTGGCTGAACCCTTCAGTTCAGTTCTGTTCTGACCTGTGAATAAACAAGAGCTGTTTGGAGAATCGCTGTGTCGTCTGATATGTTCACCCACAACTTAACAGAATGGGATTGGGGCTGCTCCGATGGGGAGGGAGGCATCGCACTGTCCGAGCCTCGCTGCCGCCACTGCCCTCAGCCCTCCTTCTCTGCCTTCCATGCCTGACCCACCGCGCACCGCTCGCCCACCACCACCACCGAAGAATCAACAACTCGGGGGCTGCCCAGGCTCATGGAGAAAGGAGATAGAAGCCTGTGAGGAAGGGGGAACGTGGTGGTTTAGGTCAAGGCAGTGGCCGCCTCTCTGCCACCACTGCCATCGCTACAGCATCAACGTCCCAAATGTGTAGTAATTAATTAATAAGTGTCCCCGGATTCATTGAAAAAAATCTGGTAACCTTACCTTAGAGCCCACATGTAGCCCTGGTCTGAGAAATTAAAATAGTGCTCTGATGGAAGACCCTCTTTCCCAGGCAAACCTCTCCTTGGTGCAATCTTGCCTAGCCAAGTGCCTGTGTTGTTGTTGTTTAGTCGTTTAGTCATGTCCGACTCTTCGTGACCCCATGCACCAGAGCACGCCAGGCACTTCTGTCTTCCACTGCCTCCCACAGTTTGGTCAAACTCATGCTGGTAGCTTCGAGAACACTATCCAACCATCTCGTCCTCTGTTGTCCCCTTCTCCTTGCGCCCTCCATCTTTCCCAACATCAGGGTCTTTTCCAGGGAGTCTTCTCTTCTCAGGGTGGCCAAAGTCTTGGAGCCTCAGCTTCAGGACCTGTCCTTCCAGTGAGCACTCAAGGCTGATTTCCTTCAGAATGGATAGGTTTGATCTTCTTGCAGTCCATGGGACTCTCAAGAGTCTCTTCCAGCACCATAATTCAAAAAGCATCAATTCTTCGGCGATCAGCCTTCTTAATGGTCCAGCTCTCACTTCCATACATCACTACTGGGAAAACCATAGCCTGTGCCTGTAGGATGTAATATAAGCACTCAAGTACAACACTTCCTGTTTGCCCAGAGTGGACACACAGGGGGATGTTACTTCAGCCAGGAGGACTTCTTGTCACACCTGGTCTGAAGCATCCTCCCCCTGCGTGTGACCAGGTAGATGGGCATGACCCTGGGAGACCCCACAAAAGCCTCTTTGACTCTTTTGCTCCTCTCTTCTGATACTGAAGCTTTCGCTATCTGCTGGCTCTTGGCCAGCAGTGCATGGGCTCAATCCCCATACGGGATGAACTCAAACTCTAATCTGTAACCATAAGCTAAAGCCTGCCTTCAGGGAACTTACTGTGAACTGAATGTAAGTAAACTTCTTATCAGTATTTTAAGGAAAGACTGTTGTGTCTTTATTCTTTTTAGGAGGGCTAAAAGGGGACTTGCCAGGAACACAATCCAATCTGAACAAAGCCAGATTGGATTGCTTAAGTAAAGAGATTCAAACGAATCTACCAACTAGCTTCCTTCTATATACAGTGGTACCTCGGGTTAAGTACTTAATTCGTTCCAGAGGTCCGTACTTAACCTGAAACTGTTCTTAACCTGAAGTACCACTTTAGCTAATGGGGCCTCCTGCTGCTGCTGCGCCGCCAGAGCACAATTTCTGTTCTCATCCTGAAGCAAAGTTCTTAACCCGAGGTAATATTTCTGGGTTAGCGGAGTCTGTAACCTGAAGCGTATGTAACCTGAAGCGTATGTAACCCAAGGTACCACTGTACTGGGGAATATATTCTGCTATGGATTCACTAGCGTCAGTGAGGAAGGATAATATTTAATCAATCTATCCTACTATCCACAACATTCCCACAGTGCCAACTTCCACATGGCTTGGACTACAACTCCCATGAGCCCAAGCTGTTTGGAAGTCGGCACCAGGGCTGGGGGAAGGCTGTACTGGAGACCCAAACGGCTGCTTTCCAATCTATAACAGCATGGTGCCCTCCAGGGACTGTTGGGACTACAGTTCCCATCATGCTTGGCCACCGTCCATGCTGGCAGCATCACATTGGCTATCCCTGCCAACACATTGGCTATCCCTGACCTATAATCACAGCCAGGGCTGCGACCTATCACCCTCCACCAATTGCAAAAGCCCTTGCTGCCTCTTGACAAACTACAACTCCCAGGATTCCTTGCAGGGAGTGTGCGCTTTAGATTCATGGCGTGCATGTAGCCCTTAATGGCACAACCTGAATTTGCCAGTATGTGATTTAATCCCACCCAAAAATAGCAACAGTCTGGAAGTGAGTAGAGAGGGAGGAAATGGGGCAGGGCAGGCTGGGGCCTCTCGTTCTGGCTTGGCCACTGTTGCTTGTTTTTATTCTTTGCAGCCCAGTGGATATATTTAGCAAGTGGCTATCTGTCCCATTTTGCCTAGGAACAGCTCCAGTGTATTTTAAGGCCGGTTTCATCTTCTGCATGACTGGAGAATCTCTGGCAGAGCTTTCCAAGACGTTCCCACTGTGTCACATTAGCAAGGAGGTTCCTGAAGGATTTCACTGTATAAATGTCACCCAGACACGTTCAGGATGTAGTTTCTTAATGCAGTCAGGATGGATAAAGGTGTTTTTTTGTTTTGGTTTTACTTGGTTTTACTGAAGCAGCAAAAAGGGAAGGAAAACATGCTTTTGATAAGTTAAGGGTGCTAAGGTGGGTTTTTTTTGAGCTAGTTTCAGCAAAAAACATATTCTGGGACTTGCTTTGATTTTTTTAATGTATAATTTAACAAAGTAATAATAATAATAATAATAATAATAATAATAATAATAATAATAATATGCACCCCCACCCACAATACCATTCCATTGTAACTATCCAACCTCCCAAAATTCCAACACCTCTTGCGATGGTTTGACCCCTTTCCGTTTGTACAAATTGTACAAACACTTTCCATATCTCCTCGAAATCCTGCATATTCCCCGTCCTACCTTAACAGCACATGTTAATTTATTATTAATGGCTATATCCCACACCTCTTTATACCATTCTTCCATTTTATATTCAAGGATAAAGGGTTTTAACAAGGCTCTGGGTTAGCAAGCAGACCGGGAAAGTCGCTTTGAGGGTTTTTGGTTTTTTTCTACAATCAAGCGGAATATAAAATTAATGAAACAAACAAACAAATAATAAAATACAGCCTCTTGAGGGAACGATGCAGATTTTGAAAACTGGACCTCAGTGTCTAGGATGAATGATGGGGGTGGAGACGCTCCTTCAGATATATTGGGGCGAAGCCGTTTAGGGCTTTAAAGGTCAGCACCAACACTTTGAATTGTGCTCGGAAACACACTGGGAGCCAATGAAGGTCCTTTCGGACCGGTGTTATATGGTCTCGACGGCCACTCCCAGTCGCCAGTCTAGCTGCCGCATTCTGGATTAGTTGTAGTTTCCGGGTCACCTTCAAAGGTAGCCCCACGTAGAGCATGTAGTCCAAGCAGGAGATAACCAGAGCATGCACCACTCTGGCGAGACATTCTGCGGGCAAGAAGGGTCTCAGCCTGCGTACCAGATGGAGGTGGTAGACAGCTGCCCTGGACACAGAATTGACCTGTGCCTCCATCACAGCTATGGGTCCAAAATGACTCCCAGGCTACACACCTAGGAAGCGCTGTTCCCCTAATGCACTTCACAAGGAACTGTTGCCAGAATGATGCCTGGACCCGATGATACAAGGATCTGGAAGGCTTGCCATACTGGAAACGTAGTACCAGCTGCTCCTGCCCCGACAGAGTGCCGCTAACCCTTTATTTAATTCATATCTTTCCCAGCAAAAATTGGCTCTCCAAACAACTTACAATGAAAATCCATATAAAGCTAAAATAGAAATGTTATGTGTTGGTGTGGGGGGGGGGGGTTGCTGTTGCGGACACAAAACCAGCTTCCTGGTTCTTCCCTCTGGGAAAGGGGCAGTGCAGCAGATGGAGGTTGGAGCTGGTAGAGAAGGCAAGCCTTAGGAGCAGCCTTTCCTTCAATCTGCAGAATCTCCTGCTCCCTGGCAACTGATGGCGTCGTCCAGATGGCACTGGCTCTTCCCTGCAGAAGGAGCAGCAAGTGAAGATGCCAACTCACAAAGCAGTCCTCCTATTGATCTGCAGGCTCCTCTAACTTAGGGATGAATATATCAAGTACCGTATTTTTCGCTCCATAAGACACACTTTTTTCCTAAGGGGAAATGTCTGTGCGTCTCCCCAAATCAACACAGACTGTGGAAACTTCACACTGGACTCCAAGCATCTGGCATTGTGTGCCTCCCCACTCTTCCTCCAGACTCTGGGTCCAAGGTTTCCAAATGAGATGCAAAAGCTGCTCTCATCAGAAAAGAGATTTGGGGAGCCACGTCATCAGCTGGTGTTGGTCCACTGTGCTTCATTAAGTTCAGGGTCAACGCAGCCGTCTACCAGGAGATTTTGGAGCACTTCATGCTTCCTTCTGCAGTGTCAGACTAGGGCCTGGGGCTCAGGCTGGAAGCTCACTAGGTGCATATATGGGCCAGTCCCCATCTCTCAGCCTAACCCACCTCACAGGGTCATTAAAGGTAAAGGTAAAGGTACCCCTGCCCGTACGGGCCAGTCTTGACAGACTCTGGGGTTGTGCGCCCATCTCACTCAAGAGGCCGGGGGCCAGCGCTGTCCGAAGACACTTCCGGGTCACGTGGCCAGCGTGACAAGCTGCATCTGGCGAGCCAGAGCCGCACACGGAACGCCGTTTACCTTCCCGCTGGTAAGCGGCCCCTATTTATCTACTTGCACCCGGGGGTGCTTTCGAACTGCTAGGTTGGCAGGCGCTGGGACCGAGCAATGGGAGCGCACCCCGCCGCGGGGATTCGAACCGCCGACCTTTCGATCGGCAAGCCCTAGGCGCTGAGGCTTTAACCCACAGCGCCACCCGTGTCCCTTCACAGGGTCATTGCAGGGGATCAAATGAGAAGGAGGAAAGCCACACACACCACTTTGGAGAAACAGGTGGGATAGAAATATATTATATATTAAAGAAATCCCTAAAGAAATATATTAAAGAAATAAATGAAATCGTGATCCTACTCCCTAAGCGACAGATTCCACCTCCTGTCTTCGCCTCGAAGGTCGCTGAAATTGCCAAACCAATTTGTAGGCACAAATCGCCCACAAAATCAAGGCGATATTTATGTGGTTCACTTGAACCAAAGTGGTTTGTTGATTTTGGAGCTCCTGTTCTAAGGCTTTCGAAGTCTTCCTTTCCCCTCTTGGCCAAGTTGGGTTAAAACTATCCAGGCTCTCGCCGCAATGGCAGCCAATGGGACTGTGTCACACCCATTGGCCAAAGATTGCTGTGATATCAGAGCAGTTTATCCAATAGCATTGGGGAGGTGGGGAAAGCAGCAAGGTCAGAGGTGAAGGAAAGCGCTGCAATAGTGGTGTGGTCAGAGGAGTGCAAGGTGGAAATAAAAATACATTTTGCAGTTTTCTGGAGTGACTTTAGAAGAAAGTTCATAGGAAACTGTCTGGTTCACACCACTGGTCCATGTAGTTCAGTATTGGCTACACTGACTGGCAGCAGCTAGTCAGGGTTTTAGCAGAAATATACCTGGGAGAAAAGGTAGATGTTTAATGGTACCCCACCCTTTTTGCAGTAGGAGCTGGTATGATCACCTCTTCATTACTCCTTCAAAGATGATCAGGTGGTGGAGATGAACTTCAGAGTCCTAGAGAGAGAGCAATACATATTTCGGGAGCAACAGTGACCTCTAGTGGGAAAACCTCTGAGCACATTACAGTTACAGTACCTCGGGTTACAGATGCTTCAGGTTACAGATGCTTCGGGTTACAGACTCCGCTAACCCAGAAATAGTACCTCAGGTTAAGAACTTTGCTTCAGGTTGAGAACAGAAATCATGCTGCGGCGGCCCCATTAGCTAAAGTGGTGCTTCAGGTTAAGAACAGTTTCAGGTTAAGAACGGACCTCCAGAACGAATTAAGTTCTTAACCCGGGGTACCACTGCACAGGGCTTAGGGGGATTTCCTAGACTTTAATGAGAATCTGGGATAAAATAATTTCCCCAAGCAGGAAGCAGAGCGTGCCAATTTTTAAAATGTTATTCTCGCAGGAATGCTGAGAAAACACACTGAAAACACAGCGCTGAGGTCTGCAACAACAGACTTTCTTCCTTGCTTATAATGAATTCATAACCAGGCCTTTTCCACATTAAAGCTTCGGTTGAACGATAATAAATGTTCCTATTTGCGATCCGAAATGTGGTTATAAAATGCTTAACCGTCCCGATCCAAGAACAGATATTTGGATGGTGTCCAACTAAATAACGCTCAAGAATAATTGTTTCCATCATATTCTTTATTTAATAAAAGATATTTTTAAAAAATATACGATGGTGGCTTACAAGACTATAAAAGCATAAAACCACGCAATGGGTCTACTCAGAGTAGGGCTAACATTGAATGCAGCCCTTTAAAAACATCTGAAACTATGTGGGCAATTTAGTTGTGATTCATCTAAAGCATGGACGACTGCCACAGGACTCGAGTGTGGATAGTTTTAGCTGGTTTGGGACAAATTGAGCTTTAGCCGGATTGGGACAAATGTGCTAAATTCGGGAACAGAGCAATCCAAACCCCCTTTGTGTAGGGAGATTCACCAGGGAATGTTGAAATTCAAAACAGGAGCAATTAATTGCATGTTTATTAGAAATTCCAATCAAAACAATTTCCTTTAATTCAACAGAACTGATAAACTTGTTCAGTGATACCAGCTTGTCAAAGTCTGGTATTCATTTATAGCTCCAGTGTCCCACTGCCATACCCTTGCCGCGTAGCACCCAACTAGGTAATCCCCACGAGGGGGCAGTACTGTCCATTTTGGCCACCACTGCCAGAAAATGACTCAAGCTCCAAATACCTGAAAGACCCTCCCCCCTTCTCTACAGACCCTCACAGGTGCTAGGACCGACAGAAGAGGCCCTCTTTGTTGTCCAGACGCTCAGGGTGTGTTGGCATAAGACAGGGCCTTCTCTGTGACAGCCCCAAAGTTGTGGAACTCACTCCCCAGAGAGGTGCACCTGGACTCTTCCTTGTACAGCTTTTGAAGAACGTTGAAGACACACCTCTTTATTCTATCTTCAGACTAATAATAATAATAATAATAATAATAATAATTTATTTATTATTTATACCCCACCCATCTGGCTGGGTTTCCCCAGCTACTCGGGGCGGCTTCCAGCAAAATATTAAAATACAACAATTCATCATCATCTTAAAAGCTTTCCTAAACAGGGCTGCCTTCAGATGTCGTCTAAAAGTCTGGTAGTTCTTCTCTTTGATAGGGAGGGCGTTCCACAGGGCAGGTGCCACTACCGAGAAGGCCCTCTGCCTGATTCCTGGTAACCTCACTTCTCACAGCGAGGGAACCACCACAAGGCCCTCGGCGCTGGACCTCAGTGTCCGGGCTGAATGATGGGGGTGGAGACACTCCTTCAGGTATACTGAAGGAAATATATTTATCTATGGTCCACCTTTTTCCCTGACAGGACTCAAGGCAGCTTACAGATAAGAGCAATAATCACTAGAAACATGGGGGGGGGGTAATTGGAATATTTTAGGACCTGTCTTAAAAAGCATCTTAAAAAGCAGAGACATCACCTTGCCAACAAAGGTCCATATAGTTAAAGCTATGGTTTTCACAGTAGTGATGTATGGAAGTGACCGTAAAGAAGGCTGATCACCGAAGAATTGGTGCTTTTGAATTCTGGTGCTGGAGGAGACTCTTGAGAGTCCCATGGACTGCAAGAAGATCAAACGTATCCATTCTGAAGGAAATCAGCCCTGAGTGCTCACTGGAAGGACAGATCGTGAGGCTCCACTACTTTGGCCATCTCATGAGAAGAAAAGACTCTCTGGAAAAGACCCTGATGTTGGGAAAGATGGAGGGCACAAGGAGAAGGGGACGACAGAGGACGAGATGGTTGGACAGTGTTCACGAAGCTAGCAGCATGAGTTTGACCAAACTGCAGGAGGCAGTGGAAGACAGGAGTGCCTGACGTGCTCTGGTCCATGGGGTCACAAAGAGTCGGACACGACTAAACAACAACAACAGGACCCGTCTTATTTTTGTAGTTTCAAGTTGTTTTAAACTTTTTAATATTGTGGCACCTTAGGGTAATAAGTAAGAATAATAATAGTAATAATAATAAATGCATCGTGACTTGGAAGAAGGGGTTGCCATTTGCTGCTCCCCCTCGGGGAGCAAAAAGTGTTGAGTCAGCCCTTACAGAAGGAGAACTATTTTATTTATTAAATTTGTATCCGGCCCTTCATCCATAAATCTTGGGGCTGTTCACAGCATAACTGGGGAAGACTAAAGGGAATCTTGGTCAGAACAAATCAAGGAAAGAGTGTTTTCCACCCTTGGGTGCTGCAGAGTCCAAGAGAGGGTGGTCTGGGTGTCACTGAGCTTGCAAGCTGATATAAAGGGCCTAAGCAGAGAGTCAGCAAATATGGTTCTTCTGTAAATCATCATCAGAATTCTTCTTCTTCTTAACCAACCACAAACCGCGTAGTTCTGTCTCTTTTCCTGATGGTTTTCAAACTGACCAGGTGTTTCTCTTCAGCCTCTGCAGCACCAAACAAGTAGGGTGTGGAACAGCTCGAAGCCACCAGCCATGCCACCCCTCGACTCAGATTTCCGTAAGCATCAGTTTCATTAAAAGAACTGGGCTGTATCTCTGTTCATTGGTGGAAGGAAGACATTGCCTCCCTCTCCTGTTCCACCAACAGATTCCTCCCATCGGTGAACCCACAGCTCTGGATTTCACCCTGTATCTGTCACCTAGGTGTTACGGATAAATCTAGGTGTGAGGCTGCTCAGTCACCCAGCTGCTGGGGCAGAGCCCACGGAATAAAGGAAGGAGTCCAGCCACCAACTGGAGCAAATAGCTGTAGACCAAAGTTTATGTGATGGCCTGGGAATCCGATTCAGAGGATGAACCGGAGGAATCCCAGCCTGCACAGGCGTCCCCGCCTCCAGGGCCGGCTGAGCTGGGGCAGGGCCTTGATTCTGAAGCGCCTGCACCTGTGCCGGATCCTCAGGAGCAGGCACCAGGTGAATCCACTCTGGCTCCGGAGGTGGTTGAGGACTCAGTGCCTACAGGTGAGTCTCCCCCTGGGCCCAGTAACCCTTCAGCCTCTCCTGAACTGCAGAGGCTCAGGGCAGAGAGGCGAAGGGAACTGGTTTCTCCCAGGAGGAGTGCTCGCCTTAAGGCCAGGAGAGGCGGGTCTCCTGGGGGCCGGGACCGCCCCTGGCCTCAGAGAAGATAAAGGCCAGTCAGCCCGGTCCCAGGTTGCGGGAGCAACGTTGTCGTTGAGTACCTGCTCCTGTCCGGACCCAGACCTCACCCTCCAGTGTTCCTGTCCCCGCTCGGCTTCCTTCTTCGGACCTCGCCCCGCTCCTTGCGAACTGTTTTCAGGCCAGTGACCCAGGACCGGACTTCGACTACGTCAACGGTAACCTTCCCCCTGGGACCAGCACAGTTTATTGCGCAACAGGTTCAAAGAGGAATTTTGAACCCCGAGGATGGGGCGACAAGGACTTTTAAAAGTTTCGATCTTATCCCAGCATACGGTTCATTAAGCATCATCACTACATCATTGCTATATCAGAAAAGGGGAGGGTTATGCATGATTAACATAGGAGGAATGTGTTGGGGCAACAGGCAGATACAGGATATATATTGGGAAGTACATTCTAAGCACCTACTACAAAGGGATAATAGAACTTTGGTTTGTATAGTCTGCCACCTGGGCAAGTCCGCAGGAGTGCCTTTGCTCAGCAATTGACACCTATGAGTACCTTCCTGTGAGTACGTGACCTCCCGCTTGAGGGATTATGGCGGGACCGAGTGGTTTCCAAGTCCTTGGCCAATGAAGCAAATTGGCGGGGGAATGAAGGAAACTGGCAAAGGAGTTGATTTCTCCCCCCCCCCCCATTTTTTTATTCATGTTATAACACAACTAAACAACACAAACAGAAATACAAACAAATTATTGTCTTATCCTTATTTTTTCTAAACATTGTTAGGTGAGCTTCCCCAAGTCCCCCTATCTGATTTTCATTTTACCTTATCTTTAGCAGATTACATATATCATAATTTCTAACTATTTTTTTTTATCACGCTTACTTTTGCCATAAAAATCTTCACATTTTATCACCTACAAATAATACTATTTTAAAATACACTATCTTCTACTTCTAACCCTACAGCCTATATCCACTTCCAAAGCTATTCTAAGATTTAAATATTAACATATTTTTTCAAATATTCTTTAAACTTCTTCCAGTCTTCTTCCACCGTCTCTTCTCTCTGGTCCCGGAGTCTCCCAGTCAGTTCGGAAAGTTCCATATAGTCCATCATCTTCATCTGCCATTCTTCGATAGTTGGTAAATCTTGTTTCTTCCAATTGATTTTATATGATTTTTAAAGCTAGGTAACTTCCCTGAGCCGTCAAGTCGAAAGGATACTGTCAGGGAACTGCCATCGGAGGAACCGGTGGTGGAAGGGCTCACGCAGGCTGGGAGAGAATCAGCAGCGGAAGCAGGAACCAGCAAGGGGAGAGGTGGATCTCTGAGGGAAAGCGAGCAGGAGGGAGGGCTCAGGGACACGTCCAGCGAGAACAGTGGGGAGGTATCTGAAGCTCCCATAGGGAGACCCACTCCTCGCCGGAAACTGTCACGCCGTGAGTCCAGAAGACGTGTTTCCGTTAAGGAGCTTTTATGCTGGAAACGATTCCGAAAGCAACCACTGTCGGAATCTGCAAGTGACTAGAGCAGCCATGTCTGAGGGGCTCTGTCACAGACAGAAGTTTGTGGGCTTGAACAAACTCTGAGGGACTACGATTTTACGCACAAGCAGCTCATCATCCCATCACAGATACATTTATGCATAATATTTGTAACATTTAACAACTTTAAAGATGTGCCCCCCCCCCCGGTAATTTCCGTAACATTTGTAAACCAAAGATTTAGAGAAACGGTCATCTACAAAGCGTGTTCTCCAATAAATGAGAGCACGTGTTGCGGTGTGGGCCACCAGGCCAGGCCTCTTGTTGCCAGGCAGGTTAATAGTTGTTGCCTGGCATCATGATTGGGTAACCGGGTTGCTGGGGCAAATTGTATGTTGCAAATTGGGTGGGTGGGACCATAGTCTTTAAATATTGGTGCACTCTGGTTTCTCTTTCTCTTTGCAGAGTGCATCGGATCACCCGCCCGCCCGCCCTCTTTCCGGTTAACCTTGCTTTGCCTGTCATGGGGTCGTCTGCTTTGGAGCAGGGGCCTAGTAGGAATTTTGCCTGCCCCTCCTATTGCGCTGAAGGGAATTCCGTTAAAGGAATCCTGGGGCTTGCCATGATTTCGTCCAATCCCTGTTATGGGACCAGGGCCGCCCAATCCCTGTTATGGGAATCCTTGTCATAGGACCGGGCAGGCAAGCTTTCGGGGAGCTGCTGGGGTGAGCGGCGTGGGTCCGACGCTTAGCTCAAATGACCCCCAAGTTTGACTTTCTCTTCTACTGGCTACCGATCGGACCTCGGGATGTCAGTTCTGTCCCAGGCGGGGGGACAGATAGTCATAACCAATGTCTAAAGAACCACTCACTGATTTTGTATTTTAATAAAGTTGTGACCAAAATAGTGCCCAAAAACCTAAACTAAAATTACGTGTTATGTGTGAAGTTATTTGAGGGGTGGCCTGGGGACCTACACACGCAACTCAAAGGTCATGGCAATGTATTCTAGCCTGCTGTAGCTCTTTCACATTCCACCAGGGGGCTTTGCAGCACAATAAATATTTCTGCTTCGGAGATCACTGTAGGTGGGGCCAAATCTTAAAATCAACTGCTCACAAGTTTAAGCAGGAAATGGAAGCGTGGAAAGCACAGTGCATGTAAATCTATGTGTATATTCTCTTTTTAAGGCTCTGTAAAAGGACATGGTCACACTGAAATCAGCATTTGATTTTTTTCCTTCATTATATATTAATTACCGGTATATTCTAGAGAGGGAGGATAAACAGTGAAGATAAGAGCAAGGCTATATACGCACCATAAATTTAAATCGCATTACTGCCTTTGCTAAGAATCCTGGGAACTGTAGTTTATTCCCCAAAGGGCTACAGTTCCCAGCCCCCTTAACAAACCACAGTCCTCAAAAGTTACTAGCCTACACGTGTTTTCATTAATCTTTTAAGAGCTAGTAACTTCTGCTTCTGTCCTTGCTGCAGCTTAGCCAGCTAGCAAAAAAAAACCAAAATTCACTTCTATGAAAAAAGCTGGTGGAGAAGGAGGCGCAGATCTGAGGCCAGACAGGTTCCTCTCCCTCCGCAGCCAACATGGAAATCATCTTCAAAACTCCATCATCTTAAAATTGCTATAACCCGCAGACTTTGAGGACGGCATAGCATGTCCTACGTTTTATATACCAAGTAACCTATGCACGTACTAACATTTCGTTCTGCACCCGTCCTGGCAAAGAGTACTGGAAAACTCAAAAGCTTAATTAACAATATGACAAACCTAGACAGCATCTTAAAAAGCAGAGACATCACCTTGCCAACCAAGGTCCATATAGTTAAAGCTATGGTTTTCCCAGAAGTGATGTATGGAAGTGAGAGCTGGACCATAAAGAAGGCTGATCGCCGAAGAATTGATGCTTTTGAATTATGGTGCTGGAGGAGACTCTTGGACTGCAAGAAGATCAGACCTATCCATTCTTAAGGAAATCAGCCTTGAGTGCTCACTGGAAGGACAGATCGTGAAGCTGAGGCTCCAATCCTTTGGCCACCTCATGAGAAGAGAAGACTCCCTGGAAAAGACCCTGATGTTGGGAAAGATGGAGGGCGCAAGGAGAAGGGGACGACAGAGGACGAGATGGTTGGACAGTGTTCTCGAAGCTACCAGCATGAGTTTGACCAAACTGCAGGAGGCAGTGGAAGACAGGAGTGCCTGGCGTGCTCTGGTCCAGGGGGTCACAAAGAGTCGGACACGACTAAACAACAACAACAGGACCCGTCTTATTTTTGTAGTTTCAAGTTGTTTTAAAGTTTTTAATATTGTGGCACCTTAGGGCAATAAATAAGAATGATAATAGTAATAATAATAATAATTGCACCGTGACTCAGAAGAAGGGGTTGCCGTTTGCTGCTCCACCTCGGGGAGCAAAAGGTGTTGAGTCAGCCCTTACAGAAGGAGAACTACCGGTATTTTATTTATTAAATTTGTATCCTGCCCTTCATCCATAAATCTTGGGGCTGTTCACAGCATAACTGGGGAAGACTAAAGGGAATCTTGGTCAGAACAAATCAAGGAAAGAGTGTTTTCCACCCTTGGGTGCTGCAGAGTCCAAGAGAGGGTGTTCTGGGTGTCACTGAGCTTGCAAGCTGATATAAAGGGCCTAAGCAGAGAGCCAGCAAGTCTGGTTCTTCCGTAAATCATCATCAGAATTCTTCTTGTTAACCAACCACAAACCGTGTAGTTCTGTCTCTTTTCCTGATGGTTTTCAAACTGACCGGGTGTTTCTCTTCAGCCTCTGCACCACCAAACAAGTAGGGTGTGCAACAGCTAGAAGCCACCAGCCATCCCACCCCTCAACTCTGATTTCCGTAAGCATCAGTTTCATTAAAAGAACTGGGCTGTATCTCTGTTCATTGGTGGAAGGAAGACATTGCCTCCCTCTCCTGTTCCACCAACAGATTCCTCCCATCGGTGAACCCACAGCTCTGGATTTCACCCAATATCTGTCACCTAGGTGTTACGGATAAATCTAGGTGTGAGGCTGCTCAGTCACCCAGCTCCTGGGGCAGAGCCCACGGAATAAAGGAAGGAGTCCAGCCAGCAACTGGAGCAAATAGCTGTAGACCAAAGTTTATGTGATGGCCTGGGAATCCGATTCAGAGGATGAACCGGAGGAATCCCAGCCTGCACAGGAGTCCCCCCCTCCAGGGCCGGCTGAACTGGGGCAGGGCCTGGATTCTGAAGCGCCTGCACCTGTGCCGGATCCTCAGGAGCAGGCACCAGGTGGATCCATTCTGGCTCCAGAGGTAGTTGAGGACTCAGTGCCTACAGGTGAGTCTCCCCCTGGGCCCAGTAACCCTTCAGCCTCTCCTGAACTGCAGAGGCTCAGGGCAGAGAGGCGAAGGGAACTGGTTTCTCCCAGGAGGAGTGCTCGCCTTAAGGCCAGGAGAGGCGGGTCTCCTGGGGGCCGGGACCGCCCCTGGCCTCAGAGAAGATAAAGGCCAGTCAGCCCGGTCCCAGGTTGCGGGAGCAACGTCGTCGTTGAGTACCTGCTCCTGTCCGGACCCAGACCTGACCCTCCAGTGTTCCTGTCCCCGCTCGGCTTCCTGCTTCGGACCTCGCCCCGCTCCTTGCGAACTGTTTTCAGGCCAGTGACCCAGGACCGGACTTCGACTACGTCAACGGTAACCTTCCCCCCGGGACCAGCAACAGGTTCAAAGAGGAATTTTGAACCCCGAGGATGGGGTGACAAGGACTTTTAAAAGTTTCGATCTTATCCCAGCATACGGTTCATTAAGCATCATCACTACATCATTGCTATATCAGAAAAGGGGAGGGTTATGCATGATTAACATAGGAGGAATGTGTTGGGGCAACAGGCAGATACAGGATATATATTGGGAAGTACATTCTAAGCACCTACTACAAAGGGATAATAGAACTTTGGTTTGTATAGTCTGCCACCTGGGCAAGTCCGCAGGAGTGCCTTTGCTCAGCAATTGACACCTATGAGTACCTTCCTGTGAGTACGTGACCTCCCGCTTGAGGGATTATGGCGGGACCGAGTGGTTTCCAAGTCCTTGGCCAATGAAGCAAATTGGCGGGGGAATGAAGGAAACTGGCAAAGGAGTTGATTCCCCCCCCCCATTTTTTTATTCATGTTATAACACAACTAAACAACACAAACAGAAATACAAACAAATTCTTGTCTTATCCTTATTTTTTCTAAACATTGTTAGGTGAGCTTCCCCGAGTCCCCCCTATCTGATTTTCATTTTACCTTATCTTTAGCAGATTACATATATCATAATTTCTAACTATTTTTTTTATCACGCTTACTTTTGCCATAAAAATCTTCACATTTTATCACCTACAAATAATACTATTTGTATAACCCTACAGCCTATATCCACTTCCAAAGCTATTCTAATATTTAAATATTAACATATTTTTTCAAATATTCTTTAAACTTCTTCCAATCTTCTTCCACCGTCTCTTCTCTCTGGTCCCGGAGTCTCCCAGTCAGTTTGGCAAGTTCCATATAGTCCATCATCTTCATCTGCCATTCTTCGATAGTTGGTAAATCTTGTTTCTTCCAATTGATTTTATATGATTTTTAAAGCTAGGTAACTTCCCTGAGCCGTCAAGTCGAAAGGATACATTTATGCATAATATTTGTAACATTTAACAACTTTAAAGGTCCCCCCCCCCAGTAATTTCCGTAACATTTGTAAACAAAAGATTTAGAGAAACCGTCATCTACAACTCAACAGTCATGGCAATGTATTCTAGCCTGCTGTAGATCTTTCATATTCCACCAGGGGGCTTTGCAGCACAATAAATATTTCTGCTTTGGAGATCACTGTAGGTGGGGCCAAATCTTAAAATCAACTGCTCACAAGTTTAAGCAGGAAATGGAAGCGTGGAAAGCACAGTGCATGTAAATCTATGTGTATATTTTCTTTTTAAGGCTCTGTAAAGAGGGACGCGGGTGACGCTGTGGGTAAAACCTCAGTGCCTAGGACTTGCCAATCGGCGGTTCGAATCCCCGCGGCGGGGTGCGCTCCCGTTGTTTGGTCCCAGCGCCTGCCAACCTAGCAGTTCAAAAGCACCCCCGGGTGCAAGTAGATAAATAGGGACCGCTTACCAGCGGGAAGGTAAACGGCGTTCCGTGTGCTGCGCTGGCTCGCCAGATGCAGCTTGTCACGCTGGCCACGTGACCCGGAAGTGTCTGCGGACAGCGCTGGCCCCTGGCCTATAGAGTGAGATGGGCGCACAACCCTAGAGTCTGTCAAGACTGGCCCGTACGGGCAGGGGTACCTTTACCTTTACCTTTAAAAGGGCATGGTCACACTGAAATCAGCATTTGATTTTTTCCTTCATTATATATTAATTACCGGTATATTCTAGAGAGGGAGGATAAACAGTGAAGATAAGAGCAAGGCTGCATACGCACCATAAATTTAAATCGCATTACTGCCTTTGCTAAGAATCCTGGGAACTGTAGTTTATTCCCCAAAGGGCTACAGTTCCCAGCCCCCTTAACAAACCACAGTCCTCAAAAGTTACTAGCCTACACGTGTTTTCATTAATCTTTTAAGAGCTAGTAACTTGTGCTTCTGTCCTTGCTGCAGCTTAGCCAGCTAGCAAAAAAACCAAAATTCACTTCTATGAAAAAAGCTGGTGGAGAAGGAGGCGCAGATCTGAGGCCAGACAGGTTCCTCTCCCTCCGCAGCCAACATGGAAATCATCTTCAAAACTCCATCATCTTAAAATTGCTATAACCCGCAGACTTTGAGGACGGCATAGCATGTCCTACGTTTTATATACCAAGTAACCTATGCGCGTACTAACATTTCGTTCTGCACCCGTCCTGGCAAAGAGTACTGGAAAACTCAAAAGCTTAATTAACAATATGACAAACCTAGACAGCATCTTAAAAAGCAGAGACATCACCTTGCCAACCAAGGTCCATATAGTTAAAGCTATGGTTTTCCCAGTAGTGATGTATGGAAGTGAGAGCTGGACCATAAAGAAGGCTGATCGCCGAAGAATTGATGCTTTTGAATTCTGGTGCTGGAGGAGACTCTTGGACTGCAAGAAGATCAGACCTATCCATTCTTAAGGAAATCAGCCCTGAGTGCTCACTGGAAGGACAGATTGTGAAGCTGAGGCTCTAATACTTTGGCCACCTCATGAGAAGAGAAGACTCCCTGGAAAAGACCCTGATGTTGGGAAAGATGGAGGGCACAAGGAGAAGGGGACAACAGAGGATGAGATGGTTGGACAGTGTTCTCAAAGCTACCAGCATGAGTTTGACCAAACTGCGGGAGGCAGTGGAAGACTGGAGTGCCTGGCGTGCTCTGGTCCATGGGGTCACGAAGAGTCGGACACGACTAAACGACTAAACAACAATTAGCTACTAGCCCCAGGCTGCCTCTCATGGAGAGCACTGTTGCATTCAAGTCCTTTTTGCAGGTTCCCCATAAAAATGGGTAGAGGATCCCTGGACGGTTAAGTCCAATCAAAAGTGACTATGTACGCACGATTAGGGAATTTTTTGCTTTAGCAACTTGATTAGGTAAACTGAAAACTAAGACAGGAAAAAAGAGGTGGTAATATGAAACAATTTTATTATGTTAAATTTTAAATGTACAAAGTTGGGATAAAATATTGTGAATTTAGAAACATAATAACTGAAAGATACAGTAAGTTAAGAAACAGGGTAACAAATTGCTGAAACTTTTATTACAAAGAACGCAGAGTCGGGAGGATGTGGGGAAGTCCATTTGGAATATTGAAAAACGACTGAAAATTGGATTGTATTGACCTTTTTATTATTTCGGTTTTGTATTTGTTTCTTGTATTTTCTTTCCTTGATTCTGTGTCTATGACTTTAAGAAAAGAAACACAATAAAAAATATTTATAAAAAAAAAAAAGTGACTATGGGGTTGCAGCACGCATCTCAATCCAGGCCAAGGGATCTGGTGTTTGTCCACAGACAGCTTTCCAGGTCATGCGGCCAGCAGGACTAAACCGCTTCTGGTGCACCGTGACAGAAACCAGAGTGCACAGAAATGCCACTGACTTTCCCGCCGGAGCGGTAGCTATTTATCTACTTGCACTGGCATGCTAGGTTGGCAGGAGCTGGGACAGAGCAACAGGAGCTCACCCCTGTCACAGGGATTCGAACTGCCAACCTTCTGATTGGCAAGCCCAAGAGGCTCAGTAGTTTAGACCACAGCGCCACCCGCATCCCCACACTATTCTCATGAAACCTATTGGAACCTATGAAGCAGCAATATGCATTCAGTTCAGTATCGCCTACACTGTCCGACAGCAACCTTCCAGGGTTTGCAGGCAGGAGTCTTTCCCCAGACTTACCTGGAGATAGCGGAAATTGAACCTGGAACTTCTGGCATGCACAGTACATGCTCTGCTATTTAGCTGCAGCCCTGGGCCTTCGGAGCAATCTTTGACCTTCAGGCTATCAGTCCAAATTTGCTATCTTGCCTGATAACAATCTTTGCAACTGCTGGCTGTTCCTGCATTCCAGCGTTAATCCGACACTGCTGGTGCAGTCATTGTGACTCAACTCCACTGTCTCCTCCTCTCCTCCCCGTTGCAATCTCTCCCCTTTTACATCCCAATCCATCTTTGCTTGTGGCTTCCGCTGCTCCAGCTCTGCCATCCAAAGGCCCCCGACTCCCAGGAAAGGCTCCATCATTTCTGCCTTGCTGCCCCCATGTGCTTGGGACTTAACTCCCAGAAAACCTGCATGGGGCCCACTTCCTGTAAAGGTAAAGGACCCCTGACAGTTAAGTCCAACCGCAGACGACTCTGGGGTTGCGGCGCTCATCTCGCTTTACTGGCCGAGGGGGCTGGCTTTGTCCACAGACAGTTTTTCCAGGTCATGTGACCAGCATGACTAAGCCGCTTCTGGCGATCCAGAGCAGCACACGGAAATGCCATTTACCTTCCCGATGGAGTGGTACCTATTTATCTACTTGCACTTTGACGTGCTTTCGAACTGCTAGGTTGGCAGGAGCAGGGACCGAGCAACGGGAGCTCACCCCGTTGTGGGGATTCGAACCACTGACCTTCTGATCGGCAAGTCCTAGGGTCTGTGGTTTAGACCACAGTGCCACCCACATCTGCCCACTTCCCTAAGTCCCTTCAAAACCCTTCTTAAAACCAACTTTCTCCATGGAGTCTTTAGTACAAGGCTGTAGTTCCCCTGGTAGTGAGTTGGTAATTACAGCACTCATTCACCTCTGCCTGAACTTTCCTCTCCATCATCTGCTGTCTCCCTGTGTCAGATTGCAGACTGTAAGTTCTTTGGGGCAGAGACCTTCCCACATTTACTAGGGAAAAAAAAATGCATTCTGATGGTACTCTGTAAATAATAAACAATAACTGTTGTATGTATACAGCACTCTAAGGACAACTCATTTATCCACAACCCTTTCCCCAATCAGAACAACGAAAACTCAAGAATCATAGACTCTTGACTGGAAAAGTCCGTGACCAGAGGGATGAGGAGCACCAAGAGGAATGGAAGAAATTCAGAGACTATTTAGCTAAATATCTTAAGATAATCTAATTAGAATTACTTGCGAGTACCAGATAGGCCTAGGATTTGAAAATGTGATGTGTAAAATATTATGTTAAATTTAAAAATGAAAAGAAAGTAAGATGTTAATTGACCAAGTAAAGTTTATGGGAAAATAGTTTTGGAAAACTGTTACAATGGTTTATGTGGAAACTCAGACAGGGGGATTTGAGGAAGTCAACTAACAATGTTAACAAAAGTGGAATTATTATCATAAGGATAAATGTTTGTTTGTTGGTTTGTTTGTTTTGTTTTTCTTTTTCCTATCTGTTTGTAATAAATGTGGAAAATTAATCAATTTTTTTAGGGGGGAAAAAGAATCGTAGACTCTTGGAGCTGAAAGGGACGCTGGGGGTCATCTGTTCCAAGCTTGATGAGAGAGGCAACGACAGTCCCCTTGATGAATGCCTTCCACCCAGTCTCTGCTTAAAGGAGCCCACCGTCTCCCAAGACAGTTTTGTTCTACTGTCACAGCAACTCTCCCTGCTATGACGTTCCCCCTAATGATTTTTTTTTTTTTAGCCTTTTCGCTGACATCTTTTAGCTAAATATTTTCTTATCTGGCTGACCTTTCATTCTTGTCTCAGGGTTTGCAAAGCTCCCCCCCCCCCGCCGCCCATTTGATGTTCGCTTCATTTCATTTAGGAATCACCATACAACTTCCCAAAGCAATTTAGCAATAATAACGTCACTAATAAAAACAGATAAAAAATAATAGTAAAAATAAAATAATAATAATAAAGGCAGACCGGGACAAGATTCTCCACTTGTTGGGAAAGGAAGTTCCTGGGTCGTTGCTAGAAAGACAACAAACAAGGATTTTACTGAGAATCAATCTATGCCTAAATGAATACCTCAAAAGTCAAGGTTCGAGGACAGAAATCTGGCTGAGTCTGGAATAACCTTGTGAAGTGAAAGGATAAGAAAGAGGGATTTATATCTAGATGCTAGGATAGAGATAAGGAAGACAGGAAGACACAATGAGAGATAAAGGAGGTGTTGTGGGATTGGTGGAAGTCAATGTTTGTTTTCCTTTTTAGTGTTTATATTATTAATTTGAAAGATTTGGATTTTTTTTATATGCTTGTTTTTGTGTTTTGTGTATTGTTATTTTTTATTTTTTTGTGTGTGGAAAATACTAATAAAATTTATTATTATTATATATACAGTGGTGCCTCGCAAGACGAAATTAATTCGTTCCACGAGTTTTGTTGTCTTGCGATTTTTTTCGTCTTGCGAAGCACGGTGTCGGAAAAGTTTTGGAAAAGCTTCAAAAATCACCAAAGTCTTCAAAAACCTCAAAAAAGGCTACCACACCGCGTGCTATGAGTTGCTCCTCGAAGTCAAGTCGCAACTGTATTAACGGTGTTAAGAAAAAGGAAACAAACTTGCAAGACGTTTCCGTCTTGCGAAGAAAGCCCATAGGGGAAATCATCTTGCGAAGCAGCTCAAAAAACAAAAAACCCTTTCGTCTAGCGAGTTTTTTGTCTTGCGAGGCATTCGTCTTGCGAGGTACCACTGTATTTAAAAAGAGAATCAATCTATTGAGACCACTCCCTTCTTTAGAAAGAGATCATGGCTCTCAAAAGAGCTCAGATGGAGCTGTAGGTGAAGACACACTAAAGATGTGTCCACATTAGTGTCTCAAAACACTAGTGAGGTCATTCCCCTCCTGATGCATTTCAATTTGCTGTTCTTCAAACCATAGAGGGAGGGTAAAGGTAAAGGTAAAGGTACCCCTGCCCATACGGGCCAGTCTTGACAGACTCTGGGGTTGTGCGCCCATCTCACTCAAGAGGCCAGGGGCCAGCGCTGTCCGGAGACACTTCCGGGTCACGTGGCCAGCGTGACATCGCTGCTCTGGTGAGCCAGAGCCACACATGGAAACGCCGTTTACCTTCCCGCTAGTAAGCGGTCCCTATTTATCTACTTGCACCCGGGGGTGCTTTCGAACTGCTAGGTTGGCAGGCGCTGGGACCGAGCAACGGGAGCGCACCCCGCCGCGGGGATTCGAACCGCCGACCTTTCGATCGGCAAGCCCTAGGCGCTGAGGCTTTTACCCGCAGCGCCACCCGCGCCCCTAGAGGGAGGGTAGGTGTCTTTATCTGATGCACAATACCTGTTGGGTTTCCCCATCCCCACAAAACCCAACTCCTATGCATGAAGCTGCCATCTGCGCATGTGCTGTCATTGGTGCATGAGAACTGGCTGTCTCAGATCCAGCATTGCAGGGGGTTGTAAGAGGACAACTTGGAGATCCCTTCCAACAGGTAGGTACATGCCTGCCAGGGAACTAGACACTGATTATATCACACTGAGATAACGCTTTATCAGAAGAAACAAGGTGAAATATACTGGGAGTCGAGTGTGGATTTCATGCTCTTTATTCAGCTCATAGCGGTGAGGAGGAATGGAAGTTTCCCCAGAATGTCTGCTTTATATACATTATTTACACAATGGGCCCCACGTGATTGGTTAATTCTGGGATTCTCCTGTAGGCCAATCAGGTTGCAGATTCACTTCCACCAGGAGCTGGATTGGATGGCTCCTCTGGACCAATCAGACTGCTGCATTCTGGGTCCTATTGCTCTACGACCAATCAGACTGCTGCATTCTGAATCCGATTGCTCCAGGACCAATCAGACTGCTGCATTTTGGATCCTATTCAACTCAGTACATAACACAAGGCCTGCACAGGGAATCAGTCCTAATGAGCACAGCAACTCTTCTTGGTAAGCATTGACCCTGTAATGCAGTTGAGGAGGCTGACGTTCCCCGCCTTCCCACAGCTGCCTAAATCTCCTCCTCCTTTCCTGGGTCCTTCCCAGGCAATCTGAGACTACGCTGACACGCCTTTCGCTGCTTCTCCCCCTTCATGCCTGGTTCTGGGAGACCAGGGGAGAGGGGAGCTTGGAGACACCCAGGCTTCTCCACCAGCCAGACCCATCTCTGCCTCTTGAACTCCCATCCCTCCTCTGTCTCCAGCCAGCGCATGACAATATAGTTGCCACAGCGTGTGGAAGATCCCATGATCTACGGATAAGAACTTGTATCTTTGAGTTCTTTATTATTCTCCTACATAAACTGCTTCCCACAAATGTCTCAAAGCAATTGCACAACTGAAAAAAGCCATCGGCAAGAACAGTTGCACTATTTCACATAGTAAAACGATTGCGACGGTTAAGAACATGTCTTTGCATGCTAAAACAATGTCAAGTCCAATAGCGGGCTAGAATAAATAACTTCACTTCAACGGCTTCTTGAAAAAGGAAGATTTTCACTGGGCACCAAAAAGACAACACAAGAAGCACCTTTTTGATGTGTATTTTAGTTTGATGTTTGTTTTATTTAACACAATGCACGTACAGCTTGATTTGTACTAAAATCTCTAAGCGGCTTGTTGTTTAGTTGTTTAGTCATGTCCGACTCTTCGTGACCCCATGGACCAGAGCACACCAGGCACTCCTGTCTTCCACTGCCTCTCGCAGTTTGGTCAAACTCATGCTGGTAGCTTCGAGAACACTGTCCATCCATCTCGTCCTCTGTCGTCCCCTTCTCCTTGTGCCCTCCATCTTTCCCAACATCAGGGTCTTTTCCAGGGAGTCTTCTCTTCTCAGGAGGTGGCCAAAGTATTGGAGCCTCAGCTTCAGGATCTGTCCTTCCAGTGAGCACTCAGGGCTGATTTCCTTCAGAATGGATAGGTTTGATCTTCTTGCAGTCCATGGGACTCTCAAGAGTCTCCTCCAGCACCACAATTCAAAAGCATCAATTCTTCGGCAATCCGCCTTCTTTATGGTCCAGCTCTCACTTCCATACATCACCACTGGGAAAACCATAGCTTTAACTATATGGACCTTTGTTGGCAAGGTGATGTCTCTGCTTTTTAAGATGCTGTCTAGGTTTGTCATTGCTTTTCTCCCAAGAAGCAGGCATCTTTTAATTTCGTGACTGCTGTCACCATCTGCAGTGATCATGGAGCCCAAGAAAGTACAATCTGTCACTGCCTCCATTTCTTCCCCTTCTATTTCCCAGGAGGTGATGGGGACCAGTGGCCATGATCTTCATTTTTTTGATGTTGAGCTTCAAACCATATTTTGCGCTCTCCTCTTTCACCCTCATTAAAAGGTTCTTTATTCCTCCTCACTTTCTGCCATCAAGGTTGTGTCATCTGTGGCTTACACAGATTCAAAAGCCAGCGGTGGGAGCACCTTGGAGCCAGAATAAACCGCAAAGTGTCCGCAGCCTGACAGTGCACTGCAGTAGAGGGAACTACATTGTAAGGAAGGAAATGGAGAATGTGAAGATCAGCAAAGTCAGCAGACCACAGCAGTATCTGCACAAAAATCAGAAAACTAGCTCTGGTCTTCTTCAATGACCACAGTGCCAACCACATCACTCCACTGTGCTTTTTGCAAATGCAGTTGATATTTATGATGGGGAAACCTGTGGCCCTCTGGACGTGGCTGGATTACAGAGAGCCAGTGTGGCGTAGTGGTCAGGGGATCGTTCTAGGGTCCGGGAGAGCAGGGTTCGAATCTCTACTCAGCCATGAAGCTTGCTGGGTGACCTTGGCCCTGTCCCTGCCTGGCTACCTTGCAAGGTCGTTGGCGAGGATGCAACGAGGAGGGGAGAGAACCCTGGAGGAAAAGGAAGTAGGTACATAAATGCAAGAAAACGGATAAATAAAACCAATGAGTCTCATCAATTCCTGACCATTGGCGATGCAACAGCAGGTGGGGAACTGTCATGATGGGGAAATGGCAAGGTGGACAAATTGGCCGTCCCCTGAGGTTGAATTCATGTGAAAGAAAATCTGCCTCATAGCTTCTTCTGCCTCATGCGTTCCTTGGGCTGCTAAGCACTTAATCTCTGAAGGACAACATGTCATGGGACTTGCCCCCCCCCCCACATGCATCAACTGTGCCACATTGAAAGAGCCATTGTATACCTTTCAGAGCGTTGGAGTTGGCAGCATGCACTCTGTTGCATGTGAATCCTGTCATACGCTTCAGCCGTTTCTACGGAACAGTTCACTGAGGGGCCACTTGCTACTGAAGTACAGTCATTTCATAGAATCATAGAATCTCAGAGTTTGAAGGGGCGTGGGGGTCATCTAGTCCAACCCTCTGCGATGCAGGAATCTCAGCTAAAGCATCCATGACAGATGGCCATCCAACCTCTGCTTGAAAACCTCCAAGGAAGGAGAGCCCACCACTTCGTATGGGAGTCTGTTCCACTGCCGAATGGCTGTTACCGTCAGAAAGTTTTTCCAGATGTTTAGTTGGAATCTCCTTTCTTGAAACTTGAAGCCATTGGTTTGAGTCCTACCCTCCTGAGCAGGAGAAAACAAGCTTGTTCCCTCCCCCACGTGACAGCCCTTGAGATATTTGAAGATGGCTATCATATCTTCTCTGTCTGCTGTTTTCCAGGGTAAACCTACCCAGGTCCTTCAACTGCTCCTCATCAGGCTTGGTTTCCAGACCCTTGATCATCTTGGTCGCCCTCCTCTGCACACGTTCCAGCTTGTCAACATCCTTCTTAAATTGTGGTGCCCAGAACTGGACACAGTATTCCAGATGTGGTCTGACTAAGGCAGAATAGAGTGGTACTATTACTTCCCTTGTTCTGGACACTTGACTTCCGTTGATGCAGCCTAGAATAGCGTTAGCTTTTTTTGCTGCTGCATCACTGTGGATTCATGTCAAGCTTGCGGTCCACAAAGACCCCTAGATCCTTTTCACATGTACTGCTGGTAAGCCAGGTGCCCCCCCCCCCATCCTATATTTGTGCATCTGGTTCCTCCTGCCTAAGTGCAGAACTTTACATTTGTCCCTGTTGAAATTCATCTTGTTAGCTAACACCCAGTTCTCCGATCTGTTAAGGTCATTTTGAATTCTGATTCTGTCTTCTGTGGCATCAGCTACCCCTCCCAGTTAGGTGTCATCTGCAAATTTGATGAGCATCCCCTCAATTCCTTTATCCAAGTTATTTATAAAAACGTTGAACAACAACAGGCCCAGGACAGAACCCTGCAGCACCCCACTTGTCACTTTTTTCCAGGATGACGAGGAACCATTAATGGGTTCAGTCAGTCAACCAGCTACAAATCCAGCTAACAGTTACATCATTCAACCCATATTTTACCAGCTTCCTCGCAAGAATATCATGGCAGATTTTGTCAAAAGCCTTACTGAACTCAAGATACACTATGTCCACAACACTTCTCGGATGCACCAAATTTGTAATTCCATCAAAAAAAAAGAGAAAGAAATCAGATTGGTCTAGCATGACTTATTTTTGAGAAACCCGTGCTGGGTCTTACCAGATTTTTTTCAATGAATCCGGGGACACTTTTTAACTTCAATGGATTTTGTATGGGGAATGATTTGTAAATCCAGGGACTGTCCCCGGGAAATGGGGACATCTGGTAACTTACCCCAAATGTCTCTGCCTGATTATTGTCTTCCAAAGCAATTACTCTATTTCGAACTTAAAAATGGAAAGCGTAAAGCTGGTGGTCAACAAAAGAGGTTTAAAGTCTGTCTCAAGGCAAATCTAACAAAATGTAGTATAAACACCAACAACTGGGAAACACTGGCCTGCGAGCGCTCCAGTTGGAGAACAGTCTTTCCCAAAGGTGTCATGGGCTTTGAAGACATTCGAACTCAGGACGCAAGGGAGAAACGTGCTAAGAGGAAGGCACGCTTGGCAAATCTGCCCCGTGATCAACTCCCGCCCGGAAACCAATGTCCCCACTGTGGAAGGACGTGTGGATCCAGAATTGGCCTCCACAGTCACTTACGGACTCATTGTTAAAACCATGTTTAAGGAAGACAATCTTACTCAGCTACGAGGGATCGCCAAAGAAGAAAGCATCTTTGGTGTTGCTCTCTGCACTATCCTCTCCTAGCCAGTTTTTGAGAGATAACATATTTATCCAGTGGCGTAGTGTGGGTTGTCAGCACCTGGGGCAAGGCAAGTAATTTGCGCCCCCTAACCCGTGGATTTGCGTCCCCTAACCCTAACCCCTAGATGTTGCGCCCGGTGCAGCCGGCCCCCCCTGCACCCCCCACGCTACGCCACTGTATTTATCTAGCAGGATTTACATACAGCTTTAATTACAAAACGAAATGCCTAAGCAGTTTACATAAAATATTCATTTTAAAATAGCGCACAAAGCAGACTTTTAAACAGTAGACATAACAAAACTATCAAAACGCAAATTAAATAAACATTTTTAAAAGGCAAATATACATGATAAAATCATAGGTCTGGGCAGGGCTTGCCTAAACAGGTTTTTATCTTTTTTAAGCAGGCGAGGCAAAGCAGTGCAGCAAAACCACCTGCCTAAAATTAATAGGGAGGGCCACCACAGAGGGGTCAACAAATGCTTTTTTTATATAATTCTCTTGCTTGGCAATCCACTTAATGCAAGGCAGTCCAGCCTCTCAGACCAAGTGGGCTTGCAAGGACCCTTTGATGTACAGAACCCGGGCGCCGCGCACTGAATTAAATCTCCATATCGTTAATCAAAGTGTTTGCAGTACAGTTAATAATAGCTAATATATGCAATTACTGTATTTCAGAGTAAGCACTGCCAAACATAATCAGCCCCACTGTGAGTATGTGCTGAATCAGGTTGCTAGGCTGTGATCCGTCGAAGAGGATCACAACTTTGTGCGTGAGCTGGACCAGGGTTGAGACCTGCTCAGGTCAAAATGCAGGGCAAGCCACATGCGCGCCTACTCGTGAGCAAGCATCATTAAGTTCACCAAGACTTAGAGGTAAAGGGACCCCTGACCATTAGCTCCAGTCATGACCGACTCTGGGGTTGCGGCGCTCATCACACTTTATTGGCTGAGGGAGCCGGCATACAGCTTCCGGGTCATGACTAAGCCGCTTCTGGCAAACCAGAGCAGTGCACAGAAACGCCGTTTACCTTCCCGATGGAGCGGTACCTATTTATCTACTTGCACTTTGAGGTGCTTTCGAACTGCTAGGTTGGCAGGAGCAGAGACCGAGCAACGGGAGCTCACCCCATCGCGGGGATTTGAACCGCTGACCTCCTGATCGGCAAATCCTAGGCTCTGTGGTTTAACCCACAGCGCCACCTGGGTCCCTCATCAAGACTTACTCCTGAGTAAATGCATCCCAGTGTAAAGGCTGTCCACCAGGAGCCTCTGAGGGAAAGTACTGTTGAAGGAGCGTCTCCACCCCCATCGTCCGGCCTGGACACTGAGGTCCAGCTCCGAGGGCCTTCTGGTGGTTCCCTCACCACAAGAAGTGAGGTTACAGGGAAGCAAGCAGAGGGCCTTCTCGGTAGTGGTGCCCTCCCTGTGAAACACCCTCCCTGCAATGTCAGGGAAATACTGTAAACAACTATCTGACTTTAAGAAGACATCTGAAGGCAGCCTTGTTTAGGGAAGTTTTTAATGTTCGATGTTTTATTGTGTTTTTAAAATTCTGTTGGGAGGCTGCCCAGAGTGGCTGGGGAGGCCCGGCCAAATGGGCAGGGTATAAATAATAAAGTATTATTATTATTATTATTATTATTATTATTATTATTAGTCAAAATTTCCTTCCTTGTAAGTTGAAAGGTGTTAACGCATCTTAGGTAAAGGTAAAGGGACCCCTGACCATTAGGTGCAGTCGTGGCCGACTCTGGGGTTGCGGTGCTCATCTCGCTTTATTGGCCGAGGGAGCTGGTGTACAGCTTCAGAGTCATGTGGCCAGCATGACTAAGCCGCTTCTGGCGAACCAGAGCAGCGCACGGAAACGCCGTTTACCTTCCCGCCGGAGCGGTACCTATTTATCTACTTGCACTTTGACGTGCTTTTGAACTGCTAGGTGGGCAGGAGCAGGGACTAAGCAACGGGAGCTCACCCCGTCGCGGGGATTCGAACCGCCAACCTTCTGATTGGCAAGTCCTAGGCTCTGTGGTTTAACCCACAGCGCCACCTGCGTCCCTTAACGCATCTTAGAGTGGCACATTAACTTTTATGCCACACTGCTTCTCTTATGAGGCTTCTGGTCTCTTGTTATGCTTTAGTTAGACATAGAACCATAGACTAATGGAGGTATTGTATTTAATGAGGCTTTGGGAACAACAGGTTGCTGTTCCCTGCCCCACGGTGATGGAACTGCTCTTATTGCCTAACTCACCCTTCGCAGCAGGAATTTCTGCATGTAGCCGCCTGTAATGTATACTTTGGTGGGGGGGGGGGTGTCATGTGAGAAGATGGCTTTCTTTGACTCACAAATGTTGAAAATGAGTTGCCACATGTCCGAAGGGAAAATCATGTGAAAATCAACATCTCTCCCTTGCGGTTCCCAGTTCCTGTTCTTTCTCTAAGGAGTTCAAGTTGGCATGCAGTAAGTTGTCCCGCTGACTCGTAAAAATGTATCTTTGGGGTCGGTAAGGCTGAAAGAGAAGGACTTGCTGAAAGCTGCCCAAGAAGACTCCACCATACATTTAAAGCAAATAGCTTCCCCTCCAACGAATCCCGGAACTGTAGTTTGTTAAGGGTCCTGGGAATTGTAGTTCCGTGAAGGTGTACTACAGTTCCCAGGTGCTGGAAAGGGTCTTGAATCCAACTCTCCCTGGCCCAAATTCACACTATGTTCACTTCTAACAGTTGTCTTCAAGCTTTTAAGACTCAGCCAGGGCTCATCTTTAACTTCAACCTGCTACAAACATCCCGTTTTATTTTTTAACCTCTTTGCCCCATCTTTCTATGCTTTCCCTCTGTCTCTCTGCTCTGTTTCCCCCCCCCCTCTTTCTCTTAAATGGAAAATATATTACAGTCGTACCTCGGATCCCAAACGCCTTGGTACGCGGACATTTTGGCTCCCGAACGCCGCAAACCTGGGAGTGTTCCAGTTTGCGAACGTTCTTTGGAACCTGAACGTCCAGCGGGACTTCTGTGGCTTCCAATTGGCTGCAGGAGCTTCCTGCAGCTAACCAGAAGCCGTGCTTTGGTTTCCGGACGTTTTGGAAGTCGAATGGACTTCCGGAATGGATTCCGTTCGACTTCCAAGGTACAACTGTAATAGACATGACTGATGTGCCGTTAGTGTAATCCTCAAGCTAGCCAGTGTCCCAGTTTTGGCTCTCACTAAATACTAGCATAGGGGTGCGGGTGGCGCTGTGGGTTAAACCACAGAGAATAGGACTTGCCGATCAGAAGGTCGGCGGTTTGAATCCCCGCGACAGGGTGAGCTCCCATTGCTCGGTCCCTGCTCCTGCCAACCTAGCAGTTCGAAAGCACGTCAAAGTGCAAGTAGATAAATAGGTACCGCTCCGGTGGGAAGGTAAACGGCGTTTCCGTGTGCTGCTCTGGTTCGCCAGAAGCAGCTTAGTCATGCTGGCCACATGACCAGGAAGCTGTACGCCGGCTCCCTCGGCCAATAAAGCGAGATGAGCGCAGCAACCCCAGAGTCGGCCACGACTGGACCTAATGGTCAGGGGTCCCTTTACCTTTAAATACTAGCATACACACCAAAATTACAAGGATATTCCAACTTAGGTTATTGCATTTATTTACACATATATGCAACCTGAGCCTACAATGGAGGGGTGCACAGGATTCACACTCCAGGGAGGTCTGGCTCCCTCCGTAAGTGCAACACTGGATTCAAACAGACATCAGCCACTGCTTTGCTTCTACTTTTGCCTTTGTGCTTGCCACATCACTCCTGCTCCTGACCCACACTATCACAGAATCACAGAACTGTAGAGTCGGAAGGGACCCTGGGGGTCATCTAGTCCAACCCCCTGCCATGCAGGAATCTTTTGCCCAACGTGGGGCTTGAACCCACGACTATGGAGCGACAGGATCCCCACCCCGTTGCCATCTCACACAGAGTTCCCTTTCATGTTCTCCTGCCCTAATGGGTCATTTACCCCCAGGCAGACACCTCACACAGGAGGCAAGTCTGGGCATAATGAGCTTTTGATACATCGCTGGAAGCACCAGCTTGGCTTAATTAGCTATTGACATGTTGATCACATGATTTAGAAGTATCTAGTACAAAGCTTAAATGCACACAGTTCTGACCTAATCTTCTTTGGCGATCACTCATGGCTGAGTAAGATTGTTTTCCATGAACATGGTCTTAACAGTGAATCCGTAAGTGACTGCAGAGGCCAATTCTGGATCCACACGTCCTTCCACAGCGGGGACGTTGGTTTCCAGGAGGAAGTTGATCACGGTGTGGATTTGCCAAGCATGCTTTCCTCTTAGCATGTTTCTCCCTTGCGTTCTGAGTTCAAGTGTCTTCAAAGTCCACAACACCTTTGGTAAAGGCTGTTCTCCAACTGGAGCGCTCGCAGGCCGGTGTTTCTCAGTTGTCGGTGTTTATACAACATTTTTTTTAGATTTACCTTGAGAGTGTCTTCAAACCTCTTTTGTTGACCACCAGCATTACGCTTTTCATTTTAAAGTTTGGAATAGAGTAGTTGCTTTGGAAGACAATAATCAGGCATCCACACAACATGACCAGTCCTAATACACAGGGTCTCGCTATGTTTCCACATTCCTAGCCTTAATGAAATTCTAGCACCCACAGCATACCTTCCATGTGTCCCTATTTTCCAAGGACAGTCCCGGAATTCCAAAAGCCATCCTGGCTTCTGATTTGATCCCAGAATGTCCCTATTTCCCCTGCCAGTGTTGTGGAGCTCAGGGAGGAGGAAGAGCAGTACTTGTGCTGAGTTGTGACATCGGCAGCAGTGGAAACTGTGAGGCAACATTCCATGGCCTTTCCACGGCTGCTGCCACCGTCCTTTTCCCTTGGGCAGCCCAAAGAGGCTGCTGGAGAGCAGGTGAGGAGGAGGGGAGGCTGCAGCCACCAAGGCCCAGCCCCATGGGATGTGCCGGCTCTGAGGTGGAGGCAGAAAGCAGGGCCGCCCTGGGCAGGAAGAAAGGGGGAGAGGAGCTCAAGGAGTCTTGATTTTTTTTTAAAAAAAGAAATGCTTTGTGCATCCTTGAGTGGATCTACGCACAGGAAAAGAACGCTATAAATAAGTCAGAAATTAAATCAGTATAACAAAAGGGAAAAAAACACTGGGAAGTTGCTTAGGAAATTTTCTTTGCTCTCTGGCGCCATCTGGTGTTGCATGTTTATCATGCATTCAAAACGCTGATTCTTAACTAATGTGAGTCCCGGGTCTGATCTTGACCCTTTCTGGAATTTATTTATTGGTGCATGCTTTTCTTAAAGGATTAAAGGGTTTTCTCAGGACAGCGGAGGGCTTGTGTTCTGTTGGTGTGGTGCTTGTCACAATTGCCCTTCTTCTGACAGGAAATGCTCTGCGGGGGGGAGGGGGCAAAAAAGGGGGGAGGACCGAGAGGGCCAGTTGAGGGGAGTGAGAAATGTCCCTATTTTCATCTGAGGACTGTTGGAGGGTTGCTTACACTGGTGGCACCGGGAGACCGTACGCCTCAATATTTGTATAAGAAATAAAATCCCGCCCTATCTCGAGGGTGGTGACGTGGGCATCCAAACTCTGCCCTTTAGATACGCTGAGTTTATGAGGTGACTTTTGAAGGGAGGCAATTGGCAAAACCCTTGAATACCCGCAATCCAAATTATTACGTGTTCCCCCACTTTTTTCTGTGGGAATAATGAACCAAAAGGGAAGCAAAGCTGCTGCCCCCCCTGAGAAGAAAAACCACACCAAATAAAATTGGCAAATAAATTGGAGGCCTGAATGGAAGACCTGTAGCACGGCTGTCAGCCAAAAGTAGGAGCAAGTCTCGAAGCCGTCTTCAAAGGAAGGGAGTGACGAGAGCATGAATGAGAGGCAACAGGAGAAGGCTCTCCCAGCTGCAGCTGCGGCCTCGCTTGCTACCCATAAATCCTCTCTTTTTGTAATGTTCTAATAACTACCCTCGCGGGTGCCGCTAATTTAAGTAAAACTGCTTAAATTGAGGCCTGGAAGACCAGCGAGATAATGGCGCTTAGTGATGCCTCATTGACCTGGTGTGATATGAGCAGCGCTTAGGGGGCCTGTTTATGGGAACGGTGTTCGCCATGGCAACTATGCGCACCCATGCGCACCCATGTGCGCACATGGAGAAAGAGCAAATATTTCTCATGTTTGCCTCTTGTCCCCCTTCCTCTCAGGGAGGCCTCCAAGGAATCAACCCACCTTATCCTCAACCCTGTGGGGCAGGGCAGCAGATGACCTAACCTGGGGAGAAAACAGCAAAGACCTGATGAAGAGAGCCCAGCAGAGGTTATATTTTCTGAGAATCCTCCGGAAAAATAATCTCTCAAAGGACCTGTTGATGGCTTTTTACCATTGTACTGTTGAGAGTGTATTAACTTATGGTCTCCGTGTGTGGTTTGGGAGCTGCACGGTCAGGGAAAAAACAAGGCTGTCCAGGGTTGTAAAGACTGCGGAGAGAATAATTGGGTGCGCTCTTCCCACTTTGGATCAAATCTATGCTTCCAGGTGTCATAAGAAAGCTGCAGAGATAGTGCAGGATAGTGCGCACCCCGGAAATGATCTCTTTCAGCTTCTGCCTTCTGGAAGAAGGTACAGGGTTATAAAGACTAGGACTAGCCGCCTGAGAAACAGTTTTATCCAAATGCGATTTTGGTTTTAAACGCAGTGTAAGGTAGTCTCTGTGGGTGTTTAATTATGGGGTATCAGAGTTTTTAGGGGGTTAACCAGGCTGGGATAGCTGGGATAGCAGGCTTGTTGGGTTTGAATGTCTGATGTAGATTTTTTTCAATTTCGTTGTTCTGTATGGGACAATGACAATAAAGATCAAAAGGGAGAGGTTTTTCATGCAGGGCCACACCAGGTTGAGTCAGGATTTGAACTCAGGTCTCACACAATCCTAGAGTGGAATCCTAGAGCTGAAAGGGATCCTAGTCCAACCCCACCTCAAGGCAGGCACCCCATCCCTAGGTGGGCTCAAGCCACCAAACTTCTGGTTAACAGCCAGACGTGCTGCTGCCTTCACCAGAGTCACAGAAGCACTTCCCTTTCACCCGCCAACTGCAGAAAGAAAGAGGATACATCGCTGCAAAAAAGAGGATGTGTATTTGCGTAAGAATCACATACCCTGATTTATAATCAATCCGTGCTCAATTGCCCAACCAGCTTGTGCTTAGGGCATGAGCGAAACAGGGGCACAACGAGAAAAAGCGAGAGAAATTTCTGAAATAATTTGTAATTTTGCAGAGTTGGAAGGGAACACGAGGGCCAACTAATCAAACCCCCTGCAATGCTGGACTCTTTCACCTATATGAACTCATGAGACTGAGATTTAGAGTCTCATGCTCTACCAACTGAGCTATAATATTACTAATAATAATAATAATAATAATTTATTATTTATACCCCGCCCATCTGGCTGGGCTTCCCCAGCCACTCTGGACAGCTCCCAACAGAACATTAAAAACACGATAAAAGATCAAACGTTAAAAACTTCCCTAAACAGGGCTGCCTTCAGATGTCTTCTAAAAGTCAGACAATTGTTTATTTCCTTGACATCTGGTGGGAGGGTGTTCCACAGGGCAAGTGCCGCTAAAGAGAAGGCCCTCTGCCTGGTTCCCTGTAACCTCACTTCTCGCAGTGAAGGAACCACCAGAAGGCCCTTGGAGCTGGACCTCAGTATCTGAGCTGAACGATGTGGGTGGAGATGCTCCTAGCATGACATTTGATATTTAAAAAAACACCACCATGAAGAAAACAACAAAACTCCACACCCCTGTCCCACTGAAGCATTGAGTCTTTAACATCAACTTCGTTGGACTGGTCATGTTGTTCGGATGCCTGATGATCGTCTTCCAAAGCAACTACTATATTCCAAACTTAAAAATGGAAAAAGTAATGCTGGTGGTCAACAAAAGAGATGTCTCTAAGCAAATCTTTAAAAATGTAGTATAAACACTGACAACTGGGAAACACTGGCCTGCGAGTGCTCCGGTTGGAGAACAGCCTTTACCAAAGGTGTCATGGGTTTTGAAGATGCTCAAACTCAGGACTCAAGGGAGAAACGTGCTAAGAGGAAGGCATGCTTGGCAAACCCTCACCGTGATCAACTCCCGCCCAGAAACCAATGTCCCCACTGTGGACGGACATGTGGATCCAGAATTGGCCTCCACAGTCACTTACGGACTCATTGTTAAAACTGTGTTTATGGAAGATAATCTTACTCGGCTACGAGTGATCGCCAAAGTAGATCTCCTGCCCTCTGTTTTTATGACTTATCCCCACCGAAAACAGGGGATAAGTAATAGCCAAGAGGATATACTAACATATTTTGAAAAAAATATACTAACATACATCAAAAAAATGTCTTATGTCCCCATTTCATAGTCCCAGTACAAATTCTGTTCAAAGCTTAGTTAGGGGAAATGTAAAGGGCACCCTACAATTCTGAATTTGACTCAGAATCTGAAGCTTGAGATTTATTTTTTCTTTCTTTTGTAATGCTTGGCCCACCCCTGGAATATGTGAAGAAATAAGCAAGCACCTCTGAGCATGTACAGAGTGTTTTTCTTTCCCTACCACTATATGGTTGTTGCACACACTTAAGGGTGCCTTTGGAATATGCTTGACACCCGATGAAGAAAATGATGAGACTGGTGTAGCTGTGTGGGTGGCTGGAAGAGTCTTATCAGCTCTTTTCCAAGCTTCATAGCAGAAGTGAGCTTCAAGTTGCAAAGTGACTTTGCGGATCACGTGATCACCCAAACTCCTGTGAACAGAACTTTTCCAGTAAGCTCTGTTCTCCTCGCCTTCAGATGTAGACACACCCTGGACTGGGAGAGCTTGGCTTTGAGCCTTCGCCGTGAAACGGTTTTGCATTTCATCTAGATATCAAAGCTCCCGATTCTATCTATGCACATAGCAGAAGAGTAGCGTTTAAGAGGCAACTCTGACTTTCACCAGCTAAAAAACGAACAAACAAAATCTTCTCTGAGGTCTGGAAGCGTGAGAAATGGAATCTGATGCTTATCTATAAATTAAGCCATATCACACATCTTTGGGAAGGTGAGAGGAGTTATTTTCTTTATGCCACTCTTATAATTTTTTGGCATTTCTTTCTTTCTTTCTTTCTTTCTTTCTTTCTTTCTTTCTTTCTTTCTTTCTTTCTTGTTCCTTTTAATTGTTTCAGTTATCTTGTAAACAGCCCAGGAAATATGATCAAAGGGCAGTATTAAAAACAAATAGTTACAATAAATAATACTTTTGGCACAGTTGATGGCTTTTTGGAAGAGAAATACTCCAACAGAGAATGTCTACGTGGAGGAACCCGAGATTGTTTGAGAAGTACAGGATTTGCCGTTCATGTCTATACATATAACTTTTGCATTATTTTTTCCTTTATTGTACTATTTTTTCCTGCTTAAGAAAACTTTGAAATTCATTTTATTTTTTCTACTTACTAAATTTCTACTTTTTTAAAAAAAAACCCACACACAGACACAAAACCCTGCTTTGTTGGCATCTGTTATTATTATTGCATCTCACGCAGTAGCCCATATTCTCCTTGCTTATCCCTGCACCTCTCCCCTTCCTCTGTAGTTTCTCTGTGTCAAAATTATGACTGTACAGTGGTACCTCAGGTTATATATGCTTCAGGTTACAGACTCCGGTAACCCAGAAATAGTGCTTCAGCTTAAGAACTTTGCTTCAGGATGAGAACAGAAATCGTGCTCTGGCAGCACGGCGGCAGCAGGAGGCCCCATTAGCTAAAGTGGTACCTCAGGTTAAGAACAGTTTCAGGTTAAGAACGGACCTCCAGAACGAATTAAGTACTTAACCTGAGGTACCACTGTAAACCCTTTGGGGAAGGGACCATTTAAGAACCTATTGATGGCACATACAGTGGTACCTCGGGTTAAGTACTTAATTCGTTCCGGAAGTCCGTACTTAACCTGAAACTGTTCTTAACCTGAAGCACCACTTTAGTTAATGGGGCCTCCTGCTGCTGCTGTGCCGCCGGAGCACAATTTCTGTTCTCATCCTGAAGCAAAGTTCTTAACCTGAGGTAATATTTCTGGGTTAGTGGAGTCTGTAACCTGAAGCGTATGTAACCTGAAGCGTATGTAACCCGAGGTACCACTGTACTGGGTTTTCCCCGCCCCCCCCCCCCCCCCCGTTTTCATTACGTATCAACCAAAGGTGGAGAGTTTGGTCTTTCAGTGGCACCCAGTGTGAGTCCAAAATTTGCCCCTCCCTCCTCTTCTTGCCTCCCATTCTGTACATGCACTGCATTATACTGCGGCAAATCAGGATGAATGGTCAATAGGTTGTCTGGAGGCCATTTTTCCAGCAGGAACTTGCAGAAACTCAGCTCCGGCACGTCTCAGGTGGGCGCCATTGCCATCATTAGAAAACAATGGAGGTGTTCACAGTGAGCTCCAACACCTCTTTTCTCTAGAAAAATAGCACTGGTTGTCTGGAAGCGCTCTCATTCCACACAGTTCCCACAAAGAGCAATTAATGCACAATTTTGGGGAACAACAGCTGCAAAGTGCAGTGTAGGGCAAGTGGTTATTCAAGGCACTGACAAACAAAACACCTGCAAGCTGAGAAGAAGAAGAACAGGTGCAAAATACTGCACTTTGTTTGATGGGCAACAGTGACGTCTCTGCAACCTTTGAGGGGAAATCTGCAGACGGTGTGCAACGAAGGGCATGCGCTGCACAATGAACAAGGTCATAGTGACAGTGTGCAAGGTGGGGGCAGCAAGAAGCAGCTGGTCTTTGAGGCATATTGATCCCAGGCTGTTTGAAGCTGGAGTTGAGGATTAAATGACTCTCTGATGTTATTTTCCACTCAGCTACCACCTTTGTGTTTAGTAAAGCATAGCGCAGGTGGGGAACATTTTTCAGGCTGAGGTCCATGGTCCTTTGGGTCAAGGACCGCAATACCTCAAGGACCACCTCTTTCCGTATGAACCCACCCGGACCCTGACATCATCTTTTGAGAGCGTATTAAATGACAGTATGGACGAGCGTTATGTTTGTGCATTAAAGTCGCAGTATGCGCATAGGGAGACGCAACATACGCACAAAACCCATTGAGACCACAGGCGTCGTGATTGACAAAGAGACAAGCCGCTTCTCAAACTGAAACTTACTACCAAAGGAAGCTTGCTATCCACATTAAACAACAGAATGGGATGTGCCTGTTCTTGGAGTTCAAAGACATATTCCAGCAAGGCAAAAACATTCAAGGAGGGAGCAAGATACTGTATTTTTTTGCTCTATAAGACTCACTTTTTCCCTCCTAAAAAGTAAGGGGAAATGTGTGTGCGTCTTATGGAGCGAATGCAGGCTGCGCAGCTATCCCAGAAGCCAGAACAGCAAGAGGGATTGCTGCTTTCACTGCGCAGCGATCCCTCTTGCTGTTCTGGCTTCTGAGATTCAGAATTTTCCCCCCCCTTGTTTTCCTCCTCCAAAAACTAGGTGCGTCTTAGGGTCTGGTGCGTCTTATAGAGTGAAAAATACGGTAGGTGTGGGGGGAGGGAATGTTTAGGGACGGTGGCTTGGAGAGGATGGTGAGGTTGCTAGCCTGCTAGGGGTCCTAAGGGTCAAGTAGGGGAAGGAGCCTGGGAACTGTGGTTTTGCAATTGTAGCAGAGTGCCCAGCGTCCCATTGCACAAAATTATCAGTCCTAATGCAATGGCCAACAAATCACCTTGCCAACAAAGGTCCGTATAGTTAAAGCCATGGTTTTCCCAGTAGTGATGTATGGAAGTGAGAGCTGGACCATAAAGAAGGCTGATTGCCGAAGAATTGATGCTTTTGAATTATGGTGCTGGAGGAGACTCTTGAGAGTCCCATGGACTGCAAGAAGATCAAACCTATCCATTCTGAAGGAAATCAGCTCTGAGTGCTCACTGGAAGGACAGATCGTGAAGCTGAGGCTCCAAGACTTTGGCCACCTCATGAGAAGAGAAGACTCCCTGGAAAAGACCCTGATGTTGGGAAAGATGGAGGGCACAAGGAGAAGGGGACGACAGAGGACGAGAGGGTTGGACAGTGTTCTCGAAGCTACCAGCATGAGTTTGAGCAAACTGCGGGAGGCAATGGAAGACAGGAGTGCCTGGCGTGCTCTGGTCCATGGGGTCACAAAGAGTTGGACGCGACTAAACAACAATGCAATGGCTTAAATCAGCTCTAAGTTTGTAGTGTTAACGAGGTCCTGGTTTTATTGCCGCTTTCCAGGCATGCATCTTCTGATTAGGCAACACTGCCGGCATCGTAACTATAGATTGTAAAAGGGATTTGTGGCGGTGTGGCCTGATTCAATAACAACCAGAAAGGAAATGGATGCAAATATCACTTGGATATTTAAACAAAGAGATTGCCAAATATCAAGTTAACCAAGTTAACCTTTCTACCTTTATTTTCACCCTATACTTAAGAATTATTTGATAGGCAGACTGGTATTACCGTCTTACGATATGGTTAAAGGTAAATGACCATTAGCTCCAGTCGTGACCGACTCTGGGGTTGCGGTGCTCATCTCGCTTTATTGGCCGAGGGAGCCGGCATATAGCTTCTGGGTCATGTGGCCAGCATGACTAAGCCGCTTATGGCAAACCAGAGCAGTGCACAGAAACGCCGTTTACCTTCCCGATGGAGCGGTACCTATTTATCTACTTGCACTTTGACGTGCTTTCGAACTGCTAGGTTGGCAGGAGCAGGGACCGAGCAACAGGAACTCATTCCGTGGCGGGAATTCAAACTGCCAACCTTCTGATCGGCAAGTCCTAGGGTCTGTGGTTTAGACCACAGTGCCACCCACATCTGCCCACTTCCCTAAGTCCCTTCAAAACCCCTCTTAAAACCAACTTCTTCCATGGAGTCTTTAGTACAAGCCTTTAGTTCCCCAGGTAGTGAGTTCGTAATGCTTTCGAACTGCTAGGTTGGCAGGAGCAGGGACCGAGCAACAGAAGCTCACCCTGTTGCGGGGATTCGAACTGCCGACCTTCTGATCGGCAAGTCCTAGACTGTGGTTTAACCCACAGCGCCACCCGCGTCCCTTTTAAGGGAAGTAATAGTAGCTCTCTATTCTGCCTTAGCCAGACCACACTTGGAATACTGTATCCAATTCTGGGCACCACAATTTACAAAGGATATTGATAAACTGGAAAGTGTGCAGAGGAGGGCGACCTCATAGGGTGATACCTGTCTATGTCCTACTCAGCACTCAACATCTGCTGCCTGGAGTAGCTGTCTCAGATTACCCAATGAAAGGCGCTTCTCTCTATATTTTGACAACCTTCTTAAGACAGAGTCCTGATCTTATTGCAGGCTGCAGTATTGTTTCAGCAAAGTTCATGTTACAACTTGATCCTTTGTGTATTTATCTGGAAGTAAGCCCAATTTTTGTCTTTGTCCATGGAGTTTCCTTGGCAGGGATACTGAAGTGGCTTGCCGGTTCCTCCTCCAGGTGGATCACGTTTGGTCAAAACTCTCCACTATGACCTGTCTATCTTGGGTGCCCTGCTCGGCATAGTTCATAGCTTCTCTGAGCTATTCAAGCCCCTTCGCCACAGCAAGGCAGTGATCCATGAAGGCTCTTGAGAGTCCCATGGACTGCAAGAAGATCAAACCTCTCCATTCTGAAGGAAATCAGCCCTGAGTGCTCACTGGAAGGACAGATCCTGAAGCTGAGGCTCCAATACTTTGGCCACCTCATGAGAAGAGAAGACTCCCTGGAAAAGACCCTGATGTTGGGAAAGATGGAGGGCACAAGGAGAAGGGGACGACAGAGGACGAGATGGTTGGACTGTGTTCTCGAAGCTACCAGCATGAGTCTGACCAAAATGCGGGAGGCAGTGGAAGACAGGAGTGCCTGGTGTGCTCTGGTCCATGGGGTCATGAAGAGTCAGACACGACTAAACGACTAAACAACAACAAGCCCAACTGTGCCCAGTGGGGCTTACTCCCAAGTCAATACAAGTGAGTTTGGAGCTTTAATCCTCTTAACTAAGGGCTTTTCCAAAGGACGTTGACTTTGGGCTAGGAACGCACACAAGATACCAGGCTTGTGGTGTGGCACCCAGACAGCATTCTTCAAAGAGCTTGCAATGTGGGGATACCCAAGCACTTGTAATCCAAGCTTCTGTTTCTACTGCAAGGGCATTAAATTTCCCTAGCGTTAATGCTGCAGTCATTCGCCTCCTGGACTTGTGAGCAAACCGTGTTTAAATAAATGAGACTTATTCCAAGGAAGCAAGCATAGGATTCTGCAGTGCACTGAGCAAATGCACTGTTCCACTAACCAGCATATATGTCAGGGCAGATGTTGGGAGCAAGTCAGCCATAACTCACAAGATGCCAGTGAAGTTAACTTTGTGTTCAAAGAAACTAAATAGTTCAGGCCTAGTGAGCACAGCAACTCTTTCCAGCAGGTCTAACCCCAATGAGGTAGTTGCAAGGACTGAAGGTCCCTGGCTTCCCACAGCTCTCTAAGTCTCCTCCCACCCCCTCTACATTCCCAAGCAATCTGAGACTCTGTCGCCTTGCCTGCCTTTGCTTCGCCCTCTTCATACCTCTTTGGGTCTTTCTCGCTCTATAGGCCGAGGGAGCCGGCGTTTGTCCGCAGACAGCTTCTGGGTCATGTGGCCAGCATGACTAAGCTGCTTCTGGCAAACCAGAGCAGTGCACGGAAATGCCGTTTACCTTCCCGCCTGAGCGGGAACATACCTATTTATCTACTTGCACTGGTGTGCTTTCAAACTGCTAGGTGGGCAGGAGCTGGAACCGAACAATAGGAGCTCACCCCGTTGCGGGGATTCGAACCACTGACCTTCCGATCGGCAAGCCCTAGTCTCAGTGGTTTAGACCACAGCACCACCCATGCCCCCCCCAAATGTACACATAATTAAAGTTATGTTGTATTATCACATTTCTGTATTGCATTAGATTGTTATAAGGTGTACACTCCTTGTTTCTTCAACTTGTAAACTACCTTTGGTATTGTAAGATAGAAAGAAGGTATACAAATTAAAAGCGATGGTGGTTTTTGTGTGCGAAAACAATGTCAAATCCAATGACAGGCAACAGGCTAGAATAAATATCTCCACTTCAAAGTCTTCTTGAAAAAGGAAGATCTTCACTGGACATCAAATAGACAACAGAGGCAGCACCTTTTTGATATGCCTTTTTTTTGTGTCATTGCTTTTATTTAACACAATGTATGTACCGCTTGATGGGACGCGGGTGGCGCTGTGGGTAAAAGCCTCAGTGCCTAGGGCTTGCCGATCGAAAGGTCGGCGGTTCGAATCCCCGCGGCGGGGTGCGCTCCCGTTGCTCGGTCCCAGCGCCTGCCAACCTAGCAGTTCGAAAGCACCCCCGGGTGCAAGTAGATAAATAGGGACCGCTTACTAGCGGGAAGGTAAACGGCGTTTCCGTGTGCGGCTCTGGCTCGCCAGAGCAGCGATGTCACGCTGGCCATGTGACCCGGAAGTGTCTCCGGACAGCGCTGGCCCCCGGCCTCTTGAGTGAGATGGGCGCACAACCCTAGATGTACCGCTTGATTGTTGTAAAACCTCTAAGTGGCTTACAATTGATATTAAAATTATAAATAAAAACAGTAAAACAGCATTTCAAAATAATTAACAATATGAGGTAGTAATGAAACACATTGGTATCTCTTGCCCAAACAGAAATGTTTTAAGCAGGTGCTGAAAAGAGCACAACAAAGACCCCTGCTTAATGTCAATAGGCAGGGAGTTCCACTGTCCTAAAAGATTGTTTTCACAGCCATGTATTGGTAGGTGGTACAGTACTAGATCCACAGATCGAAGCTGTAAGCTGAACAATTTTTTGGGGTGAAGGGCGTTATAGAAATATGTTGAACAAACCAACCAGCAAAGTAACTTTTAACTAAAGTGAGCCACGAAAGGCAGGGAACTAAGGCTATGCACACATTAGTGGCTTGAGAGACAGCGAGGTGATCTCTCCTTCCAGTTTCTCAAAGTTCTGTACATGCCAGGGAAGGGGCAGAGATAACTTCGCCAGTTGCCCATTAACTGATTTGTTTCCCTCCAACTCACTGCAGCTGTCATCGGGGCAAGTCCCCGGCTGCCTGAAATGCAGGCAGCTCAGGCTGACCTCTGCTTCCGAGGGCGGAAGCTGATTTGAGGGAAAGGGCATCGGACAGGAGAGACAGGATCCAGATGGATCATGGCTCACGTCATACGTACTTTGGCTTCAACCACCAGCTGTGGGAGCGGAATGAAGCTGGAGCGAACACTGATGTGTGTGCATAGGCCAAGCAAAGGAAAGGGGTTGGGTGGGCATTTGTTGACTTTTAAAGCGGAAAAAAATTGCCAATTGACTGAATTGTAGGCTGTCTGATACAGTGGTACCTCAGATTACATACGCTTCAGGTTACGCACGCTTCAGGTTGCAGACTCCGCTAACCCAGAAATACTGTTTCAGGTTAAGAACTTTGCTTCAGAATGAGAACAGAAATTGGGCTCTGGCGGCGCTGCAGCAGCAGGAGGCCCCATTAGCTAAAGTGGTGCTTCGGGTTAAGAACAGTTTCAGGTTAAGTACGGACCTCCAGAAAGAATTAAGTACTTAACCTGAGGTACCACTGTATATGATTTGTGGATTTGCAAAAAAGAAAAATGGGGGGGGGGGGAGGTCCCTAGGTAAGAAGCAATGCCAAAAGTTTGCCTCTTCCATATGCAGAAACCGAATATGCAAGACTGAGTAATAATAGTAATAGGAAGAAGAATAATTTTTTTATTTGCACCCTGCCCACCTGACTGGGTTTCCCCAGCCACTCTGGAGTGTCAACAGATGCCGAGATGCTAACATTTCCTGTACCTTGCCCTCAGCCACAACTAGGCCGGGCTGCTGGGAGGGAGGCAGACACTATATCCTAGTCATAGTCTTACAACAGCTGGGCAAAGTCCTCAGGCAGTCTCAGGAAATGAAGGTTCACCTTTTACACAAAGGCAGAGAAAGCTTACGCCGTGTTGAAAACCTTTCATATACACTATTTGTGCATTAAACACACACACACACACGATAGGTCTTCAAAACAGCTTATAATTAAAAGCCACACAAAGGTAATTTATAATTACACTAGTATTATCATAATTAATAATGTCAGAAACATATTTGTTCTGCCAAGCATTTTTACAGAATTCATTTGACTCTGTGCTTATCATTTGTTTGGGATTTCATGATTTTATAATCTTACATTATTTTTAATTATTTTATTGTTCTCCTGGTCTTGTGGGCCACATTCTTTGCCGTCCCTGACTTGTGGAAGGCAGAAACAGGATTGAAGAGGACCTTAACAGATTGGAGAACTAGGCGCAGCCTAACAAAACGAATTTCAATAGGGACAAATGTAAAGTTCTGCACTTAGGAAGGAAGAACCAGATGCACAAATATAGGATGGGGGACATCTGGCTTACTAGCCGTACATGTAAAAAAAGGATCTAGGGGTCTTGGTGGACCACAAGCTTAACATGAGTCCACAGTGTGATGCAGCAGCAAAAAAAGCTAACGCTATTCTAGGCTGCATCAACAGAAGTATAGTGTTCAGATCAAGGGAAGTAATAGTAGTTCTCTAGGTAAAGGTAAAGGGACCCCTGACCGTTAGGTCCAGTCGTGACCGACTCTGGGGTTGCGGCACTCATCTCGCATTATAGGCCGAGGGAGCCGGCATTTGTCAGCAGACAGCTTCCGGGTCATGTGGCCAGCATGACTAAGCCGCTTCTGGTGAACCAGAGCAGCGCACGGAAACACCGTTTACCTTCCTGCCGGAGCGGTACCTATTTATCTACTTGCACTTTGATGTGCTTTCGAACTGCTAGGTTGGCAGGAGCAGGGACTGAACAACGGGAGCTCACCCCATCGCAGGGATTCAAACCGCCGACCTTTTGATCGGCAAGCCCTAGGCTCTGTGGTTTAGACCACAGTGCCACCCACATTCCTATTTTGCCGTAATTAGCTCTCTATTTTGCCGTAATTAGACCACACTAGTAATAATGTGTCCAGTTCTGGGCTTCACAAGTTGGGAGGTGTGCAGAGGAGGGCAACCAATATGCTGAAGGGTCTGGAAACCAAGCCCTTTGAGGAACAGTTGAAGGAGCTGGGTATGTTTAGGCTGGAAAAGAGGAGACTGAGAGGAGATATGATAGCTATCTTCAAATATCTGAAGGGCTGTCACATGGAGGAGGGAACAAGCTTGTTTTGAGGGTAGGACTCAAACCAATGGCTTCCAAATCTCCTTTCTTGCAAGGAGATTTTGACTAAGCATCAGGAAGAACTTTATGAGAGTAAGAGCTGTTGTGGAACAGAGGTGGTGGACTCTCCTTCCTTGGTGGTTTTCAAGCAGAGGTTGGATGGCCATCTGTCATGGATGCTTTAGCTGAGATTCCTGCATGGCAGGGGGTTGGACTAGATGACCCTTGGGGGCACCTGCCAACTCTAAGATTCCATGATTCATTCTAGGACCTGTGTCTGACTCTTCGTGACCCCATGGACCAGAGCACGCCAGGCACTCCTGTCTTCCACTGCCTCCTGCAGTTTGGTCAAACTCATGCTGGTAGCTTCGAGAACACTATCCAACCATCTTGTCCTCTGTCGTCCCCTTCTCCTTGTGCCCTCCATCTTTCCCAACATCAGGGTCTTTTCCAGGGAGTCTTCTCTTCTCATGAGGTGGCCAAAGTATTGGAGCCTCAGCTTCAGGATCTGTCCTTCCAGTGAGCACAGGGCTGATTTCCTTCAGAATGGATCGGTTTGATCTTCTTGCAGTCCATGGGACTCTCTAGATGTTGAGCTTCAGACCATATTTTGCGCTCTCCTCTTTCACCCTCATTAAAAGCTTCTTTAATTCCTCCTCACTTTCTGCCATCAAGGTTGTGTCATCTGCATATCTGAGGTTGTTGATATTTCTTCCGGCAATCTTAATTCCGGTTTGGGATTCATCCAGCCCAGCCCAGTATTCTGCATATAAATTAAATAAGCAGGGAGACAATATACAGCCTTGTCGTACTCCTTTCCCAATTTTGAACCTATCAGTTGTTCCATATCCAGCTCTAACTGTAGCTTACAGTATAGGAAACAGCTATTTACCTATTCCCCCCAATTTTTTTTTTTAGAAAACACTTTAAATTCTATTTGATTTATTTATTTTAAAATCTCCTTTAGCCCTGCTTTAATCAATCAATCAATCAATCAATCAATCAATCAATCAATCAATCAATGTGGTGGGAGGGGAGAAGGGTAAGGAGCTAGCGAAGGGCTTCTGTCCTTCTGCGCATGCGCGGCAGGCGCGCCGCCGCCGCCGCGCGCTCCCGATCTCTCCCCTCCCTCCCATCCTCGGCGGCTCCTTTCTCCTTCTCTCTCTTCCCTCGCGCCCACGTTCCAGCGGCTCCAACCGCCTCTCCGGCGGGAGGGGTGGGAGGGGGACGAGGCCACTGCGCGTGCGCGCTCCGTCTGAGTGGCGGCGCCTCCTCGGGCGGCAGGCGGGACTTGGGCGCTGGAGCCGAGGGAGGGAGAGCGGAGAGGACCGGCGGACGGAGCAACGGACTGACGCGACGGAATGACGGGTAGAGCAGCCCTGGCCGAGCGCCCCCTCCCCTCGACGCCCTCCCCGTCAGGACCGCGCCCCCACCCCATATTTCTTCTCCCCCCCACCCGCCCGTCGCCTCTCCCCCCCCTACCCCCCCACTGAGGCGTTTTCCCAGCGCCTGAGGTAACCCCGACCCCAAAGTCAGGGCCTCCCCCCACCCCACATCCTCAGCCCCACTGCCTGCCCTGCCCTCCCCCAACCCCACTTTCCTCGTGCAGCCAAAACCCCACTAATCTCCCTCTTTCTCTCCCCCCCCCCCAGTTTCTATGGCTTTGGGGGGAGGGGGCAGCCAAAGTCCTTTGGAGCAGGAACCCCCCATAAGCCCAAGCCCACCCCCCCACACTTTCTCCTCTCCTCCACCCCCAGGGGATGGGCTCCTGACTTCTTCCCTGGACCCCCCCCCAAACCTTTTTTTAAAAAAGGGTTATCTGTTTTTTTAAATAGGTGCTTGTATATATGCATGATGTATGTATGAAACTGCTCTTGACGCTCTTCCGAATCTCTCTCCCCCCCCCCCCCAGTGCAGCACCCCTGATTTTGGACTCGCCTTCCTAAGCCGACAGCTGCCTCCTCCTCCTGGCCGGAGCCCTTCAGGATGTCCTCCTTGCGTCGCCTGGCCGCCTGCCTGCAGGATTCGGAGAAGGTCGCCGCTTTCCAGAGGCTGTGCGGCGTGCAAGCGCCCCCAGGGTGGGGGGCTGCCCTTTCTCTCCCCCGGCCCCTGGAGCCCGGGGCCCCGGTGGCCAATGGCAACTGCTCGGCCACCCAGCCGGATGGCGCGAGCGACGGGAGGTGCCGCTTCCAAGGCCCCTGCAGTGTGGGCGAGAAGGGTGATGTGTGGCACTCGAACGGGGTGCTCTCCGGGGGAGCCTGTGGCGGGGTGGAAGCCCAGATCAAGCCCCCGAAGAAAGAGGAAAAGCCTGGGCTCGGGATTCCCAAAAAGCAGCCCCGTCGCAACTCTCTGACTGGGGAAATGATATGCCAGGATTTCACCATCCGCAGCCCCTTCCTCTATTACCTGTTCAGCCTGGGCACGGAGCTGGGCAATGAGCTCTTCTACATCCTCTTTTTCCCCTTCTGCATCTGGAACCTGGATGCTTGGCTGGGCAGGAGGCTCATCATCGTTTGGGTCTGGGTCATGTACCTGGGCCAGTGTACCAAGGACCTTATCCGTTGGCCCAGACCTGCATCCCCACCCGTGGTCAAGCTGGAGGTTTTCTACAACTCCGAGTACAGCATGCCCTCTACGCATGCCATGTCGGGCACTGCCATCCCAGTGACATTGCTGTTGTTCAGCTATGGAAGGTGGCAGGTAAGAGAGCCCCCCCCCCCAACACGTGTTTAAGGTGTTCAGTCAAGGTTGCTGTGTTATCCGTGGAACAGTCTGGCGGAAATACAAAATAGTACTCTTTTAAAAAATCATTTTATTCAGTAAGTGTTAAAACAAAAGCATTGCTTTGAAAAAAATATCCAGTAGGTGTTTAGATAGTTGGGAGGCTTGATCTTTATATAGTACTTCCAGGATTAGAATGCTGACAAACTTGGTAGGTTTTTTTTAATGGGGACAGTATGCCCTGCTGAGTTACAAACAGCAGGATGTCTTGTTAAAGTTTCATTTTGTTAACTGTGAGTTATTGTATCTTCTGGCACTACGCATGCTTTTACTCTGTGGGAGTTAGGCTGGAAATCAGGTGATTTATATAGGCCACAGAAGGATTTGAAAATAGAAATGTGTGTTTGAAGTCATTTTCGATTTCTTCAGTTGGGAAAGTAAATATACTTTCCACAAGGCCTATCTGTATTAGAATCTTACAGCCATTTACAGACTTGCCTAAACTAATAAAACACCCCAGCGTTCCTCCTACTTCCTCTAAATATCTCTAGTTTCGAACTACATTGCTAGACTGACATGCAGTAACTTCTGATTTTAATTGTAGATGAAGGCTGCAGCCCTTTGCAAAATTACTGGGAAATAAACTGCCTTGAATTCCAGTTAAATTCCTAGCTTAAAGAAGCCCTGATTTGAAACTACAAATGGAGAGTGCAAATTTAACAGTGCTATCCTATGTAAGTTTTTTGGATGTAAATCTCGCATCCAGTGGGGCTTCTAGGTGAGTGAGCATGGGGTTGTATCCTGCTTCCAAGTGAACCGCTACATGAGTGCACTGCAAGTAGTTTGCAAACTTTGGCTGTGGTGTCACTCCAGTCACCACTAACCAGTCACATGAAACAGCTAGTGGCCCTGGATGAGAAAATTCACATATGTATCTGTGTCAAAAGATTGATTTTGGCAGTTCACTGGTGCATGGATAAGCATCTGTTGCAGGTATGATTGTGTTTCCGGATGCATACATGCTTTTGCATCAGCTGATTTCCTTTAGGTTTTGAAGCTTTTGAGTTTCTGCCTCTTTCAGAATACAGTGGTACCTCAGGTTAAAAACGTAATTCGTTCTGGAGGTCCGTTCTTAACCTGAAACACCGCTTTAGCTAATGGGGCCTCCCGCTGCCGCCGCGCCGCTGCTGCGCGATTTCCGTTCTCATCCTGAAGCAAAGTTCTTAACCTGAGGTACTATTTCTAGGTTAGCGGAGTCTGTAACCTGAAGCGTCTGTAACCTGAGGTACCACTGTGCACTACAAAATTTGCGCTTCATTTTTATGTTGCCTTTCATGCTATGGGTCCATAAAGTAACTGTAAATTATTGGTAGCCATCTGCTGGAGTTGGCCAAGCCTGGGATGTACCAGCTGGAGAACATCTTGGAATAGAGATTATGCTATTTTCTTGCTACTAATTGTGTCACATTTCTGGACAAAGTTCTTCTTTTCAGCCATCATGATGTTCCTTAAGCCCTTTGCACTCATGCTAGTTAATTTTCCCAAGGTTTTCTGTCCAGTGTATTCTGGTACTGTTAATATCATAGAATCATAGAGTTGGAATAGACCACAAGGGCCATCGAGTCCTACCCCCTGCCAAGCAGGGGGTTTTTTTTCCTTAAAAAAAAACCCTAGCACCCCTATTTGTGCTGGTCATATCCTGTTGTTATCTAAGACAATAAGAAACTCAGTGAGTGATGACTGAAAACATGCAAACCTATTGTGAAGACCTGTTCTGTGGAGGCTATTTCTTTCACAGATGTGCAACTCCCATAATATTGGTTAGTGTAAAAACCCCTCAAACCTTGCCCCTTCTTCCACCTGTGTTGCCCACCAGTTGTATACTATTTTGAGTAACTGGGTTGTCTACCCAGCTATAGTAGGATTATCCTGCACAGTATGTGTGAAAACAGTCTGAGAAATGTCCAGAATAAGGAGGGATCCGGATTATGGCAATTGGAATAGCAGATACTGTGCTTTGATGCCGCATAATGCATTTTAAATTTATTTAGTTACTTGGTTGTTTACATTTATATAGCACCTTCTTTCCATCATGAAACCCAAGGTGACACACACATTGTTCCCAGGAGGTCTCCCATCTGGCAAATATGGACCAGCAAAACTAAAATGTTTGTTCCGTTAAAGTGAATAAAGGATTTGGGTTGTTACGCTTCCCTAAACTGGACTGTCTGTTAATTTTGTCTAATCTTCCGGGGAAATGCTCTTAAAGGGAAGGTTCTTTGATAGAAAGCGAAAGGTTTTAGTTTTGGGTTATATGGTTAATAGTTAATGAAATCCTGACTAGTATTTCCATTGTCCATGAGTACTTCATGAGGATTTCAAGCTGTGCAAGGAAAGGAGTGCATGTGAGACATGAAGCTGATGTGAGCAAACTTTAGAGAGGTGATTATGTTTACATTTATAAAGTACTAAATATATTCTAAGCACCATGCAGATATTAAAAGGCTATATAGTACCTATTGCAAGCTCACTAATGAATAGGCACAATAGAAGAGGAAAGCAAGCAGGTGCTCTTTTTCTGACCAGTGGATGGGGCCAGATTGGTTTCTCCCTTCTGAATATGTTCTTTCTGAGAGCAGGGGATGCAGCTTCTCAGTGGCCTACTGTTTACATATAATATTAATTCCCTCTATTTTCGAAGTCCAGGTGTAAGTGCTGTTGCTTGCATACCCAAATTGGCGCCACTCACGCACAAGATGAAGATTATCAACATACTTTGGGGGACCTCAAGGTTTACAGAAATACAAAACATTGTCAAGGAAAACACTGCAAGATTTTATAGCCAGTGATCCTTGACCCTACAAGTTACTAATTTTTCATTTCTGTGCTGGGCAATTTAATAGATGCTGTAGATTGGCTTAAGCACAGTAAAAGGAAGTCAGGTCATGATTGGCACTTGTGCTGTTGAAAGCTGTCCAATTTGTTGTTTTATTTATTATAGCAATTTATATCTCACCTTCCCTGCAGGGAGCTCAAAGTGGGGTAGAAGTTTTTCTCCCTCCCCATACCATCCCTCATAACAACCATGTTGTTATGGTTGGACAGGTTGGTTGGACTGAGAAATGGTGACTGGCCAGCTGTGCTTCATGGGTGACTAGGGGTTTGAACCTGTGTCTACCATGTGCCAGTTCAACATGTTAAACACTACACACTGCACTGCCACTATGAATAAAATGATCCGGTATTGGGCTACTCCAATAATTTTTAGGGGATGCGTACTTCTTAACCTTTTTTCCCCGTTTACGTGTTTGAGGATTCCAGACAATTGAGCGCAATACTTTTGAAAATGACATAAAAGATATAGAAAATTCTGCTCCAAAATAGTTGATTTTAAATGCAACATTTTGAGAGTTTATTGATGACTACTTAAGTAGACAGTGATATCTTCCATTATTTATCTGATCCTATTCTAAATCCTGCCAACCTAGCAGTTCGAAAGCACGTCAAATTGCAAGTAGATAAATAGGTACCGCTCTGGCGGGAAGGTAAACGGCGTTTCCGTGCGCTGCTCTGGTTCGCCAGAAGTGGCTTAGTCATGCTGGCCACATGACCCGGAAGCTGTACGCCGGCTCCCTCGGCCAATAAAGCGAGATGAGCGCAGCAACCCCTGAGTCGGTCACGACTGGACCTAATGGTCAGGGGTCCCTTTATCTTTACCTATTCTAAATTAGATAGAACTATAGAGGAAGTTTGTAGTCCCATGCAATGATTTGCCCGGCTCTAATGCCAATCTAGAGTTTATTCCCAGCTAGTCAGATTGGGTTTTCTCATTACATGTTGTTTTGCTCTGTAACTTGGGTGTCAACCGTGTTCATGTTTGCAATATGAACGGTTGGCACAAAAAAGTTGAAAGCACTTGGATTTAATTCTTGATTTTTATTTTTTTTTAAAGTCTGACCCTGGGTCATAAACATTTGAGATGAAGTGTTTCCTTAGGAATACTTCTGAAACTATTGTTCTGTTATTAAAAGCTGTTGGCAGTAGCTCAGCCTAGAAAAAGAGGAACTCTTCAGGGAAGCTTTTCTTCCGTGCCTCCAATCAGGATTGCAAGAGGATGTAATACACAAGGAATTTCCTAACTACGAATGGTCTAATGGGCAACATGTTTGTTAAAGGGGGGGGGGGGGGAATACCACTCCAATCACTGGCTTGATGAAGAAACTTACAATTGGACTCTTTTCCACTTGAGCTCTCTTAGTCAAGATTTCTGTGAATGCTGCCAAGTTGCAGTTTCCTGTTAAAATGTTTTAAAATGTTGATCTCAAACATAATTGAATAAAAAAAGCAAATGCCGATAATCTTTTAAGTAACTGAGACTGCAATCCTAAGTACACTTTACTGGTGGTGAGCCTCAAATGAACATAGTGGGACATACTTCTGAGTGCATGTGTAAGATTGTGCTGTAAAATAAGTTTCAACTTTTTCTGATTCTGATCTACAGAGCTTCTCACTAGTCTCTCTCCATGCGCACATGGGGATTACACCACAACTGTCCTTTCACCACAGAAGTCATGCACCTGCATACATTAGTATGCACATTATATGCATACAAACAAACAAACAAACAAACAAACAAACAAACCATAAAGATTGCCTCCAAAACAGATTTCTATTAATTTATTTTATTATTGTATTTTGAGGTATTTATATGCCAGGTTTCATAGAATCTTACAGATGGAAGGGACCCAAGGTAATCTAGTCCAACCCCCTGCAATGCAGGAATCTCAGCTAAAGCCACTCATTTATACTCTGAGAGTGGCCTACAAAGTTTCCAAACTGGCTGTGAAAGACACATGTCGGTGGAACAGCTGCTGGCTGTGGGATATAAACCAGATTAGAAATGACTCCTTGATGAGATTTTTCAGTGGTGACACTCCCTGTAGCGTGGATGATACTTTTTCATATTTTAGGAGAGTTTTAAAAGGATTTCCAGGATTCCATCACTAATTTAATGGATAGGTTTGTGTGCATCTTTATTTTTCTTCTATATTTATAACTGCAGTGGTTTCTACTTAAAGACAGAATAGTTACAGCAACTTGTTTCTGAGAATACAACAGTTGGGATTCACTACAAGCCCTGTCAGTGAAAGCACTTTGAAAGCACTTCTGCTTCCCCCATTCTCCCTAAAGGTGGCTTGGTGGTGGTGGGGAAGTTCAGTAGAACCTCCAGAGCATTGTGTGGGTGGAGCAGGGTTTGAAATTAGCTGGGTGCCAGGCGCCTTTTGCACCTAAAGAGTCTTCATTTGCAAGCACCTCAAAAAGTCTGGGTGCCATTTTTTGTGCCTGGCTGACACTCAAGGATTACTGAAATGTATGTGCTTTGAAGCCTCAACATATATGTTAAGGATAGACAATATGTTAAGGAGTTTAACAATAAAGAGCAGAGTGTTTTGAAAACCAATATTTTTATTGGTACCAATATTTTTATTGTCAACACCAAATTAAACATGTATTAACAATTTCTGCTAAAAATGTGATATTAACAATGTGTCACTTACATGAATTGCTTATCAAAAGTGTTGCCAGGGGAGTGACTAGACATTCTGTTTTGGTGCCTACAACCCAGGTCCCAGGAGCCATTTGGCTCCTAGCTTTTCTATCCCAGTATCTAACACTGGTGGAATATGAAAGGTTCACAATACTACAAGATTCTTGCTCTCACTGTCAGTCTGGGAAACAGTTGTTAAAAACATGCAGAAACAGGAAGTGAAGTCAAGGTGTGAGAATGTTAGTGTTGGAAATTAAAGTTTTTTTGCAGTTCTTATAAGTTATCACAGTTAACAGACAGGCTGTTTTGAATGTATGTTGGCTATGTGTACTTCTTATAAGTTATCGCAGTTAACAGACAGGCTGTTTTGAATGTATGTTGGCTATGTGTACTGCTTTATGCATACTGCTATGAGAGAGGTTCTATCAGTCTATTGTGGTGGTGTCAGATGAATCCTATGAGACTGCCATACTTTCACTCTAATTTATTTGAATAGCTATTTGCTGTCGTTAGTGGTAAAATAAAAGAGTTGACAGGTGTATCGCCTGAGGGCTTTCAATGATCCAAGATGCCACATGGCTGGCTGGATCAGGTGATAAGAGCTAGAATAGAGGCAGTGAAGTATCTGGAAACAAGGGTGGCTGGTTCAAAAATTCAAAATAAAACTGTTTCATCAAATATCACAGGAAGTAATCTTTTGCACCTTTGAAACCAATGAATTCATATGCAGGGTATAAGGAGTTGCTTTTTTTGTTTTGTTTAGAATATTGTACTCTTCCAAAGGTGAGGATGAGAATTCGACATCTGTCCTGTTTAAAGACACAGGTTTTTTCCTGTGAAAAAATACATTTTTGTGGATAGGGGGAAAGGGTTCTGTACACAAAACTAGCTTAACAAAAGAGCTGAAGCACACATGAACATCACTATGTGTACTGCACTAGGTAGCTGAGATCTCACTACCCATTTTATATAATTCATACTTTTTCTGGCTGCAACATTATAAAACAAACAAAGCCGCAGTATGCCCAAAACAGAAAAAAATAGCCCCCTGAACTTAATACTAATAAAGATGCATACTACTGTACAGACCAAAATGCAAATACTAGCTGCATTACACAGACTCACTTCTAAATGGTGGAGGCCAACATTTTTAGTAAGCGTGCCAGAAATGAAATCTAAAGTAAGCAGTAGCAAAGTTTGGCTGCACACTGCAAGTGCATATCTCAAGCCTGGAATGGTTTTGTGTCCAATCTACTGAACCAGTGAGCAGTAGAAGTACAATTTTGGGTGAGGCAGGTAGGAATGTGGAGTTGACTTTATTCCAGAGCCAAGTCCCTGCTCTTTTCCAGGAGTGGCAGAACACCTTGTGCTGCTTATGATAACCATACTACAAACAGTCTACTACTGTGATGTTAGGAGTTTCTAGCTTCCTAGTGCCATTGCGAGGGCATTCTTGTGCAGAGAATGGGCAGGAAGGCAGTGCTGAGCTACCTCATCATTCCTTCCCTGCAAATGTCTTCCCTATAAATTTTGACCTGTATTTTTACTGCAGCCTGGGACTAGAAATAGGCTCCGGTTTAGGAAACACGGCAGGGGGGCAATAAGAGCAGATGATTCCTTTCCACACCAGCCAATTCTCCCTTGCAGGTGCCCTCCAGATTCACTTCACCTCAGCAGACATAGGCTGGCGAGCCTGTACAGCTGAAGTAACATCTAATTCTTTCCTTGGATATGCCTTGTTCTCCTCATGAAATTTCAGCTTCCAGGGCTCCCTGGTTTAAACAGTGGCATGAAAACCACGTGAACATTGCAATAAACTGTCAGAACTGCAGTTTCTTTTTCAAATTCATCTTTAGAGAAATGGCTTCTGTAGAAACTGAAGCTGTGGGGAACTGGCAAATACTGTTTATGTGATGGAGGAAATTAAATGATGAATGAAATGAAACCAAGGCTTGGAAACATGCCACACGTCCTGTGACAGCTTCCCTTTTGCGGCTTTGTAATGCACCGTAGCAAAGATTATTCAGCGTTAGAAGGGTGTTGTATGCATCCAGTCTTGTACTGTGCAGCATCTACAATATTGTGACTGACAAAAGCATTTGTGGCTCTTTGTGGGATATAATGTAATAGAGTTTGAGGACATGCAAAATATATATTCTTTTTAAGTTTGGCTCGGGGCCCCTTGTTTTACAACACTTGATAATAGACATCAGTGAAAACTGTTCCCTAAATAGCTTGGAAGAATTCGGTATTTTTGTTCTTCCTCTGTACTATAGACATCAACTTGGCTAAATAGCTTGGTTGGATAAAATCATAAAGATCGGCTATTATTGCAGCAAATGTTTGATATTATTGCAGCAAAAACAAAGCGCAGGGCAGCAGATGTTCCAGGAGTTGTCCTGTCTACAATTTACTTACATTTACTTATTTTTGAAAACATCTTTGTTGGTCCATAGCATTTGCTGCTATCCTATTTGCAAGCCCCATCCAACACAGCAGGTCATTTCCAAGTTTAGGATCAGGCTGTTGTAGTTTTTCTTCCTGCAACATGTGTAGTTAGGGTGTAAGAGGTCTGAGAAAACTTAGGGTAACATTCACAGAATCATAGAATTATAGAATTGGAAGTGACCCCAAGGGTCATCTAGTCCATCCTCCTGCATTGCAGGAATCTCTACTAGATCACACATGACAGGTGGCCATCCAATCTCTGCTTTAAAAACCCCAAGGAAGGAGAGTCTACAACCTCCCAAGGGAGTCCATTCCACTGTCGAACAGCTCTTACTGTCAGAAAGTTCTTCCTGATGTTCAGTCGGAATCTTCTTTCTTGCAACATAAATCCATTGGTTTGGGTCCCTTCAGAGCAGAAGAAAACAAGCTTGCTGCAATTTCCGTGTGACAACCCTTTAGATATTTGAAGAAGGCTATCCTGTCTCCTCTCTGTCTCTTTAACAGGTGAAACATACCCAGCTCCCACAAACGTTTTTCATAAGGCCTGTTTTTAGAAATTTTCCCTATACTTGGATCCGCAGCCACTTTTCTTTCTGTACCAGGATTTCAGTCTTAAGACATTTCTAGCTAATGAGGCTTTTGTGTGATAAATGTGCAGTTGTTATAGGCTTGTTGTAGACAGTCCATATGTCTTTCCCATGTTGATTGTTTTTAATGTTTATGTAAAGAATTACGCAGAAATTCTGGTTTTAGCTTGCTGGCTGTTTTGCCGTAACGATAAACATCTTCATGCTTGTGATCATGTCATGAACATTTTAATCTTTGAAGGCTCTGTGTTATATTAGAAGGTTGGGAGGTGTCATTCTGTTGTTCAAGTGGAGAAGTTGGGAGACCTTGCAGGACACCAAGCCTGTCTCCTACTGCTCGAAGCAGGAAACCCAGAGCCCAAGAGTATTGCCAGAAGATGACTTTCCAGTCTCTGCTTAAAGGCCTCCTACAGCATTGTCTTTAATAATAATAATAATAATAATAATTATTTATACCCCACCCATCTGACTTGCCAAATAAGTCTTATTGTAATATTATTGCGTTACTCAAATCAACTTTCTTGTAACTTAAGACCTTTATATCTAGTTATGCCTTCTGGGGCAGTAGAGAACAGATTTTCCCTTTTCTATATGAAAACCTTTCAGGTTCAGTCTCTGCTAGCTCTGGTTCCTGTGCTTTTCATTAGCCATTGTTTACAGTTCAGTATTGCATGGGCAGTGTCTGTCTCCCCCACTCAAGTGAGATAAGGTGGTTATAATTTCATTAGCGTAGTGGATAGTGTGCCTTAGTCTTCTGATAAACCGGCTTCAGAAAACCTTGTTAACAGGGAATAGGAAAGCAGATAAGGTAGGCAAGAAGAATAAATGTTTACAGGACTTTGTCTTAGTGTTCCCTTGGCTATTTCTTTCTTGGAATGCAATCTTTGTTTAAAGAAACAAATATATTAAAAAAACACACCCGTTTGCTGATATATAATGCATATGGGGAAGAGGTTCGTGTTAACTGCTGTAATAAAGCTCATGATAAAAACTTTATAGGTCCAATTTAGATATAATCCTTCTTAATTTACAAGCCATAGTTTTGTGATTGGGGGAGCTCTGTGGATTTGACTTTTATCTCAGGTTTGTGCACTTCTGCTCCCTTCTTCTTGGAGTAGCATTTACGAATGTGCGGTGGTGTTACCCTGTTGTAAACAGCTGCTAAACATACTAAACTATTAAATTAACTTTTAATCCTGGTTTTAACCTCTTGCAAACATAAAAGTACAGCATAGTTCATCTTGATCAAGAATGGGAAGGTGAATATATGGGGCAAGGTAGATGGAGATCAGTGATTTATTTTTTTTAATTGACTTTTGAGTTTTAAATTGGCTCTGTTATTTAAAGGGATTTTTAAAATTAAAAGTTGTAAATGCTAAACATATCCTAATGATAATTAATATTAAATGTGGATCTAAGCGTGTTAGTCCTACTGTGTACCTCCAAAGTGGTTGACCAGAGACATTGGGCAGGTTCACACAACACTCTAAACCAAACCTTGGTTTACTGTGAGTGCACGAGTGAACATGGGAAGGAGCTTCCAGGTGCAGGTGCTTTGCTACTCCCTGGAATGAGGTTTGACTTGGCATGTGGTCCTAGTTGGGACTCACGATGACTTTCTTCTCACTAATCATGAGCCGTGGGCAAGAACAAGCAATCCACCAGGTGCATCGGTATGAGAGGGCTGTGATCAGTGGATCCCACCCCGCAATGAAGGGTAAAGGGTTTTGTAGGAAATCTCCTCTTAGGTGATCTGGGAAAGTTGGTGAAACACAGCACCCTTTGAACTGCAGCTGATTTCCAAACCACAGCTTGCAGCATGTAAGCTGAGTCACGTACTGCTGCTATTTGGACTTTACCCAAAGACAGAGGTAGTAATTGAAACTGTTGCCAAGTAACACTTAATTTCTTTCATATATTTTGCCCACCACCTGATTTCTGGGTAGTAAATTTGAAAAATGTATACGCGCTACTTGTTTTCATTTCAAAATAGCCAGTTACAGTACTGCTGTCCTAAAAGCCATTCCTCACTGTGTTCTTTATTGAACAGAGGAGCAAGTGTACATTTGTTTTACCTCCAATTAACATCTACAAAGCTGTGTGTAAAGGAAAGAGCGTTTTCTCTTTAGCTGGTGTCTTATAGAGAAGACATTCCAAAGTTTATCGTGTGATATGCATGCCCACCATAAGTTTGTTACAGGTGTGCTGATTGGGGGGGCAGTATTGGATGGCAAGCCCAATTTGCCTGCTTAATGGGTAAAAGGGCTCTGGATACTTGAAGCAAGTTGGAGCTCTCTTTTTGTGCTTACTTTGCAGTGAGCAATGCTGAAAAGTTTGATTAATTTTATTTCTACTGAGTGTATATTCACAGCCATTTCCAAAATGTTATTCATACTGGGCATGTTACGTATCTTGTCAAAAAATGTATAATATTTAGTTGTTTCTAGCAATGTTAAATATTCTTGAAAAGAGTGACTCTAAGCAGAGGCTAAATCTAAATGAGTATCTTGCACCCATTTTTTGCAGAAGATTGATGCAAACAAATCCAAAAGATTCAAGGAGGTGTCTATAGTATAGAGTATGTAATTAAAATCACTCTTGCTGCTCGTGATGATGCAACTTTGGGCTATAGCTAGACCATTCATTTTTATAGAAATGCAGCCCTCCTGCAAACTGCCGCTAGTATAATCTAATAGATGCCATGGGAGTAATGTTGAAGTTCATAGTAAAACTGGATTCTTATCAGTACTAACTTGTAAATAATTTGCTGTGCTGTGCTATTGAATTTTATTACATATGTGATAAAAGTAAAAATAAAAAAGTTGATTAACGTGTTTGACCTCTTCCTAATCTTTTATATTACCTTTAATTTTGCTTGCTTTATGCTTTCGTGAGTAGGATAAACACAAACCAACACTGCGTTCTGTTCACCCGTTACCATCTGTAAATAATTTCTGCTTGAAAGGTCACAGGAAATCTCGAAGAAGGATTCGTTATGTTCCTTTCCTTAAGACATAGCTTTGCCAATTTAGCTGAAAGAATACAATTTGTTATCCACAACCGTTTTATTCTCTGCCAGGAGTAGCAAAAACACGTGCACTTAGATATTTTGTTGTGGATATTATAGGAAGCAGGTGAAAATTCTTACTTTACTTCTGCTTGTATGTTTTTTTTAAATGACTTACTTTTGTATCCTAGGGTTTTGTTTTATTCATGCACCTGCACTGATAAGCAAGTCCCAGCTTCATGCTGTGTTAGGGGATTTGGACTTTGATTGTTTTCCACATCAGAGCCAGTCATTGCTTCATAATCTAGCCCAGTGGAAATAAAATGCTGCTACTAGAATTACAGCCTTTTTTTCTTGAGATGCCCAAATCATGTAACTTTACCTTTCCGGGACCTACCGTATTGTTCGCTCTATAAGACACACCAGACCATAAGACGTATCTAGTTTTTGGAGGAGGAAAACAAGAAAAATATTCTGAATCCCAGAAGCCAGAACAACAATAGGGATCACTGCGCAGCGAAAGCAGCGATCCCTCTTGCTGTTCTGGCTTCTGGGATAGCTGTGCAGCCTGCATTCGCTCCATAAGACGCACACACATTTCCCTTTACTTTTTAGGAGGGAAAAGGTGAGTCTTATAGAGCAAAAAATACGATAATTTGGCTGGTGCCCTCACTTAGCTTTTAGGTATCTGAGGAAGTCTGTCCTGCTTTTTCATGCTGCAGTGCCTTTTAAATAAATGTGGCCCTTTTCAAAGTGCCATTTGCCATTTACACAATGACGGGAATTTCTAGCTGATATATGTGTGGTATTCTTGTATTTTACTGTTCTTAATGTAATTTGCATTGAAGCTATTCCTTCGGTAAGCAGGCTTTACATATTTTAAATAAATAGTCCATTAAAATGACTTTATGATAATGGTCTTTTAAATACCTAATTGTATTTTTGTGGATATGAATGTGGATATGTTTTTAGTTTATTGCTGGTTTTAATTTTCTGAATTTTTAAAATGGATTTAACTAATAATGTTATTGTTTTGCTCTTTTTTGTAAACTGCTTTAAGGGTTTTTTTGTTTTGTTTTTTACAATCAAGCAATATATTTTATGAAATTAAGTAAGTAAACAAATAACGCTACATTGTCACCTCCCTTTTCTTCTCCTCAGTATCCTTTGGCATATGGGCTGGTTCTTGCCATCTGCTGGTGTTCTCTGGTTTGTTGTAGCCGAATATATATGGGGATGCATTCAATTCTGGTAAGATAAAGTTATGTCATTCATACACACACACACTTTAATGCAAGTGGTGTTTTAGGTTTTATCCTTCTGATGTGTTATTTTTAGAATGTACCGTATTTTTCGCACCATAGGACGCACTTTTTCCCTCCTAAAAAGCAAGGGAAAATGTGTGTGTGTCCTATGGAGTGAATGCAGGGGGAGGCAGGAGGGAAAAGCCCCAAAGAGCCGCACACAAGCTCCGTGCGCTCTTGCGGGCTTTTCCACAGGAGGGAGAAGGGACTGACTGGCCGCATCAGTCCCTTCTCCCACCTCCCAGGAAAGCCAGGAGAAGCCGCGATCTCTTTAAAGGAGTTGCGCGGCTTCTGCAGGCTTTTGTGAGAGGTGAGGGAATCCCCCCACCTCCCAGGAAAGCCAGAAGAAGCCGTGCAGCCCTTTTAAAGTGCGCGCGGCTTCTGCCGGTTTTGCGGGAGGTGGGGGAATTCTTTAGCCCCACGCAGCCTCTCCCGGGAGGGGGAGGCTGCGTGGGGCTAAAGGGGAAGCCTAAACAGTGAGCGGGATCCATCCCGCCCCCTGCCTTGGCTTGCTCCATAGCTGTGCGCAACCCCTCCGGCAAGGAGAGGCTGCACGGGGCTATGGATTCTTTAGCCCTGCGCAGTGTCTCCCGGCAAGGAGAGGCTGCACGGGGCTAAAGGGGAAGCCAAAACAGTGAGCGGGATCCATCCTGCCCCCTGCCTTGGCTTGCTCCATAGCTGCGTGCAACCCCTCCGGCGGGGAGAGGTTGTGCGCAGCCTGTACGCTGCTCTTTGGGGCTGGGTGGGGAAAGATTTTTTTCTTGATTTCCCCCCACCTAAAAACTGGGTGCGCCCTATGGTCCAGTGCGCCCTCTGGTGCGAAAAATACGGTATACACTTCCTTTCATTTCAGTAAGAGTGCACATACTTTGAACTGAGATGTGGGCCTCATTTGCAGTTCCAAGTGATCAAATTTGACTTCTGTTTCTTGGAAGATCTAATTCAATTTCCAAGTATCATTAAAATAATATTATAGAAACAAAGCATGTAAAATGTCCTGCTTAAAACAGAGATCAGCCACTGAAGGAACTTGAATAGATCTGACTCCTGAAAGGATGCGAAGAGCCCGGTGTATAACGGGGGCAAGGGCCTTCAGATTTGCCAGCAGGGCTGCTTTAAGGACTATGAGTCCTTGATCTGCTATTCCTGCTTGCTTAGAGTGTTGCTCCAGCAACACTAGCAGTTGACATGGGCTTTAGTCAGTGAGCGTCTGAGACATCATGCTAAATCATGAATGGAGGTTATGTGAATGAGCTTGCCCAAGCCTCGGGCTCATGTACAGTACTCCCTTCTTCTTTACTTGCATCTGCAACAGGAAAGAAACATATGCATTTTTCAGCCATCTTTTTGAAGAGCCAAGAAAGGCTGTATGGGGGGCGGGCGTGTTGAGTGGAAGCACCATGTTTTAGACAATACACTTTTAAAGTACAACTTCTTTCTGTCACAGCAAAACAATCCCTTTTAAGTTAGGCCAGGCTACTTCTGTTGCAGATCTTAGATAAAAAGAGGAAAGATTCCCAAACCACGAACGTTGTTTCAGCTTGCATTTCTGTGTATGAGCAGCACATCTTGTCCATACATCTCCTTCCCCTCTTTGATCTGCCATCCACACAGTCTGAGTACTTGGCAGCTGTTCTCTAGGGTTCTGCATTTCTTCTGCCACTTCCCTGTTCTCCATTTGATATCTGGGGCTCTTGCTGATTTCCTTCCACAAACAAATAAAACCCACCCACACTTGGTGCAACTCCTTGAACAGAATTGAGCAAAAATTTGTACTCCGATAATGTAAGCACGAGGGACGCGGGTGGCGCTGTGGGTTAAACCACAGAGCCTAGGACTTGCCCATCAGAAGGTCGGCGGTTCGAATCCCCGCAACGGGGTGAGCTCCCGTTGCTCGGTCCCTGCTCCTGCCAACCTAGCAGTTCGAAAGCACATCAAAGTGCAAGTAGATAAATAGGTACCACTCCCGCAGGAAGGTAAACAGCGTTTCCATGTGCTGCTCTGGTTCGCCAGAAGCGGCTTAGTCACGCTGGCTGTACGCCGGCTCCCTCAGCCGATAAAGCGAGATGAGCGCCGCAACCCCAGAGTCAGTCCTGACTGGACCTAATGGTCAGGGGTCCCTTTACCTTTAATGTAAGCATGAGTGAGTGAGGACACTGAAAAGGTTTATCTAAAGACCTAATAAACCAGATTTGGGATTCTGCATTCTAACTAGAGAATCCTCCTGCTTTGTATTCCTTCGTGGGGACCCTTTTTCAGCATAAGGGCAACCTTTCAAGGCCAGAGACAAAAGTGAGTAGAGCAACTAATGTTAATTTGATCTCTGTTCGGTAGGCTGGCTTGCACACTAACTCACATAGAATCATAGAATTGCAGAGTTGAAAGAGACCACGAGGGTCATCTATTCCAACCCCCTGCAATGTAGGGATCTTTTGCCCAACGTGGGCCTCGAACCCACAACCTTGAGATTAAGAGTCGCATACTCTACCAACTTTAGCTATCCCAGCTGCATACCCCTCCCTGTCTTTTCATCCAGACACACGAGAGGCATTATCAAAGTACAAGGATACATTCCAGCCAGGCAAAAATACTGGAAGCAAGGCCGGGGAGGCGTGTGACCTGGGGAGAATTCAGAAGACTAAGTAGAGAGGACTGGAGGGCCACATTTGGCTCCTGGGCTAGAGGTTGCCATTCCTAATTTGCATAGGCAATACCTTTTCAGAGACGTGAAAATGCTGTTGTCCACCTGTTGCACAACTGGCATGCTGGCCAATCCCCTCTATTTCTGTATCTGCTAGCACTGAAAGCTTCAAAAAAGCTCCAGAAAAGCAGCCAGCAGTTCTGTGCTAGAGGTGCATTTAGGATGAACAGCATCACTGCAAACTTGGGTGGTGATTGTGGCATTGCTGAAGCGTTGCCCCCCCCCCTCTTGTACCCATGTTGCTTTGCTGTACTAAGGCATTCTGGGGGGAGGGAAATTTGAAAAGCACCTGTCCTATGAAACCACCACACTGTTAAAATAGTATTAATCTGCTCTCTCCCTTTACAACAGGATGTTATCGCTGGATTCTTTTACGCTCTTCTCATCTTAGCTGTCTTCCTTCCACTTGTGGACCTAGTTGACAGCTTCAACTTAACCTGCACGTACGCACCCCTAATTATCATCAGTCTCCATCTTGCCTTGGGGATTTTCTCCTTCACTCTTGACACTTGGAGCACCTCGCGAGGAGACACTGCTCAGATCCTGGGCTGCGGTGCCGGCGTTGCGTGCGGCTCTCATGTTATCTACATGCTGAACATGACACCGGATCCTTCGCCAGAGATGCTTCCCTTACTGCCTCCCTCCCTCACCGTGACTCTCTTTGGAAAAGCCATGTTGCGGTTGCTGATTGGAGTGGTGATTCTGTTGCTCACAAAGTGGGGCATGAAGAAGGTCACCATCCCACTGGCCTGTAAAATCTTCCGCATCCCTTGTGATGATATTCGGCAGGCGCGGCAACGCATGGAGGTGGAGCTGCCTTATCGCTACTGCACCTATGGAATGGTGGGGTTTGCGCTGACTTTCTTGATTCCCTGCCTGTTTCACGTAATGGGTCTGTCCTGATGCTGGTATTTTTTCCTTGGCATGGGAAGGGAGGCGGACAGCGGACATTGTGAGAGAAGGTTCACCGTTTGAGAAACACAGAGATGCGCCTCTGCTGAAATAGTACGGGGCAAGCAAAGAGAGCTCCAGTCTTCGATCCTAGAGTTAAGAGACCTAGAAGCTTCAGGTCCCTGAGAAATGCCATGTCTAGTCTTACTGTTGTAACAAAATGTAAACTCTGTGTATGTGTATGCATATATACTGTCGATGCCTCAAACTTATAAACGTACCTCTCTCTTTATTTGGACATGTATAAAACTGGTTATGTTTCTAGTTGATCCAAAAGTTTGATTTGTGGTCAGTTCAAGCCATTTCATACTAAGTTATTTGTTTCTTCGGACCACAAACTGCTCTGGTGGAAAAGCTTGTTACCTCAGCACTTCCAAATGTTTTGCGTAGGAAGGAAGCTGTTCTAAAGGACCAAAATTTTAATGAGAGAACCTGGTATTTAAGAGTCTTTTCCATATTCTAAAACATCGTTAATTTGACAATACAAACCAGTTACATTCAGGTACTGTAGCCTTTTTTCTTTTTTTCTTTTTGCTTGATAATTGTGCCTTTCTGTTGCTAAATTAAAAAGCACCATATACTGTGATGTATATATAAAAAAGCCCACAACTATTTTAAATTTTTACTGAATTAGGCAGATATTTTAAAATGTAACTAGCCACATAACTAATGAAAATAAAGATTTATCTTCTGTATTAAAAGTTTGAAAACCAATTGAGCTGAAATTTACATTGGTGTTCGCTAGCTGTGAACCTGATGCTTACTTGCTTTTTATAGGTATTTTTAAAGTGCCGTGTATGCTGTTGGAAGAACATATATTTTTCTGCTGTCTTAATTTATAATATAGTTATGCTATATCCAAAAGAGAGAGAGAGTGCTGAAAATTACAAATTCGAACCATGTGTATGTTAGCGCCAAACAATTAATTCCACATCATTTTCTTCAGACTCATTTCAGATTGATCAGTCTTCTTAATGCTGGCTTTGGAAGAAACCTGTCCAAAACTTGCATATTACCAGTTAACTCTTGTTTTCCAAAAGTATTAGATAGCTGCAATACAGTGTCAAGAGTGATCACTTAAATGTGGCTGACTCTTCTGTGGAAGTTGGGTGCTTCGTTATGGACGTTCTGTCTAAAGTTGCGTTGCCCGATAGAGTTGGCACGCCGAGTAGAACTATGGCAGGCTATTCTTCTGGCAACTTATTGGCAGCAACGCCTCTGATGTGGCTTGCTCTCTCAAGGTCCTCTGGAGACAAGCCTGCTTGGAGCTGCACGGAGGAAGACGGGGAGAAGAGCGTGTTTGCTGTCTCACAGACTAAGTTGGATTTGCGTGAGCTAGTAACTCATAAACACTGAAGCACTTTTAACTTGTTTATAGTGTGTACATTTAATATATGGGGGAAGAAGTGTGATGACAGCAAGCCCTGCCTCAACCTATCTGTGCAGTTCTTATGCACGTAACAAACTATGCATGAATAAAATTACAGTAGCAGACCTCGACAACAATGCACTTATCTCTTGGTGACATCCCTTTGCTGTTCATAGAAGAAGTCAGAGCACTGAATTATATCCCTGTGACATTAATTTCATGTTGGCGCTGTGATTTTTAAAAAAATTAAACTTGGCTTACGCAGTCCACACCTGTTAAACAACAATAGGTCATTTCCATCTTGACTACAATATGTGTTCTAACTTCCAGCTAACACAAAAAATTGCAGGTAGCTGTGCTGGTCCATTAGAAAACACCATCATACAGTAATACTTTTGTTTGGGACCGGGCCAAAATGTTTCACAATATTGTGAGCAAGGTTTTGTGCTCTCCAAAACTCTTTCTCAGTCTGGATGCTACACAAATCCAGGATGGGAGAACAAGTTTGGGCATGAGATTACCTAAAGACTGCAGCTTATAACATTCTTAAGATGGAACATGGGCTGAGTTATGTAGCAGACATGATTTAGCCTCACTGGGTGGCAGATGGATTGCAGGAATTCTCCAGGCTGCTGGGACATGGACGCGATCGTGGCAATTCCCCACTTTTTAGAAAATCGATAACACTGTTCTGAACCTTAATTTCAGACAAAGCATAGATGTTTTGCAGTCTTCCTGAAATGTCTATACAGAACTTTTAGCTTGAGAGGAGGAAAGCATTAACTGTCTTTTGCTCTGATTCCTTTGCAGACGAGAATTTGAAACAGGATCCTTTATTATGAATGCAAATTCTGTTTTATGAAAGACACTGTCTTTCTCTATAGTAGCTGCTGTAATTACTGGATTATATTCTGATATGCCCATTTGGAGATTGCTCCAAATGTACATTACAATGAGGACCTGTTACAAATGGCCAAAATACTGATCTGGATTCAAAGAAATTATTCAACTAGTTTCATGAGCCTGAGAAGTTATAATTTGATGGACGATCCATCAGCCATTTGACATGAATTGGGGCCAGATGCTCAGAGTCCATATTTCCATAGGACTAATGCAAGCTCTTTGCGTAAACCTAAGCAGCTCTTTGAATCCTGACCACTGATTGTTTGTAAACCACTAATTTATCATTTTAAATAGCTGCTGTTGGGTAATATTCACTGGTACTGCTGCACTTTTAAAATCATTTGCTGCATTCCTATCCACACAATGGGACTTCTGAGTAAATCTGCATAGAATTGCACCCTTCATATAGTTATTTGCTGAATGTGCGTTGGAAGAAAACATTCAGTAATTGTACAATTCTCTGCTTCACTTGACAGTTCCCAGCAATCAGCTGAGCAACAGATAAGCATTTGCTTGCATCCTTGAATACTGCATTTACTCTTAAATGAAAGCACAGCAGTGAGGGAAAATAATGTTTATAGACATTTTTTGTTACAGTCGCATTGACTTTTCTCCAATAAATAATGTTAATGTAAGTACAGTAGTTGAAAGGGCTAAACAGGGAAGGACTGTTGCAAGTAAGATGCTTGCAATCGGGGGGGGGGGGGTTAATTTTTCATGCTGTTTTAACAATTTAATGCAGAAAGAAATGGTTTTGCAGGAAGAGCTCATTTAATTGTGCATATACTAGTGTGCAAATCATGTTCTCCAAAGTTTAAAAAGCATGCACTGTAGTATATTCTACTGTTACTCTGTATATTTTTTTACACTGCCTGTAGTTCTCTTGAAATGAAATACCACGTCCAAATTTTAAATTTAGTCTGTATTATTATTCTGTTTAAGTTGGACTTGAAAGCACTAAACACAGATCGCGAATCCATCTATATGATTTCAAAATAAAATGAAGTTCCAGAATCTGTTTTTTTTTTTAAACTGCCTGGCTGTGTCCCAGTTTCAGTGGAGAGTGTAACAGAAAGGCACTCAGCTAAGCTTTCAAATGAAAAAATGTCATGTGATCTGCAACCCAGTTCTGTGGTTATTACTATTCCCCCCCCCCCCCGCAAAAGTTTCATAAAAATGTTTCCCTTTGAAAGCTTCTGTTGAACAATGCATAAATGAATAAGGTTAATAGCTTATATAATAAATATTGGCAGTAATAAAACATAACAACATTCAGCTTTAAAAACGTGGCAGGACATTTCATACTCGTTACTTTGTCAGCTTAAAACATCAAGAGTATGTGCCAGCCAAGCGTCCTGCAGAGATTATCTTTCCCAACCTGTTGCACCTCAGAAGATGAGGGCGCCTGGATGAGAACCTTCAATTAAGACTGATCTCGGGGACTTTGAGTGGGTCTGAAGTTGTATGGGCTTTTAAAGGTCCAAACGGCACTCTGATTAAGCCTGGCAATGAGTGGGGAGCCCAGAAAAGCGCTTCAAAACAAATGTTATCTGGTCATCACCCGGCTTCCATTATGACTTGCACAAGCGGTAGCCTCAGGGCCAAGCTACTCGTGTGGGGGAATGAGCTGGCCACCTCAGGCTATTGATTTTGGGTTGGGTACCATGACAGGTCAGCAAGTGGTTTGCTAAGTGTTGTGTTTTTACGACTGGGAGCAGTGCTTGTCGGGTTTTCTGCCTCGGGTGCCAGAATAACTTCACCGGCCTGAGATACTTACTATATGCACCTTGACCTGGTAAGGAGGAAGTGGGGCTTTTGGATGCTCTGCTGAAGGCAGCCAAACACCATTTTACTCTTAATACCCCTTCCCCCAAGGTGATAGTCCTATGTTGACCTAAAAGACATTACTACCTGTGGTTTGTTTGCTAGCCAAACACAATCCCAATAAACCTGTAGGGTAGAATGAAATAAAACTGCATTTTACTGTGCTTGGGGGGGGGGGGGAGGAATTGATGTAATCTCAGTGAGCATGTCCTGTCCTATAAAGAGATGATCACAGCCCAAAACGTTTTTGCACCTGAGGTAGACGATGCTAATCGTGTTCTCCATTGTAAAATAATTTGAAAGAAACCAAAATATTCGCATAATTGACTCGGACAGTCTCCCTGCCTGAGCTGACAGATCTGGTCTCAGAGGCGGTGCTGAGGACTCCCAGACTGCTGGTTCTGGAGGGCTTCAACATCCATATCTGAAAGTGGGAGATATTGACATCAGCCGCTTGTCATGATCAGATTACTCCCTGTTCAGATTTAGGCGCTCAGCACCTTTTCCGCTCCGCAGAGGCAGGAGAACTGCTGGGATGGTCTGCCCTCAGAGGCTGATGGATCAAGTGGGTTTCCAGATGGCTCTGGGGGATTTTTCAGCTGATGCGACTGGCGCTCCTGTCAAAGCCCTGGCTGACCTCTGGAACATCCGAATGGCTCAGGCTGTTGACATGATCACCCCTGAATGCCCTCTCCCACTTCGTGGAGCCCTTTTGGTTCCCTGGTATACTCCAGAGCTTAGCGAGGAAACAGGCTGGGAGACAGTTTGGATGTGAGTAGAGGAAAACTGGTCAAATGCAATTGACCACTTGCATTCTGGACCCTTGCCCTTCTTGGCTGATAAAAACTAGCAGGGAGGGGACAGCTGGCTGGACCAGGGAGGTGATTAATTCCTCCATAAGAGAGGGGACGGTCTCTGCCTTCTTGAAGGAGGCAGTGGTAAGGCCACTTCTCAAGGAACCCTGCCTGGATTCCCAAAATCTAAGCAGCTTCTGGCCAGTTGCTAATCGCCCCTCCTTGGGCAAGACTCTTGAGCGGGTGGTTGCAGACCAGATCCAGGCACTCTTGGAGGAAACTGATTTTCTAGATCCATTTCAATTTGGGTTCAGGCCTGTTTTGGGCACAGAAACTGCTTTGGTCCCCCTCTGTTGCGAGAGCGACAGAAAATGTGTCCTTGTTAATTCTCAACATCTCAGCGGCTTTCAATGCCATTGACCACAGTGTCTTTCTGGAGCGGATGTCCAAGTTAGGTGTGATAGCACCGCTTTGCAGTGGCTCTGGTCCTATTTGGATGGTTGTTTCCAGAGGGTGATGCTTGGGGGGCAGGCATGATCTTTGGCTCTGTGGAGCTCTCAATGCCACAGAGTTTGATTTTATCCCCTGTGCTGTTTAACATCTACGTGAAACCACTGAGCAGGGTGGTTTTAGATTACATTGTCAGCAATGTGCTGCTGACACACAACTCTACTTCTCCTTTACATCTGCAGGTGAGGCAGTGGAAGTGCTGGGCAGTTGTCTCACCTCAGTAATGGACTGGATGTGAGCCAACAAACAAGCTCAGTTCACTGGTGGCGATGGATGGGAAGTTGCCTGCTCCTAAGGGGGTTAAATTCCCTCTGAAGGAGCAGGAATGTAGCTTGGGGGTCCTCCTGGATCCTTTTGCTGTAGCTTGAGGCTCAGGTGGCCTCAGTGGTATAGAGTGCCTTCTGTCAGCTTTGGCCGGTAGCCCAGCTGTGCCTCTTAAGCCAAGCCTTTGGCTGATTAACACCCTATATCCTTTTGGGGGACAGGAGGCAGGCAGGTGTGGAGGACTCCCTGGTCCTGAATGGGGTAACTCTGCCCCTGAAGGACCAGGTGTGCAGCCTGGGAGTCATTTTGGACTCACAGCTGTCCATGAAGGCGCAGGTCAATTCTGTGTCCAGGGCAGCTGTTTACCAGCTCCACCTGGTACGGAAGCTGAGACCCTACCTGCCCGTGGACTGTCTCGTCAGAGTGGTGCATGCTCTAGTTATCTCCCGCTTGGACCACTGCAATACACTCTACGTGGGGCTATGTTTGAAGGTGACCTGGAAACTACAAGTACCGGTAATCCAGAATGTGGCAGCTAAACTGGTGATTGGGAGCGGCCGCCGAGACCACATAACACCAGTCTCGAAAGACCTATATTGGCTCCCAGTACATTTCTGAGCACAATTCAAAGTGTTGGTGCTGACCTTTAAAGCCCTAAATGACCTCGGTCCAGTATACTTGAAGGAGCGTCTCCACCCCCATCGTTCTGCCCGGACACTGAGATCCAGCACCAAGGACCTTCTGGCGGTTCCCTCACTGCGAGAAGCCAAGTTACAGGGAACCAGGCAGAGGGCCTTCTCAGTAGTGGCGCCCGCCCTGTGGAATACCCTCCCATCAGATGGCAAAGAGAAGAACAACTTCCAGACTTTCAGAAGACATCTGAAGGCAGCCCTCTTTAGGGAAGCTTTTAATGTTTAACAGACCACTGTATTTTAATACTTTGTTGGAAGCCGCCCAGAGTGGCTGGGGAAACCCAGCCAGATGGGCGGGGTATAAATAATAAATTCTATTCTATTCTAAATGTGTTTGTGGAGGGGGTATTGGTTTGGTTTGTTCTTGTTTTCATTCTGTGTTTTGTGTTTTTATCTTGTATGCTGCAAACTGCCCTGAGATCTTGGGAAGAAGGGCAGAGTACAAATTTAATAAATAATACAAAATAAATATTTATTACAGTTTTAATAGCAATCAAAACCTGCCACTTTGTGAAATGGCACTGGCCACAAAGAACTCCATTGGACATTTCCCTTTCATATAAATGTTGGGAGTGTAGCCTTGCCTGCTAGCTGGAGTGCTTGCCAGCCAGACTCTACCCCAGGATATTAAAATCTACCAGAGGTTCAAGTTGGGTGCTCTTCCCATTTCCCCATTCTTCTTCATTAACTTTGTCAGTCAAACTTTTGTCAGACGGCTGCTGTTGCTGCTTGTGTGAGTGTTGGGAAGACTGCTCCCTCCTTTGCCAACTCCATCCGGCCTAGGGGGCAGGACCTGCACTCACTGCCAGGGCCTCCATCAAGACCTCCGGGACACGGCTGCTGTTGCTGCTTGCGTGAGTGTTGGGAGGACCGCTCCCTTTTCTGCCAACTCCATCTGGCCTAGGGGCGGGGCCTGCACTCACCGCCACAGCATAAGAGGCCTGAACAGCTACCGGCAGCAATGGACAAAATGGTTTTAAATGTTTTAATTGTTTTTAATTTGCAGCACTTTAAATGGTGGTTGTTGTTTTTTATAATATTATATTATTTTATTATTTTATTTTTGCTTGGGGAGGGATAAGCATTTAGTCAGCGCTATTGTTTCTTGCTTTGTTTTGTTCTGTTTTGTTTTATTATTATCATTATTATTCTGTTAAATTATTATATAGTTTGTATTTTGCTTTTTAAGGGGTGGGGTCAGGGCTGCCTGGGAGTGGGTCACAGCAAACAAAATGGCTGGGGCATGTTCCACAGGGGGGGATGCACTGGGACAACCGATCTCAGTGATCATGGGTAGGAGGAGGAGTTACGCTAAGACCAGACCATGTCATTACAGAGGAGGCAGGTTTAGTCGTTGTCTGAGGACTATCCCTGCCTCCAGGTCTGGTCCTGACCGGAAGGATACTGGAATCAGCAAGGGAAACCCACATGACCTGAAAGTGTTGCTGTGCAATGCCAGGTCAATGATGAATAAAACCACTGCCATCCACGACTTGATTGTGGATGGAGGATTTGACCTGGCATGTGTGACAGAGACCTGGTTGGATGAAGCAGATGGGCCTGTCCTTGCCGCTGCTTGCCCACCAGGTTTCTCTTACGCACAGCAACCCAGGTCATGTGGGCGGGGAGGGGGGGTTGCAGTGATTTTTAGGAAGTCATTAGTCTGCACCAGGCGTCCTATTGGGAAGACCCAGTTCTCTGAGTGCATGTTCTGGAAGTTGGGCAATAGGGGCAGTACAGGATTCCTACTGGTGTACCGACCTCCCCGCTGCACCAAGGATTCCCTGCCCGAGCTGCTTCAGGTCGTGGCGGATATGCTCCTGGAGACACCTAGCTTGGTTGTCCTGGGGGATTTTAACATCCATGCCGACACGACCTTACAAGGGGCCGCTCGGGACTTCGTGGAAAGCATGGCCTCCATGGGGCTGTCCCTGAATAAGTTTGGCCCAACTCATAGCCATGGACATGCCTTAGACTTGGTGTTCACCTCTATGGATGCTGGTGATCTGACACTAACTAAAAGCGAAACAAAAGAAGTGCCATGGTCAGATCACTTCCTGGTGCAACTGGACTTCTCCGCAACCCTTCCCCTCTGCAGGGAGGTGGGACCAATTCAGATGGTCCGCCCCCGCCACTTAATGGATCCAATTGGCTTCCAGAGAGTGGTAGGGGATGCTTTATCCCAAGTTGATGGCCTTTCAGCTGATTCCCTGGTGGCACGCTGGAATGCGGAGTTAACCAGGGCTATTGACTGTCTGGCTCCGAAGCGCCCTCTCCGATTGCATGGAGCCCGGACAGCCCCGTGGTTTTCCCCGGAGCTGAGGGTGATGAAACAATCGTTGAGACGGCTAGAGCGCCGGTGGCGGAAAACTCATTCTGAATCAGACCGGACACGGGCTAGAGCTCAACATCGAGCCTACCAAGTGGCAATGGCGACGGCGAAGAGGGCCTTCTTCGCTGCCTCCATAGCATCTGCAGAAAACAGCAGCAGGAGACTTTTTCAGGTGGTTCGCAATCTATCGGAACCACCTGTACCACCGGGGCCTGGTAGGGACCCCAAGATCTCCTGCAATGCTTTTGCAAAGTTTTTTGCAGATAAAATCGCTCAGATTCAGAAGGAGGTAGACTCCACCGTGGGAGCAGGGCCAGGGCGGGAGAGTGCTAGAGTTCTGTCTGGTCCTGTTACATGGGATCAATTCCAGTCTGTTACCTCCGAGGATGTGGACAGGCTGCTTGGAAAAGTGAAACCGACCACCTGTCTCCTTGATCCTTGCCCATCCTGGCTGATAAAAGCTAGCCGGGAAGGGCTGGGCGATGGGCTCTGCGGGGTGGTGAATGCTTCCCTCTGTGAGGGAGCCTTCCCAGACCCGCTGAAAGAGGCGGTCATTAAACCGCTTCTTAAAAAAACATCTTTAGACCCGGCCAATTTGGCCAACTATCGCCCAGTCTCAAATCTACCATTCTTGGGCAAGGTGATTGAGCGGGTGGTTGCTGAACAACTCCAAGCACGCCTGGAGGAAACGGACCATTTGGATCCCTTCCAATCGGGATTCAGGTCTCACCATGGGACTGAAACTGCCTTGGTCGCGCTGGTTGATGATCTCCGGCGGGCTAGGGACAAAGGTGAGAGCTGTTTCCTAGTTCTGCTGGATCTCTCAGCGGCCTTTGACACCATCGACCATAACATCCTTCTGGACCGTCTAGAGGGGCTGGGAGCTGGGGGCACTGTCATACAGTGGTTCCGCTCCTTCCTCCTGGGTCGTGTCCAGAAAGTGGTGGTGGGGGATGAGTGCTCAGACCCCTGGGCTCTCACTTGTGGGGTGCCTCAGGGTTCTGTCCTCTCCCCCATGCTTTTTAATATCTATATGAAGCCGCTGGGAGAGATCATCAGGGGGTTTGGACTGGGTGTTCATCAGTACGCAGATGACACCCAGCTCTACCTCTCCTTTAAATCAGAACCAGTGAGGGCGGTGAAGGTCCTGTGTGAGTGCCTGGAGGCGGTTGGAGGATGGATGGCGGCTAACAGACTGAGGTTGAATCCTGACAAGACAGAAGTACTGTTTTTGGGGGACAGGGAGCGGGTTGGTGTGGGGGATTCCCTGGTCTTGAATGGGGTAACTGTGCCCCTAAAGGACCAGGTGCGTAGCCTGGGAGTCATTTTGGACTCACAGCTGTCCATGGAGGCGCAGGTTAACTCTGTGTCCAGGGCAGCTGTCTACCAGCTCCACCTGGTACGCAGGCTAAGACCCTACCTGCCCGCGAACTGTCTCGCCAGAGTGGTGCATGCTCTAGTTATCTCACGCTTGGACTACTGCAACGCGCTCTACGTGGGGCTACCTTTGAAGGTGACCCGGAAACTGCAATTAATCCAGAATGCGGCAGCTAGACTGGTGACTGGGAGTGGCCGCCGGGACCATATAACACCGGTTCTGAGAGACCTGCATTGGCTCCCAGTACGTTTCCGAGCACGATTCAAAGTGTTGGTGCTGACCTTTAAAGCCCTAAACGGCCTCGGTCCTGTATACCTGAAGGAGCGTCTCCACCCCCATCATTCAGCCCGGACACTGAGATCCAGCGCCGAGGGCCTTCTGGCGGTTCCCTCATTGCGAGAAGTGAGGCTACAGGGAACCAGACAGAGGGCCTTCTCGGTAGTGGCGCCCGCCCTGTGGAACGCCCTCCCATTAGATGTCAAAGAGATAAATAATTACCTGATATTCAGAAGACATCTTAAGGCAGCCCTGTTCAGGGAAGTTTTTAATATGTAATGCTGTACTGTTTTTAACACTGATTGGGAGCCGCCCAGAGTGGCTGGGGAAACTCAGCCAGATGGGCGGGGTATAAATAATAAATTATTATTATTATTATTATTATTATCACTTTATACCACCCAAGGCAACCCAATGCGACCTACAACCAAACAACGGACCTCAATACTTTGCAGCTACAGAGAATACCCACACCTCATTGGGCTGTTTTTCCCCCTTTTGCTCAAAAATTTATTAGTACCTCTGCAAAGCTTGGCTGTGCCTCTTGCTGTGGCTCTGTGCTATCAGTACCCACCACCTGAGTTTGCTACTAGAGGGAGTTGTAACGCAAACCCTTTGGGAGGCATCCGGCCAAGTCATCCTCATGGGAATACAGTGGTGCCCCGCAAGACGAATGCCTCGCAAGATGAAAAACCCGCTAGACCAGTGTTTCCCAACCTTTTTTGGGCAAAGGCACACTTGTTTCATGAAAAAAATCTCGAGGCACACCACCATGCCAGATGGGGAAAGGTCACTTTTTACTTATGTAAAAAAAAAAAAAAAAAAAAAAAATAGTAACAGCATAGAAGGTAATGGTTAGGCTAGCATCCCTCTTCCAAATATGCTAGGTTTTTATTTGCAGGGACTGTTCTACATGGGAAAGCATTCAGCACTGTCATTCTCCCATCTGCCATCTGAATTGGTACTATTCTGGGTCAACTTACTCTGCTGCATGTGTAGATGAAAATGGCACCAAGTGTGGGGGAGGGGGCAGAACAGGTTTCAGATACAGGATATTAAGCATACACGTACTTCAGATTGAACTGGTTGCTTGCTTTGCAAGTTTTCATTTCCCAAATGACTGCCTTGGCAAGCGCAATACCTACCAGGCTCAACGCCGGTCTCGCACTGCCACTTCCTGCGCTCTCAAGGACCCGGGAGGAGGAAGGCGTGAAGGGAATCCCGAAGGCGCGAAAACCTCGCGCATGCGCAGGCCTTCCGCCTGCGACAGCCCAGTAGGCCGGCCGAAGCGAGCAGCGATGGGATGTGGGAGGGAGCTCGCTCGCCGCCCCGCGTGTGCCTATATGGGGCACGTTACAGCCCCGTGACGTCAGCGCCACGCAGGCAGCCAGGCAGGCAGACGGCGAGAGCCCCGCGCTGGGCGGCCTCTCCTCGCCGCCGCCGCCCCGCCTCTCGCCGCCCGACTCGCCCGCCTCCCTCCAGGCAACATCTCGCGGCACACCAGGCAACGTCTCGCGGCACACTAGTGTGCCGCGGAACACCGGTTGGGAAACACTGCGCTAGACGAAAGGGTTTTCCGTTTTTGAGTTGCTTCGCAAGATGATTTTCCCTATGGGCTTGCTTCGCAAGACGAAAATGTCTTGCGAGTCTTGCGATTTTTTTTCACTCCCCCCCCCCTTCTAAGCCGCTAAACCGCTAATAGCGCTAATCCGCTAAGCTGCTAATAGGGTTGCTTTGCAAGATGAAAAAACCGCTAGACGAAGAGACTCGCGGAACGGATTAATTTCATCTTGCGAGGCACCACTGTATTAGATGCAGAGATCTAAGTGAGCCACATCCATCGATTTCAGTGGGTATATACTCAGAGAATAACCTAGGTAGACACAAGCTGTTGTTTGTGCCAGGCGTTGATGGGTGCGTTTTGTGTAAAGAGAGGAAGCAGAGCTCTTGGGGAAATGCTATAATAAGGCCAGGAGCCGCGTGAGCCTGTTTGCAGCAAAAATAGAAGTTGGGTCTTTCCTGGTGCTAGAAGCCCTGACAGATTTATTGCGAAAGGAGTTTCTGTCAGCTCGACTTGCAATGTTCAGATGCATGAGATGGATACATTCCCCTCCCTGTGTGGCTGTGTATTATGTCATCTGCCAACGGAGAACGCTTCTGTGCATTTGACAAACAAGGCAGCTTACGCGGCAGTCAAGACTGTTGATTGTTCCAGTGCCACAAGACTCTCGCTGGTTTCGCCATAGTAGGGAGTGGACCCATTTCATTAAGACCTTATGAGTTCAATTGAATGCAAATTTTTCATTATCACCTGTGGAGCTTGGGTAGGATTTCTTCTATGAAGCTGATGATGAAATGCGCACATAATATCAAGTTTTTCAATCTGCTGGGAGCCAAATAATTGCGAAACAGGTTCCATGTGTCCCGGAGGGCTTTAGGGCTTGCCATTCTGGAATGCCAACCCCTCCATGTCAATTTTGCATCCCTGTTTCCTTTTGAGACGGCTCGGCTCCCTGGCGTTCAGAGAGCAGTAGCTGTTGTTACTTGTCGAAAACCCACTGGGAGCACCTGTGCCCTTGAGCAGCTCCCATACAATCCTCAGCAGCAGCAGCAGCATAATTTTATTATTTGTACCCCGCCCATCTGGCTGGGTTTCCCATTATAGATTTGCAAGGGACCTTAGGGTCATCTAGTCCAACCCCCTGCAATGCAGGAATTGCAGCTAAAGAACCCCTGGCAGATGGCCGACCAACCTGCTTCAAAACCTCCAATGAAGGAGCCCTCATGCCTCCTTCGCAAAGCCCAGTGCCTTTGGGAAGGCAGCGCAAGGGCTGGAGGGGCCAAGACCCCCCCCAAAAAAACACACTGAGGGCCGCCTGTTGGATTGCCCTGCAGTTGATCAAGGGTGGGGACATCCCACTGGCCTGCCAGGTGTTGCCAAACACCATCCCAGACCATTGGCCATACCTGTTGGGGCTGATGGGAGCTGGAGTTCTGTGATAGTTGGCAGGCCAAAGGGAGGTCCCTACCTTTGGTCAAGTGCAGGGTGGTCCAACGTGCGGGCCGAGGGCCGCATGTGGCCCTCGAGGCATTTTTGGCAGCCCTCGGCAACATTTTACTCCCCCTCCAGCCCTGGCGCTGCCTTCCCAAACCCAGATAAGTGAGGCGCATAGAAGATGGTGCAAGGGCTCTGACAGGGTCCTTAGAGTCCTCCAGCCTTCTTCCTAAAGCCTAGTTAAGTGCTTTCCCAGCTTTGGGAAGGAAGTAGGAGGGCGCTAGGACTCTTCCAGAGCCTCGTGCCTCCTTCCCAGGAGGACTGAGGAAGGGGGGGGGGGGCTCTGGGAGGCAGCAGAGACCCACCTTCCTGAAGAAACCAGAGGCCTTTCTCCTGGGCATGGTCGGCCAATTGGTGCCAAAGAAGGATAGAACTTTCTTTTTGTACGCCACAACAGCAGCAAGAATACTTATTGCAAAGTATTGGAAGACACAAGATCTACCCACCCGGGAAGAATGGCAGATGAATGGCAGATGGACTATATGGAACTGGCGGAAATGACCGGCAGAATCCGAGACCACGGAGAAGAGTCGGTGGAAGAAGATTGGAAAAAGTTTAAAGTCTACTTACAGAAATACTGTAAAATTAATGAATGTTAGAATGATGTTGGATAAGAAGTTAAGTGGTTTTTAGCTATAATGCTATAAAGGAATATGAAAAAATGGATTATTAACAGGTAAAAACTTAATGTTATAATACTTTAAGATTAAAGACTAGGACAAAGAGGGGAAGGATTTGCTGAACTAACAAATTGAACTGGAATACAAAAAAGGGAGGTGTGAGGAGGTCCGGGAAACAAGCAAATGAAAGATAAGTAATGGAGAGATGGAATTGTTTTTAACTATTTTTATTTTGTATTTTTCTTTTTTCTTTATTCATTTTGTAATATTTTGAAAATCTTAATAAATATCTTTTAAAAAACAACAACAGAGAGCCCCTTGCAGAGGCATGGCAGGTCTGCGCAGGTAGCTGGCAGCCCCCGCCTCCCCCCCCCAAGCCCCAGCCCCGCACAGATAAATGGCTTCCCTCCTGCGGTTGAGACCATTGCAGTTCTGAATCTCTGCAGGTTCCGCCTCGTTCTTTGAATATCAAACCTAAACTTCACTTTCTGAATCAACTGCTGAAAACCTGTCGATAAAATCTTTTCAAGTCTTCCCTTTTTCAGGACATGCCTGGACGTCCTCACCAACCCACCTGCCCTTGCATAATCCTTGCGGGACAATTTTAGCTGTTTACACCTGCCTTTCCATTCGAGGTGATTCATTTAGATCACTTTCCTGCCCTAACCTAAGAGTTGCGAGTAGGCTGTGATAAAGCCTTATAGCCACTAACTCGCTGAGAGAGGCAGAGGAACGACTTGCCCCAAACCAGATGCTGAACTTCATGGCTAGCTTCCGTGAGCTTCAGAAGGCTTGGCTCCTTTGCGCAATGAGGCTGCTCAGCTACTGCGATTTATACTGCCTGTTTTATTTAATTGCCATTTTATCTTGTCTTTCCTCCAAGAACAACAACCTTTTGAGGTAGGCTGAGGATAAGCTTGGGGGCCTCCAAATACAGTTTTAAATGCAGCCCAAAGTGGTACAGAACTCTACTGCCCCCATTTCCCTATATTCCATATACCAGGCCTTGTGAAATCTTGGAGACTGGAGGTCCCTGTGTTCACTGGGTCTCCTGTAGCCTCACAGGAAGAGGTTCTGGAATCCATAATAGATCAGCTTCTGATTGTACTAGTGAGCTGTCAGGGATGAGTGTCAGGAGCAGGTGAGCAATAAATCACACTGCATCAGCAAAGTTAACTCTTTATTCAAAGAAACAAGACACCTCAGGAGGACAGGTGTGCTGGTCCTGGGGGGAAGGTTACCGTTGACATAGTCGAAGTCCGGTCCTGGGTCACTAGCCTGGAAATAGTTCACAAGGAGCGGGGCGAGGTCCGAAGCAGGAAGCCGAGCAGGGACAGGAACACTGGAGGGTCAGGTCTGGGTCCGGACAGGAGCAGGTACTCAACAACGACGTTGCTCCCGCAACCTGGGACTGGGCTGACTGGCCTTTATCTTCTCTGAGGCCAGGGGCGGTCCCGGCCCCCAGGAGCCCCGCCTCTCCTGGCCTTAAGGCGAGCACTCCTCCTGGGAGAAACCAGTTCCCTTCGCCTCTCTGCCCTGAGCCTCTGCAGTTCAGGAGAGGCTAAAGGGTTACTGGGCCCAGGGGGAGACTCACCTGTAGGCACTGAGTCCTCAACCACCTCCGGAGCCAGAATGGATTCACCTGGTGCCTGCTCCTGAGGATCCGGCACAGGTGCAGACGCCTCAGAATCAAGGCCCTGCCCCAGCTCAGCCGGCCCTGGAGGCGGGGACGCCTGTGCAGGCTGGGATTCCTCCGGTTCACCCTCTGAATCGGATTCTCAGGCCATCACACCAGGCCTAGTGAGCACAGCAACCCTTCTTGGTAGATCTTGCCCCTATGAGGTGGTTGTGAGGACTGACGGTCCCCGCCTTCCCATAGCAATAATAATAATAATTTTATTATTTATACCCCACCCATCTGGCTGGATTTCCCCACCAACTCTGGGTGGCTTACAACACACACAAAACTGTAAAACATGAGACACAAAAAATTTCCCTGTTGTTGCGTTTGCAAAGTAAAGGAAGGATTGGACCCTGATTAAAAATCAAGACACGAGGCTATGACCAGCAAAGCTCTCGGAGAAAGTGCGTAAACCACACCCCTCACCAGGCCATTTTATTAGCAAAAGAATCTTTTACACAGTGCTCGTAAGAACCAATCATATTTCCTCTGAACCCCACTTCATCAAACCCCACGTGGGGAAAAAGTAACACTACAACACTAATTAGCATGCATATATTTTGGGGTAAATAAGTTGAGAACTACAAAGGGGTGCATCTGGCAACCCCAGAGCTGGGAAATAAACATGATAAGAAGGATGGCCAGAAAGACCAGATCACTACCACCTTCATGTGAGATCTGTTTCCTGGCTCCAAGATTAACATCTTAAGATTACATATTAGAAACTACAAAGATGAAACTGCCCAGTCTTTGAGGACACAGGACGCCTGCCTGTCTAAGTGTGCACGTGATTTGTCAGGCAAGGAGAAATGGGCAGCAGAGGCCAAAGGGCATGAAAAGTGCATGAATGTAGAATCTTATGGGATTTAATCAGAAATGATCGTCGATATATCAAACCCAGTCAACACAATGTCTTCATCGTGGACACGATGGCTTGATGTATATTTTATAATTCCTCATGGTAATCCCATCTGGGTTGCCTTCAGATGTCTTCTAAAAGTCAAATAGTTGTTTATTTCCTTGACACCTGATGGGAGGGTATTCCACAGGGCGGGTGATACTACTGAGAAGGCCCCCTGCCTGGTTCCCTGCAATCTCACTTCTCTCAGTGAGGGAACCAGCAGAAGATCCATGAAGGAGGACCTCAGTGTCCGGGCAGAACGATGGGGGTGGAGACGCTCCTTCAGGTATACTGGGCCGAGGCTGTTTAGGGCTTTAAAGGTCAGCACCAACACTTTGAATTGTGCTTGGAAACATAATGGGAGCCAATGTAGGTCTTTCAGGACTGGTGTTATATAGTCTTGGCAGCCAATCCCAGTCACCAGTCTAGCTGCCGCATTCTGGATTAGTTGCAGTTTCCGGGTCACCTTCAAAGGTAGCCCCACATAGAGTGCATTGCAGTAGTCCAAGCAGGAGATACTGTATTTTTCGCTCCATAAGACGCACTTTTTTCCTCTTAAAAACTAAGGGGAAATGCCTGTGCGTCTTATGGAGCGAATGTGTGGTCCCTGGAGCTAAATTGCCGGAGTGCGGCACACTCCTGAGCTGCTCTTTGGGTCTGGTGGGGGAAACCCGGGCTTCCCGCTCCAGTCCCGGGAGCAGTGGGCAGGCTGCTTGCAGATGCCCCATGCTCCTGAACAGCTCTGGGGTAGCCCGCGAAGCCTCCACAGGGCAGCAGAGGCTACCCCAGAAGCCACTGTGCAGCACTCCCCCTAGCTGTTCTAGCTTCTGCCTTAGCGGCGCGAAGCCTCCGCAGGGCAGCAAGGAGCCTTCATCCCATTGCCCTGCGGAGGCTCCGTCCAGCTATCCCTGGCTTTTGCAGGAGCTGGGGGAAGGGACAGAGCGCGCGACTCTGTCCCTTCCCCCACCTCCCAAAAAAGCCCCCAAGAGCCGCACTCCCTTTAAAGAGTGCACGGCTCTTGCAGGAGGTGGGGGGAAAGCCAGGAAGCTTGCTTTCACTGAAGCCAGGATGGCAAGAGGGATCGGTGCGCACCAATCCCGCTTGCTCTCCTGGCTTCAGGGATAGCCCTGCAAAGCCTGCTGAGGGAAGAGGGAGGAGCGCTCCCTCTTCCCTCAGGAGGCTTTGCGTTGCTTTCTTATTTCTTGTTTTCCTCCCCTAAAAACTAGGTGCGTCTTATGATCCAGTGCGTCTAATAGAGCGAAAAATATGGTAACTAGAGCATGCACCAATCTGGCGAGACAGTAGGTCTCCAAGTCTCCTCTCCCCTGGGTCCTTCCTAAGCAATCTGAGACTCCATCGTCTTGTCTGCCTCTGCTCCGCCATTGTCATTCCTCTCCTGGTTCTGGGTGACCAGGGAGGAGGAGGAGGAGACCCCCTGGCTTCTTCAGTAGCCTGTCTCATCTCTGTCTCTTGGCCCCCTCCTCTCCAGCCTCTGCTTCTGCCTCTGATTCCAGACTGCTCTCTGCCCCAGACTCTTCCTGCTCACTAAGCCCTGTTCCCTCTTCAGTTTCCAACACTGCCTCCTCTCAGTCTCCTCCCTCATTTCCCTCTGACCACTCCTTGTTGTCTCACCACCAGTTCCCAGGCTCTGAGCCTCCTTCCCTTGGGGGATCCCCGGCTGGTGCCTCCCACCATTCCTCTGCACCCAGCCAGTCTTTCACGTCCATCAAAGTTACCATGTAGGCGTCTTTCAGACGCAGGTTTTATGTGCGCTCTTTGCATTGGAAGCAAAAGAGGCCCCTCCATTATGGAAGCTAACAGCGTGCAATTTAGCAAGGCTGCCTGTGTCACAACCCTTTTGCATTTTTAAAGCTGGGAGCAACTATTCAGAGCGAGTCCTTGAAATATTCATGACGGGACCTGCAAGGCAAAGCGTTTCCTTTCTCTTCTGGCGCTGCTGCCCTTCTGTCGTAACAGGGACAGGTGGAACGAGACGGGAGAGGAGGATGCCAGCGGAGAGATCAAATGCAGCGGCAAAGATCCCAGCTGTTGCACCTCTGGGAGCAGGGCTGATTAGAAAAGATAAAAGCCAAGATATTCAGTGCACTGGCTCTGGGAATGAGACTTTGGTCGGTCTCCCTTCAAAGCTGGTCGTCTAATAAACAGGCATTTGTGTGTTTTTTAGTTTAGAGGAGAATAGCAGAAAGAGTTGGGTTCTGTCCTCGGTGACAGCAATTAAAGAATCAAGGAGCAGCAGGTGAAAAGGAAGACCTTTTGCTTTCCAAATATATCTCAAAAGTTCATTTTTGTGCAGTTGGAAGGGACCACAAGGGTCACCTAAGTCCAAACCTTTGCAAGGTAGGATTCTTTTCCTGGCCAAGGTGAGTCTCGAACCCACATCCCTGAGATTAAGAGTCTCGTGCTCTACCGACTGAGCTATCCCGCAGGCCCATTTTATAATGTGTATAAAACAGGGAGAAGGGCGATAACGACAGGTGAAAAATGAAAAACAAAACCATAAAACAGGCAGGTAAAATAAGGGCAGTTACATATGGGTTAAGTAACAAACTCCAGGTCATTGAAGGAGGGGGGTGGCAAGCGAGGGCAAAAGTTGTCTCCGTGTACAGAAATAATATTAGCCAATTCCCAAGTAGAGTTCAAGATTTGCTAGGCTTGTGACGATAGCATGTGTGATCCAGCTGTATATGCAACAAATGCCAAATGTTATTAAAAAAATAGCTGAAGGTTCTAGTCCTTGTCGAAATCTCAAATTATGCCTAATATTCTCCATTCTAGCTACATGGTACCAAGTGTCCACTGGAAACTGCAGTTTGGTGAGGATGTTGAGAATAGTTAGGAGACCCCTTGCAGAGCTACAATTCCCAGTGCTCTTAGCAAACTACAGTTCCCATAATGTTTTGAAGAAAGAAGCCATGGCTGTGAAAGTGCTTTAAGAGTACTCTAAAAGTATGGTGTGGGTGTGACTTCACACACACGAGCACAACCATACAGGCTCCCCTGCAAACTGGCCAGCCTGTCTCCACGAATCTTTGCCATCAGCAAAGTTGCCAGGAGGAGCTCTGAAGTTAATAGTCCAACCACAGAGCTGGGTCCTAGAGCTCCTGTGCAGAACACTGAGAAGAGCCACTCTAGCCCCTGCGCTCTGTGTAGAGAGCAATGTCTTCCTGATGGGCCTTTTCCCTTGCTTGGCAGCAGCAGCAGCAAGACTTTGGGGTTGCATTGAAGGTGGCAGCATGGGCATAGCCAGGACTTTTGTTAGGGGCGGAGCAAACAGTGGCATAGCAATCCCCGCCAGCACCTGGGGTAGAGCATTTTTAACGGGACTAAAGTTGTTGAGCTTTTTGGGGGTCACCAAAATTGTTGAGATTTTTGGGGAATCAGGACTTTTGTTGGGGGGGGGGGCAGAACCGACATGATTGATCCGTTAGTTAAGTATTTCTATTGTGCTGAGGAGGGCTGCACAGATGAGGAATGGTGGGAGCCTCCCCCTGCTCCTGATCAGGATCCTGAATCTTCCCAGGAGCAGGAGGGCAGTATAGATTTGGAACAGTGGTTTGCAGAGGGGCATGGTTCAGAAGGCAGAAGCTGGGAAGAACTGGGTGGTGAACAGCTAGGAGAAGAACTGGGAGAGAGACAGCTAACAGACTCGCTTTCACTGGAAAGCGCCCATCCGCCTAGCCCAAGGTCAAGGAGAGCAGATAAGGTGGCAGCACAGGAAGCACAGTGGCTGTGAGATCAGGTTGCAAGGCATGGAAGTTACGGGGGGGGGGGGGGGGCTAGAGATGAAGTGGGTGAAACCCTGAATTGGGAGCACCTTCGTTCCAAGGAATGGATTCTCTGTTCTCTCACTGTGATCATTAACATTTCTAACTGGTAAGAGACTCCTTTCACTTTGTTCTCCTTATCTACTGCCAAAGGGGGGGAGGAAGCTGAGTCCCTGAAACCTGATAGCTACGCTCATGGGGGGCAGGGGACAAATTCTGCGTGTGACCTGTCCAAAACAGGTCGCGCCGTTCCCAGGTTCTTCTACCTGGAGGAGCAACGCTGATTCAAGCAAGGGAAGTCCTAGTGGCTAAACCAAAACCATCATTTCCATCATGATGGGAGATCTGGTTAACTGGAACCCGGAGCAGGGTTTTTTCAGCTCTGGCATCCGGCCTTTGGAACGAGTCTTCCCTCTGAGATCCTGGATGGCTCCTACGCTGAGCAGGTTCTTGCGACAAACGAAACGTTCTCAATTCACCCGGCCTTTGAGCATCACTAGCAGACGTTTAATTTATACTGTTCTTCAGTTATGAGCGATGCTGCGAGAGAGATCGTTGCATCGACCAGTTCTGCAAGTTTCAGTTGTTTTGTTTTGCATTTAATGATCATGCTTGATTGTATGTAAGAAAGCAGGCAGGCAAAAAAAATAACAAAAAACCCCAACAATAACAGCACATGCCTATACTGCAGGGCTGGCATTTATATCTTTTGGTGTTGCAACCTGCCCTGTGGCTTCAGGAAGAAGAGTGGGGTATCGGTTCCATAAATCTATCTGTAACTGAATCAGAGGGCAGTATCTAAACACTCCTTGGGAAGCCTCGGCTAACAATGACATCATGAGGTGGCTCCAGAGGGACATCAGATGCTGGGGTGAAGAGCGCACCTTTACTGTGGAAGCAAATAATGCGCAACTCTTCTGGGTTTATGAATGCAGGCCGTTGCTACGAGTAGGAAAGGCGGGAGGTGGGAAGAGTTCTGCAAATGTACGGCCCAAGTGCTGTAGAGGGGGAAGGATGGAGAAGATGTGTTGCGTCTGCTGCTCTGCTGAAACCAAGGGGAGAAAGACTCCCAGGTGGGAGCAACAAAGAAGAAGGGAGGCATGTTGTTGTTGTTGTTTAGTCGTTTAGTCGTGTCTGACTCTTTGTGACCCCCTGGACCAGAGCACGCCAGGCACTCCTGTCTTCCACTGCCTCCCACAGTTTGGTCAGACTCATGTTTGTAGCTTCGAGAACACTGCCCAACCATCTCGTCCTCTGTCGTCCCCTTCTTCTTGTGCCCTCAATCTTTCCCAACATCAGGGTCTTTTCCAGGGAGTCTTCTCTTCTCATGAGGTGGCCAAAGTATTGGAGCCTCAGCTTCAGGATCCGTCCTTCCAGTGAGCACTCAGGGCTGATTTCCTTCAGAATGGAGAGGTTTGATCTTCTTGCAGTCCATGGGACTCTCAAGAGTCTCCTCCAGGACCATAATTCAAAAGCATCAATTCTTCGACCTTCTTTATGGTCCAGCTCTCACTTCCATACATCACTACTGGGAAAACCATAGCTTTTACAATATGGACATTTGTTGGCAAAGGAGGCATAGGAAGTGCCTTACACCAACTTGGACCACTGGCCCACCTGACTTGGTAGTGCCTACACTGGCTGGCAGCAGCTCTTCAGGGTTTCAAACAGGGGACATTCCCAGCCCTACTGGGAGATGTCAGGGGTTCAACCTGAGGTGTTCAGCATGCAATTTAGACCCTCCAACTTTTTGCTTTTGTTTCCCTTAAGAATGATAAAGGTAAAGGTAAAGGGACCCCTGACCATTATTAGGTCCAGTCGTGACCGACTCTGGGGTTGTGGCGCTCATCTCACTTTATTGGCCGAGGGAGCCGGCGTACAGCTTCCGGGTCATGTGGCCAGCATGACTAAGCCGCTTCTGGCAAACCAGAGCAGCACACGGAAACGCCGTTTACCTTCCCGCTGGAGCGGTACCTATTTATCTACTTGCACTTTGACGTGCTTTTGAACTGCTAGGTTGGCAGGAGCAGGGACCAAGCAACGGGAGCTCACCCCGTCGCGGGGATTCAAAGCACCGACCTTCTGATCGGCAAGTCCTAGGCTCTGTGGTTTAACCCACAGCGCCACCCGTGTCCCTCATATCCCAAACCCTGTTGCTATGGAGAAAAGGCCGGTTGAAATAAGAGCGCAGGGAGCTGCATAAACTGAGTTGGACCACTGATCTATCTTGCTCTGTATTGTCTACACTGACTGGCAGCAGCCCCCTAGGGTTTCAGATAGAGGAAGGACCCAGCACAACCTGGCGAAGCCAGGGATTGAACCCGGGACCTTCTGCACGGAAAGCAGATGCTCTGCCCCTGAGCCACATAAGATAAGATACAGGCAGGAGTCTCTTTGTGTCTGAGAAGAAGCTGCCGCTTTGAGCCCCAGACAGGGTGCTGGAAGGAAGCAGGGTGAGGTTCCACCAGCTGCAAAAGTTTGTTGTATCAATAAACTTCTCCTTGGAATCCGGCTGACTCTGCCCTTTGTGGAGGAAAGGCAAACAGACGTGCTTCTGGCTGGCTGGAAGATGACCCTATGTCAGAGAGCCAGTGTGGTGTAGTGGTTAAAAGCAGTGGATTCGTAATCTGGTGAACCGGGTTCGCATCTCTGCTCCTCCACATGCAGCTGCTGGGTGACATCCTTGTGGGACATCTTTGGGAGAAGAAAAGGCTGAGGAGTAAACACTACACAAATCCAGAGTGCAGTCCCTAAGGCGGTTGGATGGCACCTTGTACACCTCCTTCCAGCAGCAACTGCAGCCAAGCTGGTGCCAAACGTATCTCTCTGCTTTCCTTTGGACCACATCAGTGAATCCAAGGGGGGAGGGGAGCTTTGGGCAGCCCAGGACCTCCAGACACACTGCCCAGCCTTGCACCCCAGGGAGTTTGCTTTGGTACTGCTAACACAGCAGTTTGACTTTGCTTCTGCATGCATTGCCTAAACGACAGTTCCTGGGTTAGAGGGTTTTTTTTCGTTATGTGTGGGGGTGGGGGTGGGGAAGAAACAGAAGTGGGGAGACCACCAATGTGGGCCAGGTGGGGATGATGAAGTGCTCCCTGTTGAGAATTCCGTTCCACCTTAAGGAACAGACATGAGATTGTCACGTGTCACATGTCTGTTTACATTCCAGCATAGTATGCTGGGAAGTTCTGTTGTGCGTACAGCTTTTGCTTTTAGCTGTTCTCTCTGAGACGACATGAGAGAGAGACGACATGTTTCTTTGTCCTGATTTATGATTCATAAATCTGTAGTTGTAGTATGCTTCCACAAGCCTCACGCCTATTCTGTGTGCGCAGTTCGATCTGCTGATAGCTCAGAAGCCCGGGTCGCTGATTTACATCGGAGCAGAGGTGATAGTCTTTGCACCGGGCTGCTGGAAGGAGACAGCCCAGCCGGGACTAGCCAGCTGGCCTCCTCGCCCTCTGCATGTCGGCATCTTGGCAAAAAGATGCCTTGGGCAAACCTGGAGACCCAGCCATTCCATGCCACAGCGCTTTCTGCAAGGCTTCTCCCTCTGCCCCCAATGGCGGACTAAGGATAAATGTGATTTATCAGATAAAGGCCCCAGAGAATTTGGCAAGCAAGGAGCTCCCAGGGGCCTGGCAGTGCCACCGCAAAAGCCACCGGGTCCTGCAGGACTGCTGTCTTTGGCACACCAGCAACGCTTCCCGTTTCGCACGGCCTCTGTTCACCTGCCTGCCACCTGCACGGGGATCCCACGCTTACGCTCTTTCATCACGTGCCCGTTGAGAACAGCCCTGCCAACTCCACTCTCGGAAAGTGTTGCGACACTGCTGCTGCAGGCACTCTCAGTCTTATTCATGCAATGAGCCTGTGGTTTGCTGTTGCTTAAGTCACGCAAGGTGGATGGCAGCGGAGGACTTTCTTATCAGAAAGCGAAAAGCCTTAACCTGTTTTTTAGCAGGAACTCGGGGAACTGAGTTCCCATAGCCTTTAAAAATTACCGTATTTTTCGCTCCATAAGGCGCACCTGACCATAAGGCGCACCTAGTTTTTAGAGGGGGAAATCAAGGGGGGGAATTATTTCCCATCCCCAGCCCCAAAGAGCAGCGTGTCCGCTGCTCCCAGAGCTTCTCGGGGCTGGCAGGGGAAGCCCAGATCTCTCCCCCCCCCCAGCCCCGTCAAGCTCTGGGAGTATTCCCCACCTCCCACAAAAGCCCACAGGAGCCGCGCACCCTTTAAGGAGCGCACAGCTCCTGCGGGTTTTTCTACGAGAAGGGAGAAGGGACTGACTGGCCACATCAGTCCCTTCTCCCTCGTAGGGAAAAGCCCGCAAGAGCCACGCGGAGCTTGTGTGCGGCTCTTGGGGGCTTTTCCTGCCTGCCTCCCCCGTGCGTTCGCTCCATAAGACGCACACACATTTCCTCTTACTTTTTAGGAGGGAAAAGGGGCGTCTTATGGAGCGAAAAATATGGTAAATGATTGATTTTTGGTTTTTGGTCCAGGGGTGCCAGAGTCAAATATGCCCCTGTATCTGTAATCAATGAAGTTGTGGCCATTTCTAATCCAGATCATTGTCTGCTTGAGTTTATTAATCACATCTTACATTCAGCCATTGCTGGGGGCGGGGGGGGGGGGGGATCAGGTTGACACAGCGACTGGGCCTGCAACGAACAAACAAAATTTGCGGCGAGTTCCTCCACTCACATTTTTCACCCAGAAAAAAGCACTGGGCAGATCCCAGAGGAATAGTTCACACCCCACATTTCACGTGGGCGGGGTAATATATATTTAGAGGGGTGAGGTCATAGCTGTCAACGTTCCCCCATTTTAAGGGAAATTCCCTTATTCCGAATAGGATTCCTTGCAAGAAAAGGGAAAAGTTGACAGCTATGGGTGGGGTGCACTACTTGGTTATGCCTGTGGGGATGTCTCAGTTGCACGGAAGGCAGAACAATAAAATTAGGGCATAAGACAAGCCTGTGGCCAACCAGATGGCTGTGGGTAATCAGCAAGCAGAATTCGAACACAAGAGCCCTCTCTCCTCCTGTGGCTTCCAGCGGCTGGATTAGGAAAGAGGTTCATGAGGAAACAAAAACTATTCAAATTAACCCCACAATTTACATACTTTATCAGAAGTTCCCAGGATGGTTTACAACATTAAAAACACGTTACAGAGCACCAATGATGAAAAGCATAATAAAAAGCACACTGGCAGGCAGTCATCATAATAACAGTCCTCTCACCCACACTTTCACAGACCATAGATTATTTAATAGCCGGGGTAAAGGAGGAATGTTTTTGGCTGGCGCCTGAAGATGTGTAATGATGGCGCCAAGCGAGCTTCTCTGGGGAGAGCCTTCCACAACTGGGGAGCCACCACAGAAAAGGCCCTGTTCTCGTGTTGTCACCCTCCGAACCTCTCTGGGATGGGGGGCATAAAGAAGGGCCTCAGATAACAAGTGCAGGGTCCAGGTCACTTCATATGGGGAGAGGCAGTCCTTAAGGTATTGAGGTCCTGAGCCCTGTAAGGCTTTCTAGGTCAACATCAGCACTTTGAATTGGGCCCGGAAACTTACTGGTACCCAGTGCAGTTGTGCCAGGATTGATGGTTCTGTGCTCAAACTGTCTTATTCTGGTGAGCAATTTCTCCATTGCATTTTGCACCAAGCTGAAGTTTCCCAACTGTCTTCAGAGACAGCCCCCCCCCCCCCCCCGTATAATGTGTTGCAGTAATCTGACTCCATCAATGGTGTCTCTGAAAATTTTTACACATCACCTGGGAAGACAGGTGAACTAATACCAGTGTACTGGAAGAAGCAAAGATCACCAGTGTCGAAGCAATGATTCTTCAACATCTACTTCGTTGGACTGGTCATGTTGTGCGGATGCCTGATGATTGTCTTCCAAAGCAACTACTCTATTCCGAACTTAAAAATGGAAAGTGTAATGCTGGTGGTCAACAAAAGAGGTTTGAAGACTCAAGGCAAGTATAACAAAATGTAGTATAAACACTGACAACTGGGAAACACTGGCCTGCGAGCGCTCCAGCTGGAGAACAGCCTTTACCAAAGGTGTCATGGGCTTTGAAGACACTCGAACTCAGGACCAAAGGGAGAAATGTGCTAAGAGGAAGGCACACTTGGCAAATCCCACCGTGATCAACTCCCGCCCGAAAACCTATGTCCCCACTGTGGAAGGACGTGTGGATCCAGAATTGGCCTCCACAGACACTTATGGACTCACTGTTAAAACCGTGTTTATGGAAGACAATCCTACTTGGCTATGAGGCACTCTGCACCACCGAGGCTACCTGGATCTCAAGCGACAGAAGTGGACCCAGGAGCAGCCCCTGTTCCTTAAGGGGGAGTGTAAACCTTCCCCCGCCCCAGCAGTGCCTCTGTCTTAGCTGGTTTGAGCTTCTGCTTTTTGGCTCCCATCCAGTCCATTACTGAGGAAAGACACTGGTCGAGCACTTCCACCGCATGTGAAATGAAATGATAATTAAAAAGCACTAGAACTTCATCTTGTCTGATCTCAACTGGGAGGCAGTGCCACAGAAATGGACTCACATAGTTCCTGGGAGGTGCAAGTTGTGTGTCAGAAGCATGTGGGAGACACTTGTCAGTTTCAGTTCACCATTTCCACATCAGTTTGTGAACCTTCATGAAAATTCAACAGGATTTTAGTGCCGGTGGCAGAGGAGGTGGCAGTGGGGGCAATCTCATGGGCAAACCCTCCCAGTATCCCCAATTTCCAGGAATGGTCCCGGATTTATAGAAGTTATCCTGGTTTTTATCTGATCCTGGAATGTCTCGCTTTTCCTTAGGATGTCCCTATGTTCATCGGGGAAATGTTGGAGGGTATGGAGCTATGCAAGGACGCGGGTGGCACTGTGGGTTAAACCTCAGCGCCTAGGACTTGCCGATCGCATGGTCGGCGGTTCGAATCCCCGCAGCGGGGTGCGCTCCTGCTGCTCGGTCCCAGCGCCTGCCAACCTAGCAGTTCGAAAGCAACCCTAAGTGCAAGTAGATAAATAGGTACCGCTTACTATCGGGAAGGTAAACGGCGTTTCTGTGTGCGGCTCTGGCTCGCCAGAGCAGCTTCGTCATGCTGGCCACATGACCCGGAAGTGTCTGCGGACAGCGCTGGCTCCCGGCCTCTAGAGTGAGATGAGCGCACAACCCTAGAGTCTGTCAAGACTGGCCCGTACGGGCAGGGGTAGCTTTACCTTTACCTATGGAACTATGCCACCCCTGAGCCAAGGAGATAAGTGACATAATAATAATAATAATAATAATAATAATAATAATAATAATAATAAATGTTATTTATATCCCGCCCTCCCCAGCCGAAGCCGGGCTCAGGGCTCGTAACCTTTAGAAGACCTCTGAAGGCAACCTGTACAGGGAAGTTTTTTAAAAATCTGTTTAATGTTTTATTATGTTTTTATATATGCTGGTAGCCTCCCATAGTGGTTGGGGCAACACAGTCAGATGGGCGGGGTCTAAATAATAAAATTATTATGATGGTGGAATAGGATGTCCCTATTTATCAGAGAAATGTTGGAGAGTATGTCGTGGCAGAATGTGCTCGCAGAAAAACAGCCCAGATTTATTTACTTATTTTATTTATTATATTTCTATACCACCCTTCATCTCAAGATCACAGGGTAGCTTAAAATATGAGAACACAGAAATGTATGGCATAATAACAAACGAAAAGAATCAATCCTCCTCACACAGTTTAAAAGGCCATAAATTGATTAATTAGCCGCTGCAGGAAAGAGCCGTTCTTGTGTCGGTGCCCTGAGGCAAACAAAGAGGGGCATCAGATGATGATCACAAGGTCCGAGTTGATTCATATGGAGAGACAGTATTTCCCCCCAATTCTCTCCCACAATAAATGTAAACTTTTACACATAGCTACCAGAAGTCTAGGGACGTGGGTGGCGCTGTGGTCTAAACCACTGAGCCTCTTGGGCTTGCCAATCAGAAGGTCAGGAAGGTTAAACGGCATTTCCGTGCGCTGCTCTGGTTTGTCAGAAGCGGCTTAGTCATGCTGGCCACATGACCAGCAATAAAGCAAGATGAGCGCCACAACCCCAGAGTCGGCCACAACTGGACCTAATGGTCAGGGGTCGGTGGTTCGAATCCCCGCGACGGGGTGAGCTCCCGTTGCTCAGTCCCTGCTCCTGCCAACCTAGCAGTTCGAAAGCACGTCAAAGTGCAAGTAAATAAATAGGTACTGCTCCGGCAGGAAGGTAAACGTCATTTCTGTGCGCTGCTCTGGTTTCGCCAGAAGCGGCTTAGTCATGCTGGCCACATGACCCGGAAGCTGTCTGCGAACAAACGCCGGCTCCCTCGGCCAGTAAAGCGAGATGAGCGCCGCAACCCCAGAGTCGGCCACGGCTGGACCTAACGGTCAGGGGTCCCTTTACCTTTACCAGAAGTTTGGGAACCACTTCCTAGATCTACCACCTGGAGTGACTGCCTCACCCTTTCTCATAGGTAGGCTGACCCTGGCTGGTGGAAACCGAAGGAGGGGAGAGTGGCATTGTGTTCGAATCCTGCTAGTGGGCTTCCCCAGGACATGTGAATCTCTGTGAGAACAGGATGCTGGACTAGATGGGCTATTGGCAAGGTTGACTTATGTTCTTATGTCACCATTGTCATTGGATCCTGAATTTGCTCTGCTTTGCCTTCCTTTTGTAACTTGTATTGGGAGCTTGCGCAGCAAAGGGCCGTCTTTTCTTTTAAAAAGTGTAGGTGCCCTAATATTATTGGATCTGACGCCTGGTTCAAATTAAACCCCGCCTAATGATCCTCCCGTTTCTTCCATCCTTTGCAATTTCCATTTTCTTGCATATAAAATAAATAGACACAGGGCTGCGCATTAAAATAATTCACCTCGTTAGGAAAAGCAGTACGACAGCTCCCCCTGGCGGCCCCGCTACGCAGCAGCACGCCTCTCCCTTTGCTCGCGCTGTCCGCTCGCATCCTTCCCTCTCTTGCCTCCAAGGGGATGGGTCGTTGCAATACTAATTGACGCTACACAAACTACACTTCCGGCTCTCCATCGAATATGTGGGGCAGAGTCAAGTCTGAACAAAAAGGTAGGATCGGGGACGCCTGGCTGGATCTGGACTGGTCAAAGAAGCGATTCAGTTAAACGCGTTGTAAACTCATGCAGGGAAATCCGGTAGGGAAAGACGGGACTCCACAGCGCCATCTGGTGTCACAGTGTCATATCGCAGATACAACGCATATAAAACGCTTTTTCTTTACCAATCTAGCTGAGAAACGGAGCAAAAGCAAGTTACAAATGAAAGCGCGGGAGTTGCCGTGCTGCTGATAGCACACATGGACGTCGGTGAGCAAATTCTATGCATTTCCACTCTTGCGCCCCTCAAATGGCGGCGTTTTGTTGTAACCCGGAAGTACTGGCCGTCCGCTGCCCTTGCCTTTCTTAACTCAATAGCCAGTACGGGCGCGGCATTCGGAAAGCCACGCCCTCGCTGCTGCCTTGACCAATCAATATTAGCGCAGGAGTCCATTGTCGTCGTTGCGTCGTGAGCAGCCGGCCAATGGGGCTGCGCTGAGCGGAGGCAGCTGCTGGAGCAGGAAGGAAAAGTGGAGCACGCGGGGAAGGGAGCCGCTTCTTCTTTAACCCGCCTGCGCCAGGTAATACACGTGTCTTTCCGTTTGGTACGTGTGAATTGAGCGTGTCTTGTTTATCGCTTGTTTGTTCCGCATAAATTTCTCCCCCCTCTTTTCATGGGTAAATTACATTATTTATTTAAGTTGGGTCAGTAAAATAAAGTTATATACTCCCTGCTCAGTTAAATAATTTTGCATTACGAATTTCCAGAAATTCCTGGGCCGCCCTTGCATCACCATCATTATTATTACTACTACTTTGGGGTTTGTTTGTTTTTTTTTAAAAAAATCTCACAACGGTATCTCTACAACGATCCCTTCCTGAAATTACTTGTGGGAAGTCGGGGCTTGGCTTGTTCACGTGTGAAAAACACTAGGCAGTTGGTATTCATAGAATCATAGAGTTGGAATAGACCACAAGGGCCATCGAGTCCAACCCCCTGCCATGGGGGGGGGAGCGGGCTCAGTTGTCCTTCCTGCTGCCCAAAACTATAATTCTCAAATACCCAGGTTTCATTTTTTTAGAAAGTAACGTTCTCGTTTTAGTAGAACTTTTTTTTCTTTTGAAATGTTTTAGATTGTTGTTGTTCTTAACTTTGCTGCTTTAAATGTGCATTTAATTCCCTGTTAATTATGTTGCTTTGAAGGTAGACTTTCTATTTGACGTTCTTCAGTAAGTTTTTATTCTGTCTTGTTTTATTTGATGTTTCAATGTGTTGTAAAGTGTGCTGACATTTTCCCTTAAAAATATAAAGCAGCATGGCAGAGACATGAATAATAATAATAATAATTTGAAATATGAAAAATGCACAGGCACTAGTCTCCTCTTTCTGTGTGTATCAGAAACTATCCTGGTCCCCCACTTTACTTTGCTCCTACCCCTTGGGGAAAATATCTGCAAATTCCTGTGTATTTTTTATAATTTTACATGTATAGATTTTTTATTTTTATAATTTAGCTATATACTATTTTCCCCACCTCTCTCTCTCTCATGTGTAAGACTCCCTGCTCCGATTGTCTCAGCTACTGCTGTTACCCCAGCAATGTGAGTAGCAGCTTCTGTGAAATTGCAGACTACAAAAGTGGTGATTGAAGGTGTCCTAAGATGTATTGAATTCATTCAGGTGCACACACGTTCATGGCACATGCGATTTGCAGTATCTCCCTACGTGGCCACAGATGCCACGTAGAGAAAGCCTATCTGGGCCCGGCATTCCACAGTCAAGGGTGTCACCACTAAGAAGGCCCTCTCCTTGGTAGCTGATTCAGGCTACAGCACCTGAATCTAGCCTGTGAAAAGACTCTCAAGATTTGGGTAGGTATATACGGTTTCCAGCAACTGGTTATCAGAAGCATTGCTGCCTCTAACCACAGGGAAGTCACTTTGCCTCTCCTGATAAAAGGTAAAGGGACCCCGACCATTAGGTCCAGTCGTGACCGACTCTGGGGTTGCGACGCTCATCTTGCTTTATTAGCCGAGGAAGCCAGCATACAGCATACAGTTATGTGGCCAGCATGACTAAGCCGCTTCTGGCGAACCAGAGCAGCGCACGGAAACACCTTTTTTTTTTTAACCTTCCCGCCGGAGCGGTACCTATTTATCTACTTGCCCTCTGAAGTGCTTTTGAACTGCTAGGTTAGCAGGAGCTGGGACCAAACAATGGGAGCTCACCCCGTCGCAGGGATTCAAACCGCCAACCTTCTGATCGGCAAGCCCTAAGCTCTGTGTTTTAATCCACAGCGCCACCCACGTCCCGCCTCTCCTGATAAGTGAACTTAATTAACATACTTTACAGGGTTTTCAGGAGGACAGCATAGAGCTTTGTGCACTTAAAACTTTCTCTGAATCATTAAGAATACATATAGTGGCGCCATCTCTCCCGAAACTCTTCAGCCAGATCTGTTGCTTCCTAACGGTTTCAGTCTGCTCCTATCACCCAGATCCATGTCTGTGGTGACACGTCTTAAGACTGGTAGGTACCCCTGCCCGTACGGGCCAGTCTTGACAGACTCTAGGGTTGTGCGCCCATCTCACTCTAGAGGCCGGGGGCCAGTGCTGTCCGGAGACACTTCCAGGTCACGTGGCCAGCGTGACAAGCTGCATCTGGCGAGCCAGAGCCGCACACGGAAACGCCGTTTACCTTCCCGCTGGTAAGCGGTCCCTATTTATCTACTTGCACTTAAGAGTGCTTTCGAACTGCTAGGTTGGCAGGTGCTGGGACCGAGCAGCGGGAGCGCACCCCGCTGCGGGGATTCGAACCGCCGACCTTTCGATCGGCAAGCCCTAGGCGCTGAGGCTTTTACCCACAGCGCCACCCGCGTCCCTTAAGACTGGTAGGATATTATTAAACTAGTAAAATGACAACGGCAAAATTCACACTTGAGCTTTTTCAAATCGCTCCTGATTTACACAGGGATTGCGTTCCAAGGCACCACATGTTGAAGTAAAATCACCAAATTAAGTAAAATTTGGAACACAGCCTTTGCTGTTTCCTTTCTTAGGATTCTGTTTTCGCTGTTGTTTTAGTTTGTCTAGCTTCATCATTGCAACCATTTTTAAATTTTGCTTGGTACTTTTTGTTGCTGGTGTTAGAGACCTAGAGGTGCAGAGCGGTGGCTTAAAATGTCCGATCTGTGAATTGGGAAGTCTCTGGTCTGAATCACACCTCTGCCAGGAACTCAATAGGTGGCTTTCAAGGCAAGCCCCTGTTTCTTGGCCTCAGTCTGCCCATCAGAAGTTGTTGTTGTTTAGTCGTTTAGTCATGTCCGACTCTTGGTGACCCCATGGACGAGAGCACGCCAGGCACTCCTGTCTTCCACTGCCTCCCGCAGTTTGGTCAAACTCATGTTCGTAGCTTCGAGAACCTTGTCCAACCATCTCGTCCTCTGTTGTCCCCTCCATCTTTCCCAACATCTTTCCCAACATCTTGTGCCCTCCATCTTTCCCAACATCAGGGCTTTTCCAGGGAGTCTTCTCTTCTCATGAGGTGTCAGGTTCACGATCTGTCCTTCCATTGAGCACTCAGGGCTGATTTCCTTCAGAATGGAGAGGTTTGATCTTCTTGCAGTCCATGGGACTCTCAAGAGTCTCCTCCAGCACCAGAATTCAAAAGCATCAATTCTTCAGCGATCAGCCTTCTTTATGGTCCAGCTCTCACTTCCATACATCACTACTGGGAAAACCATAGCTTTAACTATACGGACCTTTGTTGGCAAGGTGATGTCTCTGCTTTTTAAGATGCTGTCTAGGTTTGTCATTGCTTTTCTCCCAAGAAGTAGGCGTCTTTTAATTTTGTGACTGCTGTCACCATCTGCAGTGAATCCATCAGAAGTATGGGGATAATAATACTTGCTTACTTTGCTGGGATGTAAGGATTGTGCTAGATAGTGCATGCAAAGTGTTGGAAGGGATCCTACAGGTCATCTAGTCCAACCCCTGCAATTTAGCCAGGCTATTTTTCAGCAGACTATTCCGTCCCCACGACAGTCTTCCTTTTTTCTTTTCCTATGATCACTTAACATTTCAGGACTACCAATCATTTTCAGTCCTCTTTGGGCTTCTTGCCACCTTATGTTTGTTTTTGTTTTAAAAATGGGTGGTTTCTTTTTGCACTTCTGTAACCCTTGGGTTTGGGACGTGGGTGGCGCTGTGGTCTAAACCACTGAGCCTAGGGATTGCCGATCAGAAGGTCGGCGGTTCGAATCCCCGCGACGGGGTGAGCTCCCGTTGCTCGGTCCCTGCGCCTGCCAACCTTGCAGTTCGAAAGCACGACAAAGTGCAAGTAGATAAATAGGTACCACTCCGGCGGGAAGGTAACCGGTGTTTCCATTCGCTCCTCTGGTTTTGCCAGAAGCAGCTTAGTCATGCTGGCCACATGACCCGGAAGCTGTACGCCGGCTCCCTCGGCCAATAAAGCGATATGAGCGCTGCAACCCCAGAGTCGTCCGTGACTGGACCTAATGGTCAGGGGTCCCTTTACCTAACCCTTGGGATTTTCTTCCCTGCACGCCTCCCAAGTGTGCTGGTGCCTCTCTCTTGATTTGCAGAGTCCCTATTTGGGCTCCAAGCCAGTCAGTGCTCAGCACCTGGATTCATTATCAGAACAATTTATATTTTCATTCAGAGTCGCTCTGAGTTTGAATTCAGCCTACAAAGGCGGGCCTGCAGTTAATGATACATTTGGTCTTAGCTATCCTTCGGGCTGGAAGCTGTTTCTGGGCACAGCTCTGTTCTTCGAAGGCATAAAGATCTTCCTTTCCCCCAAGACAGATTCCAGAGGTGCCGAGCAAATTGGCTGCCAGTTGCGTTGCTTCTTCAGATCCTATTGCCTTGGAAACCTGGCTTCTAAAATAACACATGTGCATTAGTGTGGGAATCGAGAGAGAGATGGAAGGCCCAGCCAGAGAAATAATTAAATGCAGAAAATGAGTCACACTCAAGACTTATTTTTAAATAAGAATTGTTTTCTTGTTCTGGAATTTGCTTTGAGCTGTTGCTTCCAACCGTGGGACTGTTTTACCTGTTGTTTTGGTGGCTCTTTCTTTGAAACAGTCCAGTGCTCAAATGCTCGGCGTCTGCATTTTTGCAAAGCACTTAGAAGCTTCAAACTATTCTTTTCCGTAGTCGGGATGTTCAGGCTTCCCTTCCAGGCTACCATGGAAAAGCAGTGGCCTCTTCTGCTGAATGCCTGGTTTAGGTCAAAGGCAGGGAAAACTCTAGCCTGCAGGCCAAAGGTAGTCTGCCAAGACCTCTTAATTCGTCCTTGAGGCTGTTTTGAAGAAGCCAGGCCCTACATGACCATCAAGTGTGGGTGGGCGTGCTTCAGAGGAACAACCTGGATCTTAAGTGAGCTCCTGATCGTCCCTTTCCTTAGAACAAGACGCGATCTCATCTGCCACTCAGCCGTAAGGAGCAAACCGGCAGTAAATCACACTGTTCTGGTTTGAGTTAACTCCTTACCAGCCAAAACATGATATGCACAGACTCGGCAGGGTGTCAGGCCTAATGAGTATAGGAACTCATCTCTGGTAGGTTTTGTCCTGCCTCCCCACAGCTGCCTAAGTCCCCTCCTCACCAGGACTTTCTCCAGTCAATCAGAGACTCCGCCTGCATGAAGAGAACCTCTCCTCTGCTCTTTTCATGCATCTTCTGGTTCTGGGCGGCAAGTGGGGCAGGGAGCTTGGCACAGCAGCAGGAGGAGACACCCATCACTCTTCCCCAGGTGGACGCATCTCTGCCTCTTGGCCTCCCTCCTCACACCCTCCAGTGTGGTGTAGTAATTAAGAGAGGTAGACTCATAATCTGGTGAACTGGGTTCGCATCTCTGCTCCTCCACATGCAGCTGCTGGGTGACCTTGGGCCACTCACACTTCTTTGAAGTCTCTCAGCCCCACTCACCTCACAGAGTGTTTGTTGTGGGGGAGGAAGGGAAAGGAGAATGTTAGCCGCTTTGAGACTCCTTCTTGTTGTTGTTGTTTAGTCGTTTAGTCGTGTCCGACTCTTTGTGACCCCATGGACCAGAGCACGCCAGGCACTCCTGTCTTCCACTGCCTCCCGCAGTTTGGTCAAACTCATGCTGGTAGCTTTGAGAACACTGTCCAACCATCTCGTCCTCTGTCGTCCCCTTCTCCTTGTGCCCTCCATCTTTCCCAACATCAGGGTCTTTTCCAGGGAGTCTTCTCTTCTCATGAGGTGGCCAAAGTATTGGAGCCTCAGCTTCAGGATCTGTCCTTCCAGTGAGCACTCAGGGCTGATTTCCTTCAGAATGGAGAGGTTTGATCTTCTTGCAGTCCATGGGACTCTCAAGAGTCTCCTCCAGCACCATAATTCAAAAGCATCAATTCTTCGGTGATCAGCCTTCTTTATGGTCCAGCTCTCACTTCCATACATCACCACTGGGAAAACCATAGCTTTAACTATATGGACCTTTGTTGGCAAGGTGATGTCTCTGCTTTTTAAGATGCTGTCTAGGTTTGTCATTGCTTTTCTCCCAAGAAGCAGGCGTCTTTTAATTTCGTGGCTGCTGTCACCATCTGCAGTGATCATGGAGCCCAAGAAAGTAAAATCTCTCACTGCCTCCATTTCTTCCCCTTCTATTTGCCAGGAGGTGATGGGACCAGTGGCCAGCCAGATGCTTAACGGATAACCAATCGCAATCAGTGCATCATTTGAAAAATAGGACTTTAGAGCTGTCTTGCCCCCAAATGGCGACTAGATATTCCATTTTGGCGACTTCAGCCCTGGTTTAAGGTGCCATTTGGCATCTAGCTTATATATCCGAGTTTCTAATGCTGCTCACCCACGGCGTGCTCTGAGCTTGGGGTACCTGTTGTGGACAGAAGCAAATGAAGGTGATGGACTTCCTTTACTTCCCTACATGCTTGAGCTGCCTCTGTCCTCCTTTCTGGGCTAAAAGCATCCTTCAGAGGCAGAGTAAGCTGACATGCCTTGTTCTACCCCCTCTAGACGCACTGGCTTGTCTCTGCACCTGGAGATGGGCTGTAGCTTTGGGGTAGAACATCTGCTTTGCATGCAGAAGGACCTAGCTTTGATTCCCAGCACCTCCAGTTAGGGGGATGGGACAGAAATCCCTGTCTGAAACCCATGCTTCTCAACATGGTAGACAACACTGAACTTGGTGAACTAATGGCTTGACTTTGCATCGGGTTCCCATGCTCCTTTGCGATACATGGGTGTCATTAGTAGGGTGGGAGAGCCCTTAAGGACTAGAAACTTGGAAATGACGCACCAAAAATAGTGAGATGCCCAGGGCAGACTCTAAAAAGCCAGGACGAAGTGGTAGCAGTAGCAACAGGGAAGAGGCTTTTTTTAAGCAGCAGTTCTGAGCCACCCGATGGCGAGGGAGGGTGAGAGACAGCAGGAGAGAGAAAGCAGAGATTGTGTGGTCTTGGTGCCTCGATGCAGGCAGACGCAAGCCTTGCTTGGCATAGATATGACGACACCACTGCTTTGCGTGGGGTTTGCTTTCCAGTGGTTACTTGCCGCAGCGGCCTTGCTCTCGGGAGACAGCAACCATTGTGAAAACCGCATCATTGCCAAAAGATTCTCTGGGAGGTAGAAGAATGTAATTCATGAATCACCGGTCTATTTTTGAAAACCTTGTAGGATTTAAATGACTCACGGATCTCTCTTTAGCCTAAGAAATGCTGTTTATAACTTGTGTGTCAATGACTGAACATCTATAACTATATTCCAGTAGCATTAAAAGTTATGTGGACCAATATTTCAAGCCTGCCATGGAAGGTTTTATAGTCCTTCATCACCTCCAATATACTCTTGGAGAAAATGGTATTTCAAATACTACTTTGCGATCAGTAATTCAGTATTGAATTCCAATTAATTCTTCTAGTCACCCTGTACAACATTTCGAGGTCTTCACCCTGGTGCATCATCTTCTCCCTGTAAACCGTGGTTTGCAAACTGGAAGCTAAACTTTGCATCTCTTTGGAGCAAATTTTACCTCCCAACCACGGTTTCATATGTCATGTCCATCCATACAAACCATAGTTTCTTTGAAATGATGGCTTGGAGCAGTTTAGCAAACCATGTTTGGAGGCAAGGCTAGGGGGAGGATAGTTTGTTTATTTATTTCATAGTGACTTCAGGAGAGGCAACAGAGTGGAAGGGGATATCCCCTCTCCAAGACAAGAGACCTTGCCATGGCTTGACAGTGCAGCTTGGCTTCTTCTCTACCATGGTGGGAGTTCAGCTGGGCTGTGGTGAGAGAGGCAAGCTGATGGTCCTAGCGCCAAACTTGGGTGGAAGTCTGGAAATTGGTTGTAGATCTCTGTAAGATGCAAGCAGAGAGCTAGAGCAAACCTCTGCTGTCCCTCTTTGGCTTCAGTGAGTGCATGGGGGCTTGTTTCTGTCCCTTCCAGGTCACTGTTGCTCCAGGCTAGAGGAAGAAAATAAGGAGGCTGTTTCAGGGAAATAATAATAATAATAATAATAATAATAATAATAATAAAATAATTTATTTATACCCCCCCCCAGCCGAGACCGGGCTCAGGGCAGCTAACACCAGGTATAAAAACAATTGATTAAAATACAACTTAAAAACAAGATTAAAATACAACATTAAAATGCTGTATCATTTCAGTAGAAAGGGTGGGTGGGGGATGCAGGCAAAAGGGGAGTCGAGCTATTAACAACCCTGGGATTAATTGCCTTGGAATTAATAGGTGAAAACAGCAGCCGCAGACTAGATCTTGCATTTGCAGGCTTCCCATCTGCCCTGGCAATGTCTGCAGCTGGCTGCCTCCCAGCTCTTAATTTCCCATTGTGCATGGAAGATCACGACTTCCCTACTTCTCCCATAAATGTGACCCAGTGGGTAGAAGGGGGGGAGGGCCTTCTCCTGCCTCCTATTGAAACTCTTCCCATCAAAGTCTCGCAGCGGCTTCCTCTTCCGAAGAGGAAGAGCCTCTGGCTACACCCTGGACTCTCTGCCTGGGTTGTTTGTTTAACCTTCAGCGGGGCATTCCTAACGAGAGGTAGGATTCCGCTTTCACCAGCTGACATTTTGCCGCATGTCCGCGGCGCGACTTAATGAGATGTGGCAGTCGACAAAAATACACCCTCGCCGGTTATTACCCCATTGTGTGGGACGCTGCCCTTTCCTCTGGAAGGCGGTGCCCTCCGACAGCAAGGACATGTCAACATTGCCCCAGAAAATGTGGAAATGACTTTTTTTTATTATTTTAAGAAACATAAATGCAGATTTATACAATAGTACCCTGGAAGAACTCCAGATCTGTTCTCCTTCCAGATCTCCACAAGGTCTCTTGAGAAAGTCCAGGGAAAAGCTCCTCAGACGTTTGATACCTTCGTCACTTCTTTTTCTTCTGAATGGAAACTGGAGGAACATTTGGCTGGAGATGCCTTAGGGACGGGCAGGTGGGGCTACCCACCTGTCAATCACCTGACATCACAACGATGTCAGCTGGCTTGTCTTTGCCTGCGTGGTTTGCTAGTAGTCCATCATCTTTTATTGAGTGGTGATGTTATGCTGATGATGATTTGGGTTGTATTGTGTTGCATTGGTTTTATTCTTACCTGGGTCTTAGCAGTGTTTTAAAATTGGCCTTTAGGAGTATTTACTTCTACGCTGACTTGTAAACTAGGAATGGCCAATTTCACCTGGCTCTGGATAATTGCATTCAGGCTCTGGTTAAAGTTTGCCCCAAGCCTCAAGCATAAGGGGAAAAAATGAGAAATGGCATGTTTGAAAGTGTTGATATCTATCTCTGTTGGATTTTGTTTGGAACGCCCTGGCTATGCCTCAGAGGACATACTCCAAACCGTTGGAGGACACCAGCTTTATTATGGCACTTGAAAAGGTCAGTTTCCAGAGCGCAATGCTCCTTCCATCCCCAAAACCACTGTCAGGATAGTAAAAACAGCTCTCAAGCATAACATGCTGACTACCCTTGATTTAAACCACTAGCGGAACCTTTCTTGTGCCGAAAAGTGCTCTTGAAAAGATTAACAGTGGAGACCTTATTTAATTTGGTCTTATTTCTATTTTCCAGACCTCTACCTTCTTGAGGATGCAGTTTTAGTCACAGTTGCTATGGAGAACATCAAGGAGCAGTTTTCCAGTCTCCAAATAGCAAAACGGTGTGCACTGGCAAAAGACCCCACTTATCTGTTGGACTTGGATATTTCAAGAGGCGGGGGGAGCCAGTTGGTGGCCGTTTCGTGTTCCGATAAATCAATCAGGGTTTACAACAGAGAGACGCTCACTCTGCTGCGGGAATATAGCAGCCGTCCCGGGCTGCTCAGTGGCGTCCGATTTGCACACACGTGTGAAAGTGTGTTGTTCTCTGCTTGCAGCGACGGAACAGTGAAATGTTGGGATACGCGCTTGGCGACCACAGGGCCGACGCAGTTGTTCCGTGGCTCCCTTTCAAATGTCTTCATTAGCTTTGACGTAAGCTGCAACGACCTCATAGTCTGCGCTGGAACGGAAAAAGTGGGGGACGATGTGTTCATGGCCTTCTGGGATGCTCGCAGCTGCGCGAGTAGTGTAGCTTCCAGCAAAGAGCCTCTGGGCTTCTACTCGGAGACCCACAACGACGACATCACCAAAATTCGTTTTCACCCCATCCAACAGAACCTGGTAGTTTCTGGGTCAACCGACGGGCTGGTGAACGTGTTTGACATCAACAAGGACAGCGAAGAGGATGCGCTGGTTGCTACCTGCAACTCCGACTCGTCGGTCAGTTCCGTCGGGTGGTCCGGGAAAGATTACCGGCAGGTCTATTGCACGACGCACGACGAAGGGTTTTGTCGGTGGGATCTCGCCCAGCTGGAGACCGAGGAGCCAGTCACATTGCTGCATGTTCCAGACGCCCGAGAAGCAGGAAGTGGACAAAGCACCAAGGTGGACTACTTAATCGGTGGCTTGTACCATGAAATGATGGACAAGTTGGTTGTTGTTGGGGGAACGTCAGCAGGAAACATCTGCCTCCTGGACTGTGGGGTTGGTGGCCTGAGTTCTGTAGGAGTCCTTCAGGAGGGGCACTCATCTCCCGTCCGCTCTTTCTGCTGGAACGTGGCAGATGATTCTTTGCTGACCGGTGGAGAGGATGCGCAGTTGTTGCTATGGAAACCTGGAGCCGTGGGGAAAGCCTTTGGAAAGAAGACTTCTATGAAGACTGCTTCCTCCGTTCATCAGCGGCTGAGAGTTCACCAGCACGCTTTCAAGAGCAAGAAAAAACGGGCGTCTTTGTAAAGCGGCGATGGGGAGTGAGGAGGCCTCTACCTGAAAGTGATTCCAGAAGGGTACCTGCCTTAGCCCGTTTCAGGGGGGAAACAAGTCCTGCAGCACCTTGAAGACTTAATTTATTATGGCATAATGTTTCGTGGACTAAGGTTTGCTCCATCACGCACGGAAGCTTATGCCACAATAAATTAGTTGGGTCTTTAGGGTGCTGCAGTTTTCCACTTGTAGAGAGTTGACCTTTTGAAAAGTTGCAACACTTTTTGGGGGGGAGTGAGTTCCTTGCAGGTATTTGACGTGTACAGCTCGACAGCCGTGGCCTTGTTTACTCGGAAAATATCCTCTCCGTGTCAGTGGGGACCCCAACTTCCAGCAAAGTTGGCACTGGATTGGTGCCTCGATAGGAGAAGCCTGCCAAGCAAATTAAAAGGTATCGTTCTTTTGCCTGAAGCTGCTTATGACAGCCTTGTTCAAACATTTCTCTCCAGATCCCAACAGCCCAAATTATATTTTGCTATAGATGGAATTTTCTTAAAACGATGCCTGAAGTCATGGGGAGTGGAGGAAGAGGGAGATAAGCCTACTAAAAGAGGCATAAGGGACAAACTGAGAATGGCAAGATTAGAAAGTTCCCTTCTGTACCCCCCCTCAGTTCTGTGAAACTTGATATTTGTCACACAAGGCCTGCTCTCCAAGGTGTGAACGGGAGACACACAGCATCTCTCTAATTTTGGGCTGGGGACTAGCCTGTGGCCTCCAATCATCCCTGGCCATTTGCTGCAGCTAATGGATGTTGTAGTTCTTGCCTGCTTCCGATTTCATCCATTTTCTGCAGGTGGGAAGGGAACTGGTCTCTGTTTGGAAATACTACAAGCTGAATACATGGTTCCCATGATCTGGGGGCGCACACACCCAGTTCCTTATTTGTTATCAGAGGCCATTGTGCATTTATGAGCATTGTGCAAACATGACTGTTATGACTGGAGACGTTTATCGTGGATCTTGAAGGGGAGTCTTACCAGTCATGGAAGCTTATGATTTTCGGTTGTGCAACCATTGTTTTGAGGTCTTGGGGCATATTGGGTGATGCCCAACTAAATCTTACTGCAAAGTAGACCCACTGAAATTACTTAAGCCTGTTGATTTTACTGGATCTACTCTGATCATAGCTAATTCGCTCATTCCCTTTAGTTCCTCTTCTGAATGAGTTGTTTTTCGAACTCTGTTCCAGATGGGGAACTGAAAACTGGGAACTGCTAGCTAACTTTAGCACTGCGTATCACATCAAGACAAAAGGTAGTTTGTTTCGATCTCTGCAAACTTTCAGTTCTCTGAAATCCATGGATATAAAAATGAAAGTCTGGAATCTGAAGCTATGGATCTTCAAAAACTGATTATTATTCTTACTTATTTTGTAAATGATACATGGATTCATGTGGCTGATTTTGTAGGCATATTGTTGCTTTGAAGTTGTTTACGATACCCAGATTTATTTAATACCACGATCTGTCAAGGCTGGAAACAGGCACTGATTGGGGTCTCTCCCCCACTCCCACCCCAAGAGCTGGCACCAGTTTGAAACCAGAACTGTGCCTTGTATGTTTCTCCCTGTCACTTGGCAGTAAACAGGTGCTGCAGATTTTTCAAAAACATAGTTCCTTTTCTTTCTGGATTGATGCTGACGGTAAGAATAACAGATTAAGTCTAGATAATAAAAACTTCCTTTTGTTTACTACAGTGTGGGTGGTTTCTGTAACCAACTCTCCGATTTACCCCGACTTGCAAAAGCTTAGTTTTCAGAAATGAAAGCAGCTTTGTACATTTTGTATTCCATAAATATACTAGGCAATATCCATCACAGTCATTCTGTTAGCACAAGGACCTTCAGCTGTGCAGTGAGTCTTTCCTTCTCTCTTTTCTCCCCATGCACCCCCCAACAAAATATTAAAAACACGATACAACCTTGGCCATTTAAAGCTTCCCTAAACAGGGCAGCCTTCAGATGTCTTCTAAAAGTTAGATAGTTCTTTATTTCCTTAACATCCACAGGGCGGGTGCCACCACTGAGAAGGCCCTCTCTCTGTTTCCCTGTAACCTCACTTCTCGCAGGGAGGGAACAGCCAGAAGGCCCTCAGAGCTGGACCTCAGTGTCCGGGCTGGACGATGGAGGTGGGATGCTCCTTTGGGTATAAAAGGCCAAGGCTGTTTAGGGCTTTAAAGGTCAAAGCTAGTGCCTGCCAACATCAAGAATACTCAGCTAGGTAGAACAGCGGTCTTGATTCGTCCTTTTCCATCGTCAGTACAGCAGTATCTCCTGCCTACAACATTTCAGGTTCTGGCTCCTACAATTGACCTCCGAAGATTCTGGGTTGGAGAATGTTCCCTCCAGGGTACAGACCCAGGTTTGGCTTCCTGCAGACTTGAGCCAGCTCCAACTCCTTGGACAGAAATACTTCAATGCTTGTTGGCTATTGCTTGTGTCCCTGAACTTCTCTTTTATTTAAAGAAGATTGAAAAAGACGTGCAACCTAAAGTTACCTCCCTTTTGGGATCTGTAGAGCGGCATGGTGGTGGGTGGGATGAACTGACATTTTCCTTCCTTTATCCATATGGCAATGCCGTCAGAAAACCAGGCATGTGGATGGTTGTTCGCTGTGCGATGAACTTTGCTATTGCTATACGTACAGCAGACACGATTTTGGCAGTTGTCAAGTACATGGGGGCGTCGGAGTTTGTCGCTCGCTGGACCTCTTCAGGCAACGTCATCTGCTTGACTTGTCAGCTTTTAAGTGGCTTTGGGTTGGGCTCAGCATTTGAGGGATTCCACACGCCCCAAGTGTGGGGCATTTTGAGTGGGAAGACAAAGCATCACTTCTGGAAAATGGCCTTGTTTCGTCATCCTAGGCTTCATCAGTGGAACAGGCTCATATGTAATACAGTGGTACTTCGGGTTAAGTACTTAATTTGTTCCGGAGGTCTGTTCTTAACCTGAAACTGTTCTTAACCTGAAGCACCACTTTAGCTAATGGGGCCTCCTGCTGCTGCCGTGCCGCCGGAGCACGATTTCTGTTCTCATCCTGAAACAAAGTTCTTAACCTGAAGCACTATTTCTGGGTTAGCGGAGTCTGTAACCTGAAGCGTATGTAACCTGAAGCGTATGTAACCCGAGGTACCACTGTATTACAGGATAGTGGATCTTATAGCATAGTAGTGGTTGCAGCCCAGGATGATGAAACAAGGCTAATATTCCGGAAACCCTTGTCTTAGACTCTGTGAAAGGATTCTGTGGAACTGTAACAACCCTTCATGTGGATTATTGGACTCTATGAACAGACAGGTGGAATAGACACTTATACATGTATGGACCTTATGCATGAACTGGCTAGAGAATGAACTGATCCACCGGGTCTTCTGCTTTTTTCGTTGAACTTTATGAGACTTCCGTTGAAATCTACAATTTGATACAATGAATGTTGTTGTTGTTTAGTCGTTTAGTCGTGTCCGACTCTTCGTGACCCCATGGACCAGAGCACGCCAGGCACTCCTGTCTTCCACTGCCTCCCGCAGTTTGGTCAGACTCATGTTTGTAGCTTCGAGAACAGTGTCCAACCATCTTGTTCTCTGTCGTCCCCTTCTCCTTATGCCCTCAATCTTTCCCAACATCAGGGTCTTTTCCAGAGAGTCTTCTCTTCTCATGAGGTGGCCAAAGTATTGGAGCCTCAGCTTCAGGATCTGTCCTTCCAGTGAGCACTCAGGGCTGATTTCCTGAAATTTACAATGAATAGTATACTTTATTTATTCAAAAGCATAGCCGGTTACGTCTTGTGTGTTTATAAGGATCTGAGCTGGCATAGAAACTGGCTCCCTTAACCCCTAGGAATAAAATCAATTACAGAAGTTCTTGGATTTTATTTTATTATTTTTATTTTAGTTTATTTATATGAAACTTACTAGCCGCTTGTCACCCGAAGTCCTCCAAGTGGCTCACAGCAAATAAAAATATACCGTACATAATACCATAAGGGGAAAAGCGGGGGGGGGGGGGATTATAGACTTGAAGGGTGCCCCCGAGTGTCATCCAGGCCACCCTCCTGCAATGCTGGAATCTTTTGCCCAAGGTGGGGCTTGAACCCCCGACCCTGAGATTTAAGTGCCTTGCACTCTACCGACTGAGCTATCCCAGCTGCCATGGGGAATCATGTTAATATTTAATATCATATTCATGGAAGGGACGCGGGTGGCGCTGTGGGTAAAACCTCAGCGCCTAGGACTTGCCGATCGTCAGGTCAGCGGTTCGAATCCCCGTGGCGGGGTGCGCTCCCGTTGTTCGGTCCCAGCGCCTGCCAACCTAGCAGTTTGAAAGCACCCCCGGGTGCAAGTAGATAAATAGGGACCGCTTACTAGCGGGAAGGTAAATGGCGTTTCCGTGTGCGGCTCTGGATCACCAGATGAAGCTTGTCACGCTGGCCACGTGACCTGGAAGTGTCTGCGGACAGCGCTGGCTCCCGGCCTATAGAGTGAGATGAGCGCACAACCCCAGAGTCTGTCAAGACTGGCCCGTACGGGCAGGGGTACCTTTACCTTTACCTTTACCATGGAAAAGCAAAACAAAGAAAAGAAAAGAAAAGCGTACCAGCCGCATAAGCAGCGGCAAACAATATTAACAATTCTTAAACAATAAAGAAGGCAACACTTTATGTTACTGCAATGAATTGAGGGAACCCTCAGAGCAGATATAGGGGACATGCAAGGAATGGAAGCAGAAAAAGTTACACTAGAAGTTAAAAGCTTTAGCTAAAAGTTACAGCTAAAAGTTGTGCTAGGGTAACTGGCCGAATCCTGCCCCTTGATGCCTTGCATGCTGTTGAGAGGCTTAACTTTCTTTGGCCTATAACAAGTCAGCCTTTGCCACAGTGGTAGGAGCCTGCCTGCTGCCTGCAGTGCTCTCTGTGTTTCGGGGAAGCCAATCTAGTGCCAAATTATTCATAGTAAGGCTCTGGTCTCTGATTAAAACTCTGCATGCTGTGCTTATCCAAGGAGGAAAAGGGGGGGGGGACCCACTTCTGGGATAATCCCACAACCTGTGTGTCAAGGGGTTGTCATCCATTTATGGAAGCATTAATTTGCCAGTCTATTTTTAAAGTTTTGTTCTCAGCATGCTGGGGAATCTTTGCCGTGCCCAAACGATGCATCAGAGAAGCTGCAGGAAGGCCTTCCTAAAGCAACCAGTTGCATTATCAAAACATTGAAACCCGTGTTAATGGGACAACTTATCGAAGCCCCCCAAAACTGGGTGGTCTTATATGGGACGGAACTCAAACCGTATGCAAAAGTTAAAGGGAATGAGGAAGGTTGAAGGTTGTCCCACCGCCACCCAAACGATACAGGCGTTCTGGTCGCTGCCACAATTTCTCTATAACACCAATACCATGGTACCTCGGGTTACATACGCTTCAGGTTACATACGCTTCAGGTTACAGACTCCACTAACCCAGAAATAGTGCTTCAGGTTAAGAACTTTGCTTCAGGATGAGAACAGAAATCGTGCTCCGGCGGCATGGTAGCAGCAGGAGGCCCCATTAGCTAAAGTGGTGCTTCAGGTTAAGAACAGTTTCAGTTTAAGTATGGACCTCCAGAATGAATTAAGTACTTAACCTGAGGTACCACTGTATTCCCAGTAGTTAGAGCAGGGGTGGTCAACCTTTTTATACCTACCGCCCACTAATACACCTTTCTTGATGGTAAAATTTCCTTACTGTCCACCAGTGCTCGATGGAAGGGGGATTCAGCTTGTGCCGTAGAACCCTCTACCGCCCACCTAGAATCACGAAATGCCTACTAGTGGGCGGTAGGAAACAGGTTGATAACCCCTGAGTTAGAGTAAGGCAATTTCCTCTGTTCCTAGGGAAAGGCAGGTTGGTTCAGGTGTGATGAAGAAGAGGTGTTACATTGATTGGAGCTGAGTGTGCACATTTGTGTTTTGCCAAACTCTTGCCCTCTGCACGTTCATTCTCCCATCTTGTGATCACACTTTTATAGGTTTCCCTTTACGAAATGATTGCTTGTATACCTGTGACTGCTCACCCACCGGGGCTCTCATTCTCATGGTACAGAATCCAGTAGATCTTGTATTTGCATGGTGGATGGGAGCATTTCTCTTCCTTGCGCAAACCTTGATCACTCCAGTCTCTTGCTGCACAGCTACCCCCCACGTTGCAGGTTTGCGAATCGGCAGCGGATGGATGAGCCTCTTTAATGAACACATTACTTTAACATTAATGGGATGTTTAAAAACAAAATAAACCCCAGGCTCCTGGGAACTTCTCCTCAGGCTACCAGCAATATTACTATTGATCTTGATTACAGAAGGACTAGATATGCAAGGAATATTGAAGCTGCAACTTCCCTTTAAGCGAGGTAGAGAACAGGATGTGGCTGGCAGACTCCACGCCAGGCCATTCTGACTGATGGGTCCGCCCACCTGTCAATCTCCTGTGGCATCACCATGCTATCAGGTGACCCGACTTCAAAGGAAAGAATTGGGAGGGCAACAGAATAAGGCGCCAAATTCAAAAAGCACCGTCTTTCAGATGCAGAGAATTGGGAGGACACTTAAAAGTGCATTCCTGCTTTTCCTCCATATTTAGCTTACGTTTAAAGCCATGGCTGGGCGTTTCTGGCTCCTGACGTCTTAGATGACATCAGGCATGGGAAAGGTGGACCACATCATATATGCAGGAAGGCAGGCTGGAGGTTCCTTCAAGCGAGTAGAACACATCCTTTAAGTTGATTTTACTAATTGGGAAGTAGAGAAAACAACATAGGTGAAATAGCTGCCATTTAATGATGGGTATCAGAAATCTGTGAATCTGGCAGTCCAAGGAGACCCTAAGCCCCATTCTTTTCCTTCATGCAGCTGTTTAAAGAGGAGGACATTGTATTGCGAGATTTGTTATTGAACGTATTTGGGTACAATTTTCACCCAGAGCTAGCCAACATATATCGTTTCCCTAAGGTTTTGCCCTCATCAGCGTGGAGCACAATAACTCCGCTTTTCAGAAAACTGAGTCATGCCTGTGGAAAGGGATACACGTGGTTTTCATCTCTTTGCTGTTTTAATCAGCCTGGAGCGATGCCTCTCGTGCATCATTCGCAGCAACAGATTCCCATTTTGCCAGAGACACCCCCACAATAGCCAGCCTCTTTTGATTGGGACTGTTTCCTACCTCCCTGTGACAATGACCTCTGTCTTTAGGTTGTTTCCCAAAATGCTGGCCCGGCCCTGCTGCAGGGTGAAGCTCAGACAGCACCATGAAGGCAGTAGGGTTGGGGGGTGGGAATAGATGAAAGCAGGAATCAGTGTCTGGATGGTGCAGCAAGACTTTTTTAAAAAAGGAAGGGATAGTCCTTGCTGGCGTGTGTGTGTGTGTGTGTGTGTGTGTGTGTGTGTGTTCTACTTCGGCTCCACTCCAACAAAATGTCATGGGCTGGTACTGAGGCTGGCACACATCATCAGATCTCTGGCAATTTCTTCCACCTGAAGACAGGTTATTCTCCAGTAAAGCATTTCCAGGATTATTGGGGAAGACTTGGGTGGGTCAGATCTGTCTGGCTGGCTTTGCATTGCCTAGCGTCAGCTAAATAAATAAATGAGACAAAGGTTCAAAAGGTGTGTGTGTGGGGGGGGGGGTAATAATTAAATCTATGTTCAGCAATTGAGGAAATGCAGAAACAGACGTTGTAAAAGCAAACAAAATGTCCACTATCAATTATCCCTGCAGAGTGAGAAGAGGAAGCTCTTGGACTCAGGAACTCTTTACTATGGGTTTGCGAATGGCAGAAGATTTCCACTGCAGGAGCAACACCGAAGGGCACTAGCCCTTTGATTCATTCTTTGGGGAGCAGCAAGAGCAAAGATGATATCAGCTGGTGGTCCCTGGAAGAACCAATTTGCCCTGGGAGTTGGTTACTTAGGTGACAGTTTAATAATAATAATGATGATGATGATGATGATGATGTATTATTTATTCCCCATCCAACTGGCTGGGTTTCCCCAGCCACTCTGGGTGGCTCAAAACAAAACAAAACAAAACAAAACAAAACAAACAGATATATAGTAGCACCTTTTGGAAGAAATGCTTCAGGCCTCTTGGGAATGGCTATTTTGAAGATCTTTTTAAAATTCATTATGTATCATTTCCCAGAAGCCTATCGTATTTATATATTTAGATTTTATGTTTATTTTTATTGGCATTGCGAGAGATTAGAGAGTCCAGAGCGTGGTTGTTTGTGTTTGCTTGGTTGCTGTGTGGTTTGTTTGCATGTGTGAAGGGGGGGGTGTGTTGTTGGCTCAGATAAGCCATATTTATTCATACTCTGTTGTGGCTGGGAATAGGTCATTGTATTGTTGTGCTGTATATGTGATATAGGGGAGCCACACCAGGATGAAGGCATTCTGCTTTGTTTGTCCCCATGCCAGTTAAAGTTGGCTAAATTCCCTAGTAGGGCAGTTTCCCATACATTTTTGTACCGGGGGTCTATATTCACTCCTGATTCACTCCAGTCTCTAGTTCCAGTGTGTAGCTGCTGAGAGTGACTTATGAGCCATGTGATCCTTGAAACCAAATGTCCATCATCACACATAATGGGCACTTGAGTCACTCCCCAACAAGCCTTGCTGCTGCTTGTATACCATAAACCGGATGTGATGTCACATGACAATTACAGTTACCTACCCTCCAGGGAACGTGGGTGGCGCTGTGGGTTAAACCACAGAGCCTAGGACTTGCTGATCAGAAGGTCGGCGGTTTGAATCCTCGCAACGGGGTGAGTTCCCGTTGCTTGGTCCCTGCTCCTGCCAACCTAGCAGTTCGAAAGCACGTCAAAGTGCAAGTAGATAAATAGGTACCTATTCCTTCCTTCAAGCGGGAAGGAAAACGGCGTTTCCGTGCGCAGCTCTGGTTTGCCAGAAGCGGCTTAGTCATGCTGGCCACATGACCCGGAAGCTGTACGCCGGCTCCCTCGGCCAATAAAGCGAGATGAGCGCCGCAACCCCAGAGTCGGTCACGACTAGACCTAATGGTCAGGGGTCCTTTTACCTTTACCTTACCCTCCAGCAGTTACCCGATGAAAATAAGGACATCCTATTCCACACCCTCCCACATTTCTTCTTGGATGAAAATAGGGACATCCTAAGGAGAAGCTAAGGGACGCGGGTGGTGCTGTGGGTAAAAGCCTCAGCGCCTAGGGCTTGCCGATCGAAAGGTCGGCGGTTCGAATCCCCACGGCGGGGTGCGCTCCTGTTGCTCAGTCCCAGCGCCTGCCAACCTAGCAGTTCGAAAGCACCCCCGGGTGCAAGTCGATAAATGGGGACCGCTTACTGGCAGGAAGGTAAACGGCGTTCCGTGTGCTGCACTGGCTCGCCAGATGCAGCTTTGTCACGCTGGCCACGTGACCCGGAAGTGTCTCCAGACAGCGCTGGCCCCTGGCCTCTTAAGTGAGATGGGCGCACAACCCTAGAGTCTGTCAAGACTGGCCCGTACGGGCAGGGGTACCTTTAAGGAGAAGCAGGGCATTCCGGGATCAAATCAGAAACCGGGACGGACAGGTTCTGTAAATCTGGGACTGTCCCTGGAAAATAGGGACCCTTGGAAGGGTCTGCAATTTTTCCATATTATCTGTTCAGGAGATAGTTGTAAATGAGTTTGAGGTGGCCCCGAATGTCTGTTCCTAGTAGGCAAGCTTTTTATTCCTGACGTTACACGAGGGAGGAACTCATTGTACATTGACTACTGCAAGTTTCACATTTCGCTTAGGCCACTTTGGAATTCTGAAATTGTCGTGCTGGTTGCTTTTGCAACGACAGTGTCACTGGAAGAGGAGGGACGTGGAGAAACTGTAGCCTCTGTTGCTGTGTGCAAGTTCCCTGTGGAGATGCAGAGGCAAGAAGGCAGGTTTGTGTTTTGTTGAAACTTGACAGAACTATGGAAACCCTCCACCCAGGTCTGCTTGGGTCAATGCAAGCTTAACTACGTTTTGCTTCGTGTGCTGGAGGTACTGACAAGCCTTGAAAAATATCCTCCTTTGAAACAATGCCTGGGACCTGGAAAAACAACAACCGTACACAGTTCCTGCTAACATAAGACTGCGAGTGTGAGGGACATGGTAGCTGCTCTCAGGTAAAGATCAGCACAAACTGTTCTCGAGTCCTCATCACGTTGTGTACAAACAGTATTACTGTTCAGCCGAGAGCAGGACCTTGAGAATAGGATTCAATTGCAAGAGAAAAATCTGCGGCCAATTGTGAATTTTTAAATTACGCAAGAACACCTCACATCTAGATAACGGCTTTGCTTTGCAAAATGTTGTGGAGGATCCTGACTGGATAATCAGAATCAATATTGTGAGTGCTGCTATGGTAAATGCTTGCTAGATCATACGAAGAGTCCATCTAGTGTTCTCTGCCTTCAACAGGGATCAGATGCAGATGGGAAGAGGTTCATAAGGAGACCCTGGAGGAGATGACCTACCCTCTTCTTCTGCCACCATGCACTTCCGGATACTACATCCACCACTGAATAGCTCTTACAATCAGAAAGTTACTGATATTTAGTCCGGATTTCCTTTCTTTTTACTTGAATCCATTGGTTTAGGTTCTACCCGGCTTCGGCTGGGGAGGGCGGGATATAAATAAAATTTATTATTATTATTGTTGTTGTTATTATTATTATTATTATTCCCCTGTGGAGAGGCAGAAAACAAGCTTGCTCCATCCTCCATGTGACAGCCCTTTAGATATTTGAACATGGATATCATCTTGAGAAGTAGAGACGTCACCTTGCCAACAAAGGTCCGTATAGTTAAAGCCATGGTTTTCCCAGTAGTGATGTATGGAAGTGAGAGCTGGACCATAAAGAAGGCTGATCGCCGAAGAATTGATGCTTTTGAATTATGGTGCTGGAGAAGACTCTTGAGAGTCCCATGGACTGCAAGAAGATCAAACGCATCCATTCTGAAGGAAATCAGCCCTGAGTGCTCACTGGAAGGACAGATCGTGAAGCTGAGGCTCCAGTACTTTGGCCACCTCATGAGAAGAGAAGACTCCCTGGAGAAGACACTGATGCTGGGAAAGATGGAGGGCACAAGGAGAAGGGGGCGACAGAGGACGAGATGGTTGGATAGTGTTTTTGAGGTTACCAGCATGAGTCTGACCAAACTGCGGGAAGTAGTGGAGGACAGAGGTGCCTGGCGTGCTCTGGTCCATGGGGTCACGAAGAGTCGGACACGACTGAACGACTAAACAACAACAAAAATCATATCTTCTCTCAGTCTCCTCTTTTCCACGCTAAACACACTCAACTCCTTCAACCGTTCCTCATAAGGCTTGGTTCCAGACCCTCCTCTGCACATGTTCCAGGTTGTCAATACCCTCCTTAAATTGAGGTGCCCAGAACTGGACACAGTACTCCAGGTGCAGTCTGACCACACATTGTACTAGCTTCTCCGCAAGACATGGGGAACCTTGTCAAAAGCCTTACCGAAATCAAGGCACACTACGTTCCTGAATCCTGTTTTCACAGTGGCCAAGGTAGGAAACGCACAAACGGGACCTGAGCAGAAGAATGCTCTCCCCTCCTGGGGTTCCAGGAACTGGTACTTTCTCTTCTCTCACAACTCCTCATGTTGTAAATCTCTTCTTAGAGTCACCTCTATGGACGCAGTTCCCATAGTAGCTTGAATGGTCAGGGATAGTAGGCGCCTGTGCTTCCAAGCAAGGACCAAGGAGACCCTTAATGGCGGCAGTGGGTGGGGGAACTGATGCTACGGCACCTGCCTTAGACACTAAAGGTAAAGGGACCCCTGGCCATTAGGTCCAGTCGTGACTGACTCTGGGGTTGCAGCGCTCATCTCGCTTTATTGGTTGAGGGAGCCGGCGTGCAGCTTCCGGGTCATGTGGCCAGCATGACTAAGCCGCTTCTGGCGAACCAGAGCAGCACACAGAAATGCCGTTTACCTTCCCGCTGGAGCGGTACCTATTTATCTACTTGCACTTTGACGTGCTTTCGAACTACTAGGTTGGCTGGAGCTGGGACCGAGCAACGGGAGCTCACCCCGTCGCGGAGATTCGAACCGCCGACCTTCTGATCGGCAAGTCCTAGGCTCTGTGGTTTAACCCACAGCGCCACCCGTGTCCCTAACAGGCAAATGATCAGCAAATGCTGATCACTAGTGCCTCAGACACTAGTGATCAGGAAATGCTTTGGGGTGTGTGAAGCTAGGCCAGCTCAAACTTTGGTCCCCAGCTGGTGTTGGGACCACAACTCCCACTGATCCTACTAGCTAGCGACGATGGGAGTTGTAGTCCAACGAGAGCTGGAAGGCCACAGGTTAGCCACCCACTGAAATCAGAGGGATGTTGTATGTGTCCAGTTCTTAACACCCTCCATATATCAGAAAGGAAGCCTTGTGAGCTAGGCCAGCTACTTCTTCCAAGTCTGTTTGATTCGCTCCACTCCTTTGTCTAACACCAGCCTACGTTCCAAGTTCAGCAACCACAATGTAGTACCACCCGTTACAGCGTGTAAGCCCTAGCGGTTTTCTAGGGAAATAAGGAAACAAAAAGTCGGCAGCGCTAGTCCTGTTAAGATCCCCTAAATCCCTACAAGATCTGTACATAGTAACATGAAGTTTGGTTGTAACATGCCGAGTTATGCATAAACTATGCAGGCCTGCACATAGTTTCGTTGTGGGTTTTGCAAATATTTAAAGTGGCTTCGCAAAACAGCCCGGGTCAAAATCACAAGCTCATTCATCTTCTTCTTTCTAGCCCTACCTGTTCTCACTGCATGCCTGTGTGTTACGTAAGAAACAGCTCACAAATTATCCAGGAAGAATGGGCGCTTTTGATTTGTGAAGAGTTAGCTATTATGATACAGGCAACATTCTCAGTAGGTTGACTCCCCCTTCACCACCAGTGTTGGACTAAGAATTGCTGTTTTTCAGCCTGACCTACCTCACTGGGTTGTTGTGAGAACACAATGGGGAGGGGGAGAAACCACATGGAGGCAAGGTGGGTTATAAATGTAATAATAAATGAAAGTGGAAATCCTGTAGGCTGGAGAGAAGAAAGACTATTTCCTTCCCCTCTCCAATGTGTACAGTCAGCATCATTCTCACTGAATGCACAATGTGACCGTATTTTGTCCATCACCTAAAATCCTCTACATGAGTGTTCTGGGCACCACAACTGTTGCAAATTGGTTCATAATACAAAATCCATGCGATGACAACCAAAACCAAAACCCATGCACAATGCCTGCTGGAGATGTTACATGCTCTAGCAATAGCTGCAGTCATAGTCATTTTAGATGGCAATATTCTTAGTGATGCACTCATAATTCAGTGATTAACCGTCTAGGTTCCTGCTCAGTCTGAAATAACTGAATACAACAATTCTGAACTGGGATCTCCCACAAAACTAATCTTAAGTTTTTTTGTGATGTAGATTTTATGTTTAAGTTGCTTCATAGATAGATAGATAGATAGATAGATAGATATAGATATAGATATAGATATGCAGGTTTTGGTGTCCTCGGGTATCATCCCGTGTAAAAGTTGGGGTGTCTAGGCGACGTTTCGACGAGGTCTCACTCGTCATCTTCAGGCTGGTGCTTTCGGCTTCTTGTTACTGGAACAGGCTCTGTTCCAGTAACAAGAAGCCGAAAGCACCAGCCTGAAGATGACGAGTGAGACCTCGTCGAAACGTCGCCTAGACACCCCAACTTTTACACGGGATGATACCCGAGGACACCAAAACCTGCATTCCTGTACCCGTGAAAATCTACGAAAGCAGATATAGATATATAGATATATAGAAGGTATATATATGGATGCTTTAGATGAGATTCCTGCATTGCAAGGCGTTGGACTAGATGGCCCTTGGGTTCCTTCCAACTCAATGATATTGAATGCTATTGTTTTATTGAATTTAGGAACTTAATTGATGAAGGGTGGTTTAAAAATGGATTAAGTAAAGAAAGTGTCTGTGCCATTAAGAATTTAAGTGACTGGATCTTACCATTTTAGATAACCGGATCATATACCATAACTTTAGCTATGAAGCCAACATATACAATAAAAAGTACAGGATATTTTATGAATAATTCACTCTGAAAATATCACCTAAAACCTAGCTACACATAAATGGTGTTCTCTTCCAAAAGCAGTTGTAGCAATGCATTTTTCAAATGAAGGCCACAAAGCAATAACCATTGTGAGAGTTTGCATATATTCATGAACTCAGCTGTGCTTTTTGGGTTGGGTGATCACCTCTGTGCTACAGATAAAACAAAATCAATCAGGGAGGTGCTTTTTTTTTTTTTGTAATCCTAAAGGCCACCCAATATGCTAAAGGCAGGATTAAGTATCAAGATTCCTTAAAACCCCAGTCTCCTAGGGTGGCATTCAACTAAGTTGTACTCAGAAACTGAGTAACTGAAATTAACAAACCTAACCCCATTTGCATTTATTTCTGCTTTGAGTATAACTTAATTCAATACCACCCCTACATCAGATGGCACTATCTAAAAGGCAATAAAGACAGGGCTGGACAGATTTAGAACTTGTTAATTCAGTTTGGCCACAACAGAAGTGTAAAACTATTGTGATTAATTGCAGTCAGTTATACTTTTTAACATAATAATAACAGTGCATTTCTCTTTAAAAATGAAAGGGGGTGGGAAATATGAACATGTAGCTTAATGAAAACTTATTCCAACTTGTCAGTGACATTTCTTTATATGCCTCATCAAAATCTATTAACAATCCAACAGGCACTGAATAGCTTTGAATATAGGAAGTGCCATTCTTAAATTAACGCCTGCAATTAGCTGTTGGAGGCTCAGTGTTCTTAATGCCATCATGCCACTACACAGCATTTGGCATTTTGAAGACTGTAGAAGTGACTGGTACACATTACAAAACATACAAGCTACCTTATGAAGGCAAGGGTCTCTTATGGTAGACTCAAATAACATCAATAAGAACCATTAAGTCTGCCTTATCCCAGAATTTTGCTGTTGCAAAAGTGGGCATAAAATACTGCAGATTTTTAGTTGTCAGAATAAGGCTTTCCAGTTTGTCGTTGGGTTTTTTTAAAGTACAAGTCCTGTTGAAGGATGGAAATTTGGCACCAAAGCAACATTTTAGGCAGCTGACAATTTCTGGGATTTTTCCAGTCCTTTTCACAGGAGTTTAGTGGCACCATGGCAGGTCAAAATCTGGTTGACAGGCTGTTAAGTCCTCCATGGGGAGTGGATTCAGGTTCAACGGACAGGGCAAAATTTTACTTTTTATGCTTGTGATTCCAGCTCAAGTGAAAATAATAATTCAGCACAGTGGTCGTATTTCAGTTCAACTCCCAGAACGGAAGTAATAAGAAAGCACAGCGAATGACAAGTAAGCAGGACATCTTCTGTCGATTTTTGAACTCAAAAGGAACCTTTAGGGAGGTGGCTATCTCACACGTTGGAGGGAGGGAGGCAGGAAAGGGCAGAACTCTGGACTCAAGTGTATTCTGAAGCAGTTGGCGATGACAGTTGGGACAGAAGAGAAAGCATTCTGAAGAAAGCATCACGGAGAAGAGCTGGAAACAAGGGGAAGGGAGGAAAATGAGCAGAGAGTGAGTGTTGGGAAGGGGTGAGGAACGGAAAAGTGAGCCCAAAGGGAATAAGCAAGGAATGAAGGAAATGGAATAAAAGGAAGCAGGCACAAAATGACAAGACAGAGACACACGAGGCAAGATATGCAACTGAATGAAATGACAGCCCAGTTCTTTGCCGAAAAGCAATTCTGGACGCTAGTGATTTTGCAGAGCGGAAGCGACGGTTTGATTATATTTTTGCTGCCAGTTGCTTCTCAGCTGAGAACTGCTCCCTCCTGCTGCTTTTCAGCAAACAAGCAACAAACAAACAAACAACCCAGGCCACCAGAGTTTTCTTAAACATGGTTGTGTATAAAAGTGCGGTTGTTTCACTTCAGAAAGGCATTTTTTTACTCCACCAGTTTCTAACCGAAAGCAGATCGATGCTGGGTCTGGCCTCAAACTCCACGATTCTTTTAGCAGTGGCAACTATGTATTCACTTCACATTAAAAGCTTATTTCAGTGTGTTTTTAACCAGTGTGCCGTGGCACCCTGGGGTGCCTTGAATGGTGGTCAGGGGTGCCGCGGGCAACTAACTAGCCTCTGTCCCTCTTTCCTCCCCTCCCTCCTCTTATGCCCCTCACACCTCTGCCTCCCAAAGACTTGTGTGGCTGTCTGTTGCAGCAGCCCTGGTCCAGTATACCTGAAGGAGTGTCTCCACCCCCATCGTTCTACCCGGACACTGAGGTCCAGCGCTGAGGGCCTTCTGGCGGTTCCCTCCCTGTGAGAAGCTAAGTTACAGGGAACCAGGCAGAGGGCCTTCTCGGTAGTGGCACCTGCCCTGTGGAACGCCCTCCCACCAGATGTCAAAGAGATAAAACAACTACCTGACATTTCGAAGACATCTGAAGGCAGCCCTGTTTAGGGAAGCTTTTAATGTTTAACAGACCAATGCATTTTAATACTTTGTTGGAAGCCGCCCAGAGTGGCTGGGGAAATCCAGCCAGATGGGCTGGGTATAAATTATTATTATTATTATTATTATTATTATTATTATTATTATTACAACCTCCCCAGGAAAATGGTGCCTCTGGGGCTGGCCAAGGGGTGCTGGTTGCCAGGAGCTGAGGTGGCCTCAGCTGAGTTAGCAAGCAAATGGGTGAAGGAGCCCAGCCAGCCAGGACACCAACCCTTGCTGTTAGGAATGGACAGATTAGTGGGAGGCCGGGCAGGCAGTCACTGCGCTGGCCTTTCTTCTGCTTGCTGCGTGCAAGGCCTGCCTGGGAGCCAAGTACGTGGTCCTGAAGGAGAGCCTTTCCGCCATGCAGGCCTAGCAGTGCCCACTGCTGCCTCCAAGGTAAGGTGCTGGCCTCACGTCCACCTTTGGCCAGTCTCCATCGGGCCATTAAGGTTGGGGGCATCCTCTTCCCAGACGCCTGTGGGGCACCCCTATTTCCTTAATTAACTGTAGATCTCCCACATACAGTGCTTCAACCACAGAAGCAAAGCGCCACAGAAAAGCATTGGCTATGATGTTCTGTTCTTATAGTTTGTAACATATTTGTAACGCTTTAAGAGAGATGCTGCGAATCTCCCAGTAGTCTTTTTTCTTCAAAAAATGTAAATCAGTACAGAAATGATCTCAATACATGAAATATTAAACCAAAATGAAATGCATAACTGGCCCAAACATTAAAAAATAGGAAGGGAAGTCCCAATTCCTGCAAAAACCTTAAAGTAGTCTTAGATGAGATATTGACCACATACCTACTGGTAGAAATAAGCAGTTGGCTCAGACATTAGGAGCATACACGCAGAACACTTATGACTGTATTCTAAGAACTGGACTTGCAAATGAACACTTAAGTGATGAATATCTCTCTTCCATTTTCAAGTTCACCCTGTGCCAATCTTACATAAAAATTGATTAGAAGCTGCACCATATTCCCATTAATATACTTTTGTGGGGAAAGGCTCCCCTTTTGCTTTCCTGATTGTGAATTCAACACCATGGATAAAAGTATTAAGGGCTTTGTAGAGTTTTGTGAGCTTTTATTCTATATGACACAGAATATATGTCACAAATGAGGTCACAAATCCCAGAAAACACAAGTAGATGCTGGCAAGGCACATATATAGACTCAGCTTGGGATATTTTGATTGGTAGGCACTCAAATCCCTCTCAATTATTTTTTTAAAAGGGAATTATCTTGACAAATATCTTAAAGATCCCTCTAACGATCATAACTGAAACATGAGTACTTGCGATTTGTTGAATTTTGAACAAGGGCATTTCCAAAAGATCTATATATTCTTCAAATATATTCAGTGGGACTGTCTATGCTAAAGGGTAGTTGTGCAGCTTCACAGTCATATCAGCAGAAGACAACAATGAGCTGCATCATACTCTTGAGTAGACCAACTGAATTCAATGGAGATAAGTCATGATTAACTGAGATCCCTCAAAATCAATGGGTCTTCTCAGACAATGACTTTCTAATTCAAGAGGACTAAGATACCTCAGGATATAGAAAAGCCATTATACATTATCACAATTATTTTTATGTAAACCCAGATGTAAATTAAGCGTACAATTGCAACACTTAAGCTGCTGCTGTTTGCAAATATGGCCATGAGGTGTACATTAGTTACATTACATAGTTAAAGACATTCTGACCTTTCTCAAAAATACAGAGAAGCAAGAATTCATGGGAAATGTCCAAGAAAGAAAAGGAAAGCTGACCAATAAGAAAAGGAAGCTAGGAGAAAGTTTGCTGATTGGAAGAAAAAGTACAATGTAAGTCTAATTTCAACACTGCTGCAACTCCCCATACTGCTCCAGTTAAGGAAATCCGTTCCACTTAAAAAATTTTAGATCAGGAACTGTGGGTCAAATGCACATGCAGTTGCATGTAAAGTGGATGATGTGCCCATTTTTCATGCTTTCCTTGGAATGCAAGTTCTCTTGCCCATTCCCATACACATACTGGCAAAACTAGTCATGTTTGTATAACCTTGTAAAAGCATAAGCTGAGTTTGCTCAGGGTAATTTTGCTTCTGTGATACATAAAAACGCAGTCACCAGCAGTTCAGTTGAGACATAGCAAACCATAGTTTGTGCTAATCATAGTATAGAACTGAAACTATGTTTTGAACTTCCAGCATACAAACCATGGTTTTAGAGCTGCATTCCTACTTTAATTTTCCATCCTGTAAGCACCTAGCATTGTAAATTCATGAGGTCACTGGTGCCTCTATGGGTCAACAACCAAAGCAACTGCTGTATCAATTATTTGCCAGTTCAGACAGCATGCCAAACCTCAGTTTGTAAAATCATTATTTACAAGCTCAATTCAAAATATGGTTTTTAACTCTGGTTTACTGGCTTACTGTAAACTGATTTGCCAATGCATATACTACATCAAATAGGGTTGCTATATTTCAAACAGCGAAAATTCAGACGGATAAGTTGTTGGTGGCAACCCTACATCAAATCTTGGCTAAGCTTCCTTTGTTGTGATGTTTGAATTCACAGAAACCTTAAATATGAACTAGAAGTGATAATGGTGAATTGAACTACGTCAACACCAGAACCCTTGGTGCACTTTTGGTTCTATTATAAAACTCTTTCCACATATACTTTTAGACATATTGTGAATAATAGCACAGTAAATTCATTGTGGCTGCAATCCCAGAATCACATGAATTCATTCCTAACAGATTCTTCTTGAGCTTTTTCTGGATGGCTTGCTCTTCGGACAAGCAGGCCTTATAGTTTGGAAGCTTCCCCTTTCTAGTTTAACCCCACTACTTCTTATGTTGTGGATAAACAAGTGTCACCCCCCTTTTTACATGCTTTATTTTTAATAAAGTGCACATGCCACCTCTTTTTAGATGAAAACATTCTCAGTTCCTTTCCAGCCCCTTAATCACTTTTTTAAAGTTCCCCTGAATTTTCCAAATTACCACTACCTTCTCGATGCCAGCGGAAGTTATTTTCAGCCAGCTGCCAAAAATAGTGTAGCTGCATGATCCTCAGAGAGGAAAAATGTGTCAGAAAATGGATTGAGGATTGCAATGACACTTGGGACTTCGAGGTCAGAATGATAAGACCACAAGAAACCCCTTGCTGGATTTGAGCCAGGGGTCAACACTGCTGCCAACAGTGGTCAGTTAGGAAGTCCACAAGCAGGACACAACTGAAGGCATTTCAGCCCTTTATTTTAGTTGGTTGCTATGTCCCACCCCTTTCCCACTCTCAAGATGATATACCGTATTTTTCGCTCTATGACGCACTTTTTCCCTCCTAAAAAGTAAGGGGAAATGTGTGTGTGCCTTATGGAGCGAATGCAGGCTGCATGGCTATCCCAAAGCCAGAACAGCTAGAGGGAGCGCTGCATCTATCTTCATCTTTACTTAACATGTACTATCTTCAACTGAAATCTGCCTCACACAGTGTTGCTGGGCAGGGATTCTTAGCCAGAACAGTATGTCCCAAACACTACAGTTGTCAGGTGTTCATTCTTTCAACAGTTGATCTGTATTTTGTAAAAGCCATCTCTAGTGGCTTTTAGCAGAATATCACTGAATGTTGAAAGCCAAGAGCAACTGTAATTTCTATTAGTAAACACAGATATCATTATGTATTAAATAGTCAAAAGATATTCAAGCCACTACACACACACACACACACACACACACACACACACACACACACAGTTTCTTGGAAAGCAGTTGTGCTCTACTTTAATTGCAGTGTTTCACAATCTTGGGTGCTTTATAATACCATTCATAGTCATACACACATAAATAAAGGTGGCATATTTAAAATGACTGAAAACAAGAACCACCTTAATTACTGCGTAGCTTCCAGTGCTCAAATCTCTTAAGTTGTAATAGTCTGGAAAAAAAGTTACAGGGAACGTTTTAGAGAAAATGATTAAGGGTCACCACCTAAGCCCAGAGAACTAGCCATGTTTGATGCTTTAATAATAACAATAATTTATTATTTGTACCCCGCCCATCTGGCTGGGTTTCCCCAGCCACTCTGGGTGGCTTCCATAGAAACCATAAAACACTAAAATATCATACATTAAAAACTTCTGAATGTCAGGTAGTTGTTTATTGTTTTGACATCTGATGGGAGGGCGTTCCACAGGGCGGGTGCCACTACCAAGAAGGCCCTCTGCCTGGTTCCCTGTAGCTTTGCTTCTCGCAATGAGGGAACCGCCAGAAGGCCCTCGGCGCTGGACCACAGTGTCCGGGCAGAACGATGGGGGTGGAGACGCTCCTTCAGGTATACTGGGCCGAGGCCGTTTAGGGCTTTAAAGGTCAACACCAGCACTTTGAATTGTGCTTGGAAACGTACTGGGAGCCAATGTAGGTCTTTCAAGACCGGTGTTATGTGGTCTCAGCGGCCGCCCCCAGTCACCAGTCTAGCTGCCGCATTCTGGATTAGTTGTAGTTTCCGAGTCACCTTCAAAGGTAGCCCCACGTAGAGCGCATTGCAGTAGTCCAATCAGGAGATAACTAGAGCATGCACCACTCTGGCGAGACAGTCCGCAGGCAGGTAGGGTCTCAGCCTGCGTACCAGGTGGAGTTGGTAGACAGCTACCCTGGATACAGAATTGACCTGCGCCTCCATGGACAGCTGTGAGTCCAAAATTACTCCCAGGCTGCGCACCTGGTCCTTCAGGGGCACAGTTACCCTATTCAGGACCAGGGAGTCCTCCACACCAGCCCGCCCCCTGTCCCCCCAAAACAGTACTTCTGTCTTGTCAGGATTCAACTTCAATCCATTAGCCACCATCCATCCTCCAACCGCCTCCAGGCACTCACACAGGACCTTCACCACCTTCACTGTTCTGATTTGAAAGAGAGGTAGAGCTGGGTATCATCTGCATATTGATGGACACCCAGTCCAAACCCCCTGATGATCTCTCCCAGCAGCTTCATATAGATGTTAAAAAGCATGGGGGAGAGGACGGAACCCTGAGGCACCCCACAAGTGAGGGCCCAGGGGTCTGAAGACTCATCCCCCAACACCACTTTCTGAACACGGCCCAGGAGGAAGGAGCGAAACCACTGTATAACAGTGCCCCCAGCTCCCAACCCCTCTAGACGGTCCAGAAGGATGTTATGGTCGATTGTATCAAAGGCCGCTGAGAGATCCAGCAGAACCAGGAAACAACTCTCACCTTTGTCCCTAGCTCGCCGGAGATCATCAACCAGTGCGACCAAGGCAGTTTCAGTCCCATGATGAGGCCTGAACCCCGATTGGAAGGGATCCAAATGGTCCGCATCCTCCAGGTGTGCCTGGAGTTGTTCAGCAACCACGCGCTCAATCACCTTGCCCAAGAATGGAAGATTTGAGACTGGGCGATAGTTAGCCATACTGGCCGGGTCTAAAGATGGTTTTTTAAGAAGCGGTTTAATGACCGCCTCTTTCAGCGGATCTGGGAATGTTCCCTCACAGAGGGAAGCATTCACCACCCCGCAGAGCCCATCGCCCAGCCCTTCCCGGCTTGCTTTTATTAGCCAGGATGGGCAAGGATCAAGGAGACAGGTGGTTGGTTTCACGCGTCCAAGCAGCCTGTCCACATCCTCGGGGGTAACGGATTGAAATTGATTCCATGCAACTTGACCAGACAGGGCTCTAGCACTCTCCCACCCCAGCCCTGCTCCCACGGTGGTGTCTAGCTCCTTCCAAATATGAGTGATTATATCGTCAAAAAACTTTGCAAAATCGTTGCAGGAGATCTTTGGGTCTTTACAAGGCCCCGGTGGTAAAGGTGGTTCCGTTAAATTGTGGACCACCTGAAAGAGTCTCCTGCTACTATTTTCTGCAGATGCAATAGAGCAGTGTTTCCCAACCTTGTGCCTCCAGCTGTTTTTGAACTACAACTCCCATCATCCCTGACTAGCAAGACCAGTGGCAAGGGATGGTGGGAATTGTAGTCCAAAAACAGCTGGAGGCACAAGGTTGGGAAACACTGCAATAGAGGCCACTTGGTAGGCTCGACGTTGAGCTCTAACCTGTGTCAGATTCGGAGTGAGTTTTCTGCCACCGACGCTCTAGCCGTCTCAGCAATTGTTTCGTTGCCCTCAGCTCCGAAGAAAACCACGGGACTGTCCGGGCTCCATGCAATCAGAGAGGGCGTTTCGGAGCCAGACAGTCGATAGCCCTGGTTAACTCCGCATTCCAGCAGGCCACCAGGGAATCAGCTGAAAGGCCATCAACATGGGATAAAGCATCCCCTACCACTCTCTGGAAACCATTTGGATCCATTAAATGGCGGGGGCGGACCATCCGAATTGGTCCCACCTCCCTGCAGAGGGGAAGGGTCGCGGAGAAGTCCAGTTGCACCAGGAAGTGATCTGACCATGGCACTTCTTTGGTTTCACTTTTACTTAGTGTCAGATCACCCACGTCACTAGAGGTGAATACCAGGTCTAAGGCATGTCCATGACTATGAGTTGGGCCCAACTTATTCAGGGACAGCCCCATGGAGGCCATGCTTTCCACGGAGTCCCGAGCGGCCCCTTGTAAGGTTGTGTCGGCGTGGATGTTAAAATCCCCTAGGACAACCAAACTAGGTGTCTCCAGGAGAACATTCGCCACGACCTGAAGCAGCTTGGACAGGGAATCCTTGGTGCAGTGGGGATGTCAGTACACCAAAAGGAATCCTGTACTGCCCCTATTGCCCAACTTCCAGAACATGCACTCAGAAAATTGGGTCTTCCCAGTAGGAAGCCTGATGCAAGCTAATGACTTCCTAAAAATCACTGCAACCCCCCTCCCCGCCCACATGACCTGGGTTGCTGTGCGTAAGAGAAACCTGGTGGGCAAGCAGCGGCAAGGACAGGCCCATCTGCTTCCTCCAACCAGGTCTCTGTCACACATGCCAGGTCAAATCCTCCAACCACAATCAGGTCGTGGATGGCAGTGGTTTTATTCATAATTGACCTGGCATTACACAGCAACACCTTCAGGTCATGTGGGTTTCCCCTGTTGATTCCAGTATCCATCCGGTCAAGGCCAGACCTGGAGGCAGGGATACAACGACTCAAACAACGACTAAACCTGCCTCCTCGGTAATGACATGGTCTGGTCTTAGCGTAACTCCTCCTCCTGCCCATGATCACCGAGATCGGATGTCCCAGTGCTTCCCCCCCTGTGGAATTTGTCCCAGCCATCGTGTTGGCTGGGGCCCCACTCCCAGGCAGCCCTGATCCCGCCCCTTAAAAACAAAACACAAACTATACAGAACCAATAAAACAACAAAAAACAAAAACAGAACAATTATACTAAAATTAATCCCCAACCAAATATCCATCCCACCCACCCACCCCCAACAAAGGAAAAAAGAAATACAAATTTAAATTGCCACCGACTGCTTGAGGACATTTTAAAACACATTAACCACTTGGAACAGGGAAGCAATCGCAGAACACTTCCCAACTTCCCCAAAAGTTTGTTCCAAATAAGGGCCTGGGCCATGCCCCCTGGGCCAGATTGGAAAAGGCCCTGGAAGGGAGCAGGCCCTGCAGTCCTCCCCACAGCCGATGGTCCAAGGCCTCACCGCAGCAGGAGTCCCTTTATAGCTGGGAGAGAGGGCCTGGGCCACGCCCCCTGGGCCAGTTGGAAAAGGCCCTGGAAGGGAGCAGGCCCTGCAGTCCTCACCATAGCCGGTGGTCCAAGGCCTCACCGCAGCAGGAGTCCCTTTATAGCTGGGAGAGAGGGCCTGGGCCACTTGGAAAAAGGCCCTGGAAGGGAGCAGGCCCTGCAGTCCTCACCCAGCCGATGGTTCAAGGCCTCACCCTTGATGCTTTAGTTTAAAGCATCAAGTTAGATGGTAAATGACCAACTAATTTATTATTGTATGAGCTTCTGTGGACCAGAGTACACTTTATTAGATGCAGAGTCTATAGAGTCTAACAGCAATAGCTGTATAAGTGGTCTGAGCAAAAATGGTCAACACCAACTTTTAACATCACATTCATAAAATCATATCACCATGCTCTATGTTAAATGCCACCTCCTTAGCACAAATATGCATTAAAAGGGTGGAAAAGCCCACCCCTTTCAACGCAGTCCTTAAGTGTGTTTACTCTTAAGCCCCATCCAGCTCAACGGGCCTTATTCACTATCAAGTGTGCTTAAGACGGCAACCTTTAATAATATTTATTCGTATCATTGTGAGCATGGTAGGCAATTAAAAGTGTAGAGATATAACTGCTTTCCTCCAGGTAACATACTTTATAAATATAATGCAATCAAATCAATAATTCTATAGAAAAATATTGTGCAACTCAGCATATCACATACTGATCAGCATATAATTATATCAAGTTTCTCAATGAGGTTTTCCACACTATAACCAAATATTTAAAATACGCTACACGAAAAAGGAAGCTAAATATTTTCAAATGTGTTATACTTACTGTGCTTTTTACAAATTAATATTCCATTTGCTTCAAGGTCAGACATCTGCATGTCACATGATAGAAGCTGGTAGCACGGTATCCTTCAACATAATCTCTTTGCTATCAGATACACCATTGAGATAAAACACCCTTTATTACTGGGTGTCCAACTTGAATCTAATGAAGGGGCGGCAATATTTTATTATTCTTATTTGCTATGCTCATGTAAACAAAAAAGGATGGGTGGGATATGGTGTATAATTTTTAGAAAAGGTGCATACAGGTGTGAGGAAGCAGAGTCCTACTATAGCTTATCTCTCTGCGTTCTGTTATTTCAGGCACTTTTCTTCTGGTCTGGTTGCAATGCCAGATGTCAGCCAGGCAATGAGAAAAGTGTCTGAAGTGATGGGGCACAGCAAGGTAAGGTGTGTGTATGTTTATTTGTTAGGATGAACATAAGCAGCTGTTCTACATTGAGTTACACTTTTAGTCCATCTAGTCTTGTCTACACCAGGGTTTCCCAACATCCACTAAGCCCTTGATGAGCTTATAAAGCTGTTGCTGATCCCAAACCAAATTCTTAGGAATGTAAATGAAGGCAAGTGAAGAAATATCAATATATAACCAACATTTATTAATCAATCAATCAATCAATCAATCAATCAATCAATCACTATTACTATGAACCATTATATATATAGTGAAAAAGTGCAAATAACAATACATACTTTTTAATCTTTTCTAATGAGCTTCAGCAAGTACATGAATATTTGGCTGTAGGTATCACTGTTCCTTAATGTTCAGCTCATTTCTCTGTTTGTTCAGAAGAGCACAAATATATATGAATCCAGCTTTAACTCTGTATGGACCTGAATATGCTTGCAGTGGTTTGGGTATTTGACAGCAGTTCTCACTGCTCTAGCAACCACTGAAAAGTGTTTTGCCTCAAAATTCATGCTCATTTAGATGAATTCCTGCTGTAGGTTAGGCTCCACATTTGCATTTCCTGTTTGCAAGTACAGCAGAGACATCCTAATCCAATCAGAAAACTGCATTCTGTAATTTCAAAGTATTCAAAACAAAAAACCTTAAAATATTAGAAGCATATACAGTCATACCTCGGGATGAATATGCTTTGGGTTAAGCATTTTCGGGTTGTGCTCCGCGGCAACTCGAAAGAAACGGAGCGCATTACGTCCGGGTTTCACCACGCGCGCATGCGCAGACCATCAAAATGGCGTCACACGCATGTGCAGAAGTGATGAAGCGTGACCCGCGCACGCGCAGACACAGGTTATGTTCACTTCGGGATGCGAACAGGGCTCCGGAACAGAACCCGTTTGCATCCCGAGGTACCACTGTAGTTGGAAGGGCCCTTGAGGGTTATCTAGTCCACCCCCTGCAATTCAGGAAAGGTGTGTTGTATAGATCAATAGGTCATTGTCTGAAGTACTATTCTCAGCTCCCCATTACAGGTGCAGCTAGTTTGTGAAATAGTGGTATTATAGTTTGAGTTTGAATGGTAGTAATGCCTTTCCTTTGCAGGCTTTTTTGTATTTCATTAAATTTGCAAAATAAGACATGATCTTTATAGTGCAACAACTCATTACCCAGTGATGGTTCCACATATTTCAGAGGTTCTACAGCTGAATTGGCTAGTCTTTGTAAACAATCTTCCTTTGAGAGTCACTGTACTTTTGTATGCAGAAGCAGCTGGGTGAAATTTTTACTATTACTTTCACTTAACATTGCAAAAGGCCACCTGAGCCTCAAATGACAGCAAGGGATCCAGGAGCACCCACAAGCTATGTACCCACTCCTCCAGAAGGAGTGTAACCCCATCAAGAGAAGGCAACTGCCCATCCATTTGGTATAGGAAACTACCCACTAACTGTGCCTCAGTGAGCTTCAATTTGTTGACTCTCATACAATCTAATAAAAAACAACGGTCCAGCACACCCATGTAAAGGAGAAGTAGAGCTGTGTGTCATCAGCATATCGCTGACAACAAACTCCAAAACACTGGATGACCCAACTCAGTGGTTTCATGTTAATGTTAACTAGCATAGGGGATAAATTTGAACCCTGAGAAACCCCACAATGAAGGTTCCACAGGGCCGAAGAACATGAAATAAGTATCAACCTCTGGAATAGACTATCTGACCACTGAAAAGCAGTGCCACCCACCTACCCCAACTCATACAGCTGCTCCAGAAGGATGCTATGGTCTATGGCATTGAAAGCCACTGAGAGGTTGAGAATTAACAGGGACACATTTCCCCCCTCTCCTGACAGAGGTCATCATACAGGGTGACCAAAGGAGTTTCTGTGCCCAAACCAGACCTATACCCCAATTGAAATGGATCTAGAAAATCAGTTTCCTCCAAGAGTGCCTGAACCTGATCTGCGATGATGCAATCAAGAACCTTACCAAGAAGAGGAGATTGGCATCTGGCTGGTAATTACTTAAGATTTTCTGAATCCAGGGAAGGCTTCTTAAGGAGTGGTCTTACCACTGCCTCCTTCAAGCAGGCAGGACCACCCTGTCTTGCAGGGAGACATTAACCACCTCCCTAGCCCAGCATGCTGTCCTCTGCCTGCTAGTTTTTATCAGGCATGGGGGCAAAGATCCAGAAGGGAAGGGGTCCCCCGACTGATTCAAGTACCTTGTCCACGTCCTTGAGCATTACCAATCATGAGAACTGGTTCTACACCAGAGCTGTGTACAGCCCACCATCTGTATCTCTGTGGTAGTTCCAGAGTAGGCTCCATGATCAAGAACTACAGAGGATGACAGCACAATGGTGTGATTCCTAGTCACCTGGAGCTCCAAAAGTGCTCTAGGCTTTGGAGGGGCTCAAAATGATGGAGAATGTCCAAGATGGAAGTGGCAAATTTACTCATCAGAGACAAAGATCTGGACAGCAGGCAACTGCAAACAAGAAACATTAACATGATATTTAGTTCAAAAATAAAGTTCTTTATTTGCTGGGGAGTACAGTACTTGCCAATCACTGCTGGTGTCCCACTGGAAGCAACTACTGCAATGTTACATGTGGATTGTCGTATTTCTCAAAATACTCCTCCAAGCACAGGAAGATCGCCTTAGCCTTCAAGTCAGCTTTAAATAATTTGGCAAAAGGAAACACACTGAATGTGCACCTTTTGCTGGTACCGCAATACCTTACATAAGTCAAAAGGCTATTACAATTTCCAAACACTGACTTGCCCAGCTGGATAGGAAATTAAACTGTTGAAGTCACTGTTATTTGAACATCATGGGCTACCTCATCAACAAGGTGCTGAGGGGAATTGTTATTCAGTGCAATCCTCTTCAAAGCAGGTCCTCCATTCAATTTCATAACCATTTGTATAACTACTTTTCTGGCTAGTAGAATGAGCTCCTTGCCAACATTTTGCAGCTTTCCTTTCTTTGCAATTATAATGGCAATATAGCATGGTCTGAAATACTGCTGTATTGTAAGATCATTTTATTTTAAAAGGATTCGTCATTGGCAAGGGAAGTGCACTCTGTACATGGTTACACTACTTATTGGGAACTATGAAACTTCAAAAGCTCTACCATAAGAGCTACAGCCGTTCTCCAGTCTTATTTCCTTCAGACACCTTTTGCAACCCCCAACTTCATATAGGGCAAACAAACATGGCTGCCCCCAGGGCTTTTTTTCAGTCAGAGCTCACCTGAACTCAGCTCTGGAACCTCTCAAGTAGGTGCCATCGCCATTCTAAGAGAACAAAGGAGAATTTCTTGGTGAGCTCTAGAACCTCTTTTTCTAGAAAAATTGCACTGACCGTCCCCATCATTAACTCATTGGGCCCCAGATGTGAGCCTTAATTCTTTCTTAAGCAATGAAGTGGTATGGCTGGTCTGGAATTTTGGGTGGGATTTTTCATATGTTGCAACACTTCTCCATACAAAGACCAGCACCATCACTCCCTCCCTCCATGTGGAAACCTTACACAGAAGCTAGGACGGTGTCTTCTCCTTGGCAAGTTAATTTCCTTACACAAAGGAAATACTTTTGGACGTGGAGTATTTCATCATACGAATCCCTATATGTAGTCAGTACACCACCCCAGTGAGGACAAATTCCGAGGGCGTGTATACTGACTGGCCAAAGGAAGAGGCAAGGCAAGACCATGCTGCATCCTGCAATCTGTCACAGCTGGCGCATCACTGCACCTGGAACACTAACCCACGCCTACTAAACGAGCTTCTTTTAGGCAAAGAAACGGCCAAAAGTTATTTGGGCAGGGCAGAAGAGCATGTAACTTCTTCTCCTTCTCTGATGTCCGAGCTGCCATTCTCCAGCTGCCTCTCCCGGCCTGGAAGCAGCACCCAGATAGGCGCCAAGCCCTCACAGGCTCCAGGGGCTTCCTCGCTGCTGGGCTCCTCTCAGACGTCTCCGCCCCAGGCTTCTGCTTCCAGGCAGGTAGGCACAGGATCGCACCTCCGCGGGGTTTGCTTTGTGGGTTCTCTCTCAGAAACGTCTCTTCCTCTTTCCTCACAAGCCAGGCAGCTGCTCCGCAAAATAATAACAAAATCCGCCTCGCAGAGAAAAGGGGCGATCCCAGGATCAGCGCGCGCGCGCGGCATCCGCAAAAAGGCGACACGGGCCACGGCCAGCGAGCTTCCGCTTCTTCCTCCACGCGTCGAGAAATGCGTCACGTGTGAATACTTACCTCAGCCTTCCCAGAAAAAAAAATATCCCCGCACCCCCCCCAAGTCCCTTAATTCCCAGAGCCCAAACGGAAGCGGACCCCTCGCTAAGGCCCGACGGCCGGCGCGCAGCACCCCGCTTTCCTCAGGAGACCGCAGCCGCCGGCCGTGGCGGGAGGCAAGAGGACCGCGGGACTCCGGGGGAGAAGGGGGCGCGGGGAGAACCAACCCACCCACCCTCGCCTCTCCCCGCGAGCCCACCGGTCTCCCTTCCCTGACAGAAAACGCCCGTACCACTCGGCTCCCGCCGCGGCCTTGTCCTCTTGCCGCTGCTGCCACTTGAGGCGATACGGAGCCGGGGTGGGGGGAAGGAGGAGGAGGAGGAACCGACTTGCTTCCGGCCCAATGAGGCTTCGCGTCGGACGTTCTGGCGGCGGCGGACGTCAACGGTGTCGGCACGCGCACGCCCAGCCTCGGCTCCTCCTCCTCCATCGCCATCCTCCCGAGGGGCGTGGGCGCGGGGCGGGGCCTCGAGGGTCCCAGCATGTTCGGCTGCGAGCGGGGGCCTGAACGGCTGGCTCGGCTGACTGACTGACTGACGGTGTATGTGTGTGTGTGAGAGAGAGCGAGAGCGCGTGCGCGCGCCGGAGAAAGCGGGAGAGGGCGCGAGCGAGCGTGTGTGTGTGTTTGAGAGAGAGACGGGAGAGGGCCATGGCCGGAGCTCAGTGACTGACTGACTGACTGACTGACAATAGGGACGAGCGAGAGCTGCCGCAGCCGCAGCGACAGAAGGCGGGGAGAAAGGGAAAGAGGCCGCCCGAGAAAACCTTCCGCAGCGGCAAGAGCAGCGCCCGCCGCCACTTCTCCTCCCTCCTCCTCCTCCTCCTCGCCGCACCCCGAACGAAGGCAGCTCGGGCCGCGCTCGCCCTCCTTCCCCGAGGCCGCCTCGCCGGGAATGTGAGAGAAGCCGCCGCCGCCGCCTCGGCTACAACCGCAGGAGGAGGAGGAGGAGGAGGAGGCCTCTCGGGCGGCCGCCGCCGTGTCGTTGGGGGGAAAGGAGGGCGGGAGCGGGCCGAGGGCGGCAGCGCATGGGACCGGAGGGAAAGACGAGGAGAAGCCGCCGCCGCCGCTCTCGCCGCTGATTCCCGAAGCCGCCAACGCCGCCCTGCGCTGGGGGAGGCCGCCGAGGCCTACCAGGCTGCCGCTGCTCCTGCGGCAGGAACCGCGCCGCGGCCCGAGAGAGGCGCAGGCACACGCGCGCCGGCCCGGCTCGCCCTCGCCGCCTCCGCCGGGGATCGGGGCCTTGCTCCTCCTCCTGCTGCTGCTGCTCCTTTTTTCTCCTCCTCGTCTCTGGATTCTCTGCCGGGAGGGTTCAAGGTAACTTCCAGAGAGAGAGAGAGAGAGAGAGAGAGAGAGCAACCGCCCGGCCGCGCGTGTTGGGAGCGTTGAAGGGAAGGCGCGAGGGGATCGCCCCCGATCCGCCGGGACGAGGTGTTTCCCCCCCCCCCCTCTGGTCACCCGGTGTCGCCGAGGGGGTCGCTTCCGTCCCTCTCTGCCCGCCGGTGTTTCCTCCCCGCATTGCCTCTGACAGCCGGTTGCTCCGCACGCCGCCTCCCCGCCGCCCCCCTCGCTTAAAAATAATAACGGTAATCCCCGGCTTAAGCCTGCGCTGGCCCAAGGGGGTGAGAAGGGAAAGCGGGCGGTGGGGAGGGGAAGGGAAGGCCACGCTGGGATATTAATAACATCCCCCCCCCGCGGGCGCGCAAACCCAAATAAATAAGATCTATTTCTGCGTGATTATGTCCAAGGAGATCCGAAAGCGGGAAGGGCCCCTCTTGTCCTCTTCCGCGCCCCGCGTTGCCTGCCGACTGTCGCCGGGGCTCGTCGGGTTAGAATTAGACCCTTAACGAAGCGGGAAAGGGGGGGGGGCGGCGTTGCTAAATTTACAGCCGAGAAGGGCCGCCAAAAGCTTCTTGCTGACACAATGATCCCGCCGTCGAAAGGATCTGCTCGAGGGCTTGTCCATTAATACGGTTAGCCGTTCCATTTTGAGACGCCGCGAAAATATTCCAGGAGAGATGGAGACGTAGTCCTAAAGGGTTGTTGACAATGCGAGGATAAACCCCTGCCTAGCAGGCCCGGAAACCTCAGAGTGCAGCACCAGCCTTTGCATGCTTATTCAAGAGTGAGAGCCAGGTTTCCCTCTGAGTAAGCATGCTTTGCATTGGGCTGTGAGTGCAGGGGTGTTTTTCTGAGTTTCGGGTTCCCACCTGAGGACTAATAACATCCTTGTTGTTTGTGTGGAGCTTCTCTCAAATATGGCTTACAGGCTAGTTTTATACATCTTCAGTTTGGAAAACTGTGGCCTCACATCTTCATGGTATATTTAACATTTTAATTTTTCATACTTAAATTGATAACCATAATAATAACACAGTATCATTAATCTTTTACGAGCAAGCTGTGTTATTCAGGATAACGATGCCGCAACGGCCATGAGAACGATAAGTTGATAAAAGTATGGATTGTTGTAGATAAAGCTGCTCTCACTGCTGAGTGACAAGGGCTTGTGATTCCTTGTAGAGGTTGAGAGTACTGTAGTTGTTGTATACACAATTCTGACACACACACACACCTGTGCTTTTTACACAGCACTGGTCATCTTAAAAATCAACATGGAACTCTCATATATGAAAGTTCAACTTTTGGACTGACACAGGCCAATCAACATTTAAATCAATATTCAATGATATTTTATAATTGCAGTAATGCCCTTTGTCCTGCAAAGGTCTTGTGTGTATAGCATAGTCCCATTGACCAGTAATGTGTCCTGTGTTGATTTCAGTGCCCACTATTTGCAGTATGAGATCTTGCTATTATGTTTGCTGCTATTTTAAAATAGTAAATCATAAGTAAAAAACTTTATTATTTTAAAAGAATATAATATGACATGTTTAAATAATCCATAATGGCAATATCTTGTGTTTCCTTACATGTAAGGAGAAGGTGATGTAATTTTTAAAAATTGATCTACTTAGTGAGGTTGTGGGTTCACAGGGGTTCATTAGTTTTAGGGTTTCCTGGCTTAGGGCAAGGAATTGGACTACAACACTCCTAGCACTTCCCCCAATTTCAGAGACTCAAGAAATGGGAAGCAAAAGAAAAAGGGAATTGCAGGTTAGCACCATAGGTAATGGACATGATACCTCTTTGACTAACTGAACTCAGTGTCAGACTCACATTGCCATTGAATAACTTTCATTACATGTAAATACTTAAATAAAGTATAAAATATCATCAGATTAATTTAGGGGTATCTGGAATATTGTATTTATGCAATAAGGACTGAAAGGCTCATTATTTATTTCCAGAAACGATTCCTAATAGGAGAGTTCATGCCACCCATTTAAAGATGTTGTGAATTTGCTTTCCCTGTATTGCTTGCATAATTGCTATCATGCATGAAGAAGAACTTAAAAATATCATCAAAAAGAAAAAAAGTGAATTGGAGCAAGAATGAGAAAAATAAAGACTGGTGCAGCTGCATATATGTATGTTCATTGCACTGGTCTCTTATTATTGATGGATTCTCATTGCATGTATCTTGTCATACTGGGACTGGATGGACCAATGGACAAATTGGATTGCCCTCTAAGTCAGTTTCCCAAACTAAACTCTGCAGTTAGAGACAGATTTCTTGCTAGTATGATCTTTAAGGGGCGGTGAAGTGTGTGTGTAATATTTATTGGAAAAATTCTTAAAGATCTTTGTTCCTTTCAGTAGGGATATGTCCTCAGCACCAACCACTCCTCCATCAGTGGATAAAGTAGACGGATTTTCTCGGAAGTCCGTCAGAAAAGCCAGGCAGAAGAGGTCGCAAAGTTCCTCCCAGTTTCGGTCTCAGGGCAAGCCTATAGAGTTAACTCCACTGCCTCTGCTAAAAGGTAAGGCTCTACCAATCTTTATCAGTTGGAAAACAATGTTTTAATTATAAATAAGTTGTGGAAGAGTCAGATAATTGTTGCTGTTTGCAGAAGGAAACAAAATAAAAAAAATCCTTCCGGTAGCACCTTAGAGACCAACTAAATTTGTTATTGGTATGAACTTTAATGTGCATGCACACGAAAGCTCATACCAATAACAAACTTAGACATCATCTATGAGTTTAAAAAGACGCCCAGCCAGTTGCTAAAGGTCAAGTGTGGGAATGAGAGGCCTGATCCAACTGGGATCCTGCCACAGAGGGAATGGGGCATCAACCTTTGGCCTGACCCCTCCTGCTGGGGTTCAGATCTGGACTGGGCCCTCTGCTGCTTGCTGTTTTCTTGGCAGTTGGCCCCCACTTGCTCCAATGGGAGGTGTGTGCCCCACGCCATGCAGGTACAGTAGGCCCAATCTGGATTGGGAACAGGGAGGCAAAGAGTTAAAGCCCCCTAATCCCACCACCTAATCTTGTGCATGCACACGACAGCTCATACCAATAACAAACTTAGTTGGTCTCTAAGGTGCTACTGGAAATAATTTTTTTTTATTTTGTTTCGACCCTGCTACCTACCTGGATGCAGAAAGAAAGTTCACACTGGATTACAGTGAACTATTTAACTGCTCTATAGGTGTGTAATGTATGTGTAAATTCTATTGATGCTTATGTTGAATAACTGATTGCCAGTTCTGTTTATTGTAGTGTAGTTTCAATATTAGCAGACAGTGCATGTGCTGGGAGTTTAGTGGTTGATCATACAGCCTGATTATTTTCTGCAGCATTTAAGCTTTGACAATTTCTGCAGTTTCATTAGGAATCTGGACCATTGAAAAATCAGGGAAGCTTTTGTATATATTCTCTACCTTTCTCATTTTTATTGTTGGATCTTTTCAGCCTACCAAAAGTGTGCAAACATGGAAAATAGACGCTGTGTTTACTAACAGATTATTCTAGTAACTTGTACTGTAGTATGAAATGTTTAATTTTGGAGCTGCCAACTTTGTTTTGTTCTGCAGCTGCTTATATTTTCTGTTCCTTACACTTAGTCAACTTGCAATTAGCAAGGTATGGAATACTCAGTAATTTAACAAAGATGATCTCCGCATATATTGTTTGAAGGCACATAAGAATCTGGTTACATAGGTTTCCACTGCCTTGGGTGCAATGATGGAAGAAAGGCTAGCTATAAATGTAATAAAATAAAATGAAAACCCTGTTTTCTTTGAATAGCAAGTGGAATTTGTCAAGCATGTGCCAGAGCAGGCTTTATGAAGGACAGATGAACATATTCCATGTGACTGACGTGAGGCCTTGTCCAGGCAAACTTTGTTGTGAACCTTCAGGCCAGGCTGCGTTAAGAGGGACTGGGTGACAGAAGCTTGGTCATGCTATACTTAGCTACATTTAAACAAACCTCACATAGGGTAGAGGAGGTTGCAGAACATGTAATCTTGGCTAATGCCATTTAGCTTGCCCGAGGCCTAATAAAACCAAGCGGGCTTCCCTCTTCTTCCTCTGAAAGTAGATTAACAATGAGAGAAGTTGGGAAGCACTTGACAAGTTAAATACACCTTGTATGTTTTTGAGTATGGTTGACACAGTGAACTTGAGTACTCATCTTCTCCATTGTGGTCATTCATTGATTCACATTGTGAAGAACTGTGTTAGACACATGACACTTGATTTCTTAAAAATGTCAGGTACCAGCACTTGTTAAGGCAAGAGTTCATATGGGCAAGGGAGGATATGGCTTGGCTAAATAGGCCAGGTATCCGATGGGAAATAGTTGTGGGAGGCCAAGAACAGGAACGTAGAATGTTGATCATGTTCATGCTCAGAAATGAGTTGCCCAGACTAAGTTTGTGCAGGGTAGGCTTTAGAGCTATATAATGCAAATTAATAATTAAAAAAAATGGAGAGCAGGAATTGGAGTGGGATTGGCTCTCCTGTATCACTTGACTCTCAAACTCAGCAGTGCCTGTCAGCCTGATCTGAAATAACGAGTTTTCTTGAGTGACAAGCAGCTATAGTGGCACAAGGGCCGGAGGAATTGGTTCCTGTTCCTGCACGGCTCCTGAATTAAAGCCCCTCAGCACCTGATACAAGAAGTGCTTAGCTACGACTCCAGATTCCATCCAGACTGATGCTCCTTTCTAAAAATTCTCATCAAGAATCTGACACAAAAACTTGAGTTTTCAATTCCAAAATTTCCTAATGATCTGAGTCCATCATCAGCCAGCACTGTTCTACCAAAACAAAAATGTTCTTCAGTGTGTTCAATTACCTGACTTTCCAAATATTTTTGTCGGCCTGTGTGGCATTTTGGTAAACAAATCAGTGTTGCATTTCAATATTAATAGAATCTTCTCAAAGCTCATGGGTCTGCAACTTTAGTTGAATTTTGCATGGTATGTGACAACATTGAAAGTGTATGATCACAGGGAGGTTGACTTGGTCGTTAGGTGGTTATTAAAACCTTGGCAATTCAGAGATCAAATGGTGGTTAAATGTGTTAAAGTTTTAGGCCAGTTGAACTACAGTTCAAAGGGAGATGGTAGTTCTAATTACAAAAACCCAGATTGTTTAGTTATTATGAATAGGGGAAACAATATTCTAAATCAGCTATTATTTATAGCTTGCTGAAGTTGACAGAAATTGAACTGGGTCCTTCTGCTTGCAATGGATGATATGACTGACAGATCTATGATCTTTCATTGTGCAGATATAAATTTATGTCTGTGATGTATAAGAGATCAAATAATTACTTTCAGATTTTGCTTGGCACTTCAGGGATAGCATGTATGTAAAGGTGATGGTTTTAAAACATGGATATAGTACTGGCCAGGAGATTCCTTCTCATAACTGTGGAGTTCATGTGTACTACGTAGGGCTGGGCAACAAGAAATACACAGCATTAGTTATTGGAAGGCACCATGATACAATTTAAAAAGTTGGCTGCCTATCTACATAAAACATTATTAACATTGTGGAAAATGTAACCATGCTCAATTGACTAGCTTCTCAGACCTTTAAAGACATCAGAGGGGTGCAGGGGCTCTCAGGTGCAGGTGCTGGGCTGCCTCCACCTTCCCCGACCCCAGCCCCTTTTCTGCCTGACTGCCTTCAGGTGGTGTAGGGGCTCTGATGCTGAGGTGGGGGCTCCGTTGAACTTTTCCCTTGAGGGGAGCGGAGCCACGCACCCCTCAATGGAAAAGTGTGAAGGAGCCTCCACTTCCCCAGCTGAGCAGCCCCAATCCAGCTCCTGCTCTCATGCAGGGAGCAGCAGGATGGGACTCTCTCAGCTGGGAAGGAACGAGAAAGCTGCTCCATCTCACTCCTACTACAGTGGTACCTCTAGTTACGAACTTAATTCGTTCCGGAGGTCCGTTCTTAACCTGAAACTGTTCTTTACTAGAGGTGTGCTCTCGCTAATGGGGCACTCATGCTCCCGCTGTGCTGCCGGCACACAATTTCTGTTCTCATCCTGGGGCAAAGTTCTCAACTCGAGGTAACTCTTCCAGGCAAGCAGGAGCAGGGGCGGGGATCTCTCAGCTGGGGATCTCTCATGCTCCCCAGCTGAGCAGCCCCCACCTCGCTTTCAGCCCTCCAGATGCTGGGCTGAAAGCACCTCAGGTCCCACCTGAGAACTGAGGCAGTTTCTTCTAGTGCACTGCCAACTGGGGCCAGTGCAGCTTGTTTCAACATGGCGGTTTATCTCCAAACTGCAATGTTTTGCTGGTGACATATCACGATGTTGAAAACCTAACATCGCCCAGACCTACTCTGGAGCAATTTCTGAGCATATATGGGGCTACAGCAGAGAGATGAGAGCTAGAAGTCCCATTGTGTAAGCAGGTGGACATCATTCTATGTCTCCTCATATTCAGTACAAAACAATGCAGCTCTTAATTATTATTATTATTGGAAGAAACTTGTAGCCTGAAATGGTAAACTTAAATATCCATGTATGTATACGTTTCTGCGAATACTTTTTTTAAATAAATAAATCCACACAAGATTAATGGGTTGATAAAATAATTGGAAAATAAGCAGAATGTGGTCGCATCAGCCTTCAAGCTTGCAATGTATATGAAGAGCACATTGTCTGCGGTTGGCCTTTGTTCTATTTAGAATATTATTCTTTGGTCATATAATAGGAATACTGAGTTTCATGTGGTGTATAATTTTTCACATGCCTGTGATGGAGGAAGTCATTATACAGTTACGGGACTGAGAAAATGTTTCAGATTTCTCGATACCAGCACTACATTGCACAGGGTGAATAAATATTTAATAATTGTGTTTATATACTGTATTTCTTAAGTGTTCAGAGCATGTCACATACTTAACAGGGCTGCTGTAAGGGTTACTGAGATAATGTAGGTCTGTATTTGTATCCCCGTATTGCTTGGGGGGACCTAGGCTAAGAGAATTGTGATTTCCTTAGTTTAAGGCAGCCTAGCAAATTAATGGCTGTAGTAAGATTTGAATGGGGACTTCCTTAGTCATAGTTCTGTCCCTCTTAAGAATTTGAAAGTTAGTTTAACAAAGTGCCTAAGTGCTAGCAAAACATTACCTGGAGGTGTCCCCCCCGCCCCTGATTTCTTCATCTTGGACATTTAATTTTTTGTACGGAAACTCCCAATGGGCTAAATATAGGTAAATTCAGGGCTTTTTTCAGCTGGAACTCACCGGAACTCAATTCTGGAATGAAACATTTTGTTAAGTAAAATGAAAATAGTATGTTCGAATCAGACAGGTTTTAGATGCAGATGTGGGAGGTGCTGTGGATGGGGTGGGTTTAAGATTACCTAATGAATGGGAAGATTTGAAGTGGGGATTTCTGATTTGTAGTTCAGTTTGTGTAGCTACTGTGCTACATGAATTTTAAAAAAGGTTTCTGAGTTTTGGCCATTTGCTTCCCTTCTGTGAGATGGTGATGTTTGAACCCATATCCCTGGAGGCATAAAGTAAGAAAGACGTCTGGAAATTTATTGTTCTCAGATTTCATATTGGCCCGATTTGGACACAGCCTTGCATACTTCAGCAAACTGCGAATGAGAGTGTTGCCCATATGTCTTCTCCCATGCCACTTCCCTTTGTGGGCCAGCTTTACAGCACTGATCCCAGTTCTCTGAATTACAATTCCCCGTTACATCTGAAATGAGAAACGCAGTGGTTTAATGATGGTTTATTAGAGTGGATCTGTCTGAACCATGTCTGCAAAGGCCCTTATTCATGTATTTCCAAGGTTTCAAGAATCTTGGATTTAATACCTTGTTAACTACTTTGATTTGTATTTTAGCAAACTTAAACCTATGTGCTCGTCATGGCTGGTCATTAATGTAGCTGTGAATTTGTAAAAATAGACTTCAGTGGTCTTACTCCTTCAAATGTTTTATCCAATTTATATTACTCTTGTTCATAGCTTCTAGCTATACTCTTGCTTCAGTATTTGTATTATTGATCTATACATTAGAGAGAGGTATGAATTACTATACAGTGGTACCTTGCAAGACGAACGCCTCGCAAGACGGAAAACCCGCTAGACGAAAGGGTTTTCCGTTTTGGAGGCGCTTCGCAAGACGAATTTCCCTATGGGCTTGCTTCGCAAGACGACAGCCCATAGGGAAATATCCGGGACAGCGGGGAAGCGCAGCGCGTCTTCCCCACTGTCCTCGGACCTCCTCCGAAGCCTGGCGGCGGGCGGGAACACCTCCTCCCGCCGCCGCCGGGCTTCGGAAGGCTCCTCCGAAGCCGGGCGGTGGGGCGGGAACACCTGCCCCCCACCGCCGCCCGGCTTCGGAACGATGCTCCGAAGCCGGGCGGCGGGGAGGGAACACCTTCTGAAGGCGGGCGGGGGGCGAAAGTCTTTGTTCCCCCCTGCCTGCCTTCCCGGGAGAGCGGAGAAACGCAGTGATAATATTACTGTGAGATGCATTAATCATGTTTGTTGCCATAGTGAACAAGTATTAAGCGCTATAGAAGTTATCTGATAGAGGCAGTGGAAGGTTTTGTGAAACATGACATCAAACCATGGTTTAAAACAAGCTATGGAGGAAACAAACCATGATCTTGGTTTTTGGGTAACACAGATCTTTACTATTTTTTAAAAAAAAAACCCGCACCAAATAAATAAAAGAGCAGACTGGCATATTTTGTCTGCAGTGGGAATGTCTTGAGCAGCCTGCATCAGCATGCTCTTTGTTCACATCAAACCATAGTTCAAAAGAAACCATCGTGCAGGGCTAGCTGAGCAGTGGCACTGCATATGTTGTCTGATTCAGTTTCCATCAGTCCTGCCAACATGATGGGTGATAGTTTAGGGGATTATGATTGAGGACCAGCAACATCTGGAGTTTAGCTATCCCTGATTACTCTGACTTGTGGACCAGGCCAGTACCTGTCATGTGCTCGTTCATGATTAATTATAAGTGAGACCTGCAATGAAATGGTTCTGTGTGGTGTGCTCCTTTTCAGGGTTCTAGCTATGCCTTTTAGGCTGCATCATTCAATTTCCTCAAGTTTTCCGCTAACAATCTCAACTGGTCTTTTTACCCCTCCCCCTTTTAGGACCCCCCCCCCCCCCCCAGTTTTTAATTACTTATGAAAACAATTGAGTTCCCCAAGCTTGCTGATATCTGGCTCTTTTGTATCGATGTGGCTCTTCTGGCTCAGCACTCAATTCTCCAATTGAGTTTACCATATTTATTTATAAAAGTATCTCTGTAATACCATATCGGAAAATATCAGGACAGTGTACAGCATTAAAACATAAACACCATTAAAAACAATACAGGTAATCAAGAATTAAGAATTAAACAGCTACACAGGCTTGCCATTATAAAAAGTTTCAGAGACGCCTGAAAGTGAAATGCCTGTTGATTCTGTGCTGGAAGGATGTTCTGCTGCATGGGACCAGTGGCATTAGATGCTAGTTGGACTTCTGCAACACATGTGGCAATTATATTTGTTTATATGATGATGTTGTATTAGTATATATGGTGATATTTGTAGGCTAATTCCAGAGCAAAATTGCAGAGTTAAAACCATTAGTAATATCATATTTTCTGTCTATAAGATGCCCCCATGTATAAGACACCCCCTATTTTGGGGGACTCAGAGTTAAGAAAATGGGAGATGTATCCGTGTATAAGACACTTTTTTGACATTATTTTTTTAGGGAAAATACCTTGTCTTAAGGTAAAGGTAAAGGTACCCCTGCCCGTACGGGCCAGTCTTGCCAGACTCTAGGGTTGTGCGCTCATCTCACTCTATAGGCCGGGAGCCAGTGCTGTCCGCAGACACTTCCGGGTCACGTGGCCAGCGTGACATCGCTGCTCTGGCAAGCCAAGGCAGCACACGGAACACCGTTTACCTTCCCGCTAGAAAGCGGTCCCTATTTATCTACTTGCACCCGAAGGTGCTTTCGAACTGCTAGGTTGGCAGGCGCTGGGACCGAACGACAGGAGCGCACCCCGCCGCAGGGATTCGAACCGCCGACCTTTTGATCGGCAAGTCCTAGGTGCTGAGGCTTTAACCCACAGCGCCACCTGCGTCCCAATAATACCTCGTCTTATACCCCGGTAAATATGGTAATTCTCCCCAGGGTCAATGAAAGGCTGAAGACATAGCTAAATTAAAATGGCATGGTAGAAATGATTAATGTTAGTTCCATCACTTTAGATAAAGGATTTTGCAGTAAATGTGGGGCTTTGTTTATAAAATAAGGGAGGTAGATTTGATACGTATAGGAAGAAATCGAGGGAATAGACAAATGCTTAGAAGTAATGACTTGTGTAATGCAACCTTCTTTGTAATGGATTGTCTGAGTAACATGAAGAGTAGGAGTTTGCAACTTGGAGGGTTGGTGGAGAAGGCAGACAGATGACATTGGATAATGACAAGAAGAAATAATGGGAAGGCTGCGAGAGGGCTCTAGGAATATTTGTCCTGTACTCAGAAACAACCCATGGTTCCATGAAGCCCCAGGCTGCGATGCAAAAGTGAGCGTTGAAGACATTTGGGCATTAGTATCACAGATTTAGACATCTGCACTCACTGGTAGATGCATGGAAATAGTCCCATCTTACCTGCTTGCCTTTCATCTGACCAGAGCAGATTGTAAACTTCACCTTGTTAATAAAAAACATTTTTCTTTCCTCTTTTGGCAAGTGTAGTGCATTGAGATAGATTTAAACTTTGACAATGTATTTAAAGGGGATTGGTAAATACATGATAAAAGGTTGTGATGGAAATGTATTGTTGGTCTGCAGGTCTGGAAGGAGAGTCTGTGTGCCAAAATTTGAGAACCACAGATTAAAGCACAGGAAACTTTCCAAAGCAGAATGTTGTATAGGTAGACCGTTTGTTAAGGGGGAACCTGCAGGGAGCAGTTGTGAATGGCACTCAAACAGCTCTTGAAGTTAGGGCTGTGATTTACTCACTAGGTAAGTTGTACAACTACTCAGGGGGGTGGTAGTAATTTGCCTCTTAATGCTATCATGCTAGTCTGAATATGGATCGGCACAGGTGGCGCTTTTGACCTCCTGCCAGAACATCATTGATTTAGGTGGAACTCTGGGTAATTAAAGGACTAATAATTGTGTCAGGAACAGGAATTATTATGTAGACTGAAAAGTTAATGTCAGAGGTAGTTTATTGAACTGGGGGATTCATCCCTATTTGAACCTTGTATTCCAAAAAATAATACAATGCTTCAGGAGCTTGTGGTGGACTTCAGGAGACAGAAGAGCAATGTCCAGCCACTTTTGATTGATGGGGTCTGTGTGGAGAGGGTAACAACGTTCAGATTTTTGGGCATTGAATTACAAGAGGATCTGTCCTGGAGTGTCAACACAAGGGGGCTTGTGAAGAAGGCGCAGCAGAGACTGTACTTTTTGAGAATTCTAAGGAAAAACCATCTTCCGCAGAAACTGCTGCTTGCCTTCTATCACTGTGCCATTGAGAGCGTGCTCACTTATGGCTTATGTGTGTGGTACGGAAGCTGTACTACCCAGGACAGGATGGGGTTGTGCAGAGTTGTTAAGGCAGCAGAGAGCATTGTTGGCTGCCCACTCTCCACCTTAGAGCAGATTTATGCCACAAGGTGCCATAGGAAGGCACTGGACATAGTAAAAGATCCATCGCATCCTGGTCACTGTCTCTTCGAGCTCCTGCCGTCGGGACGGAGATACAGGACGATGAAGACAAGAACGAGCCGTCTTAAGAACAGCTTCTTCTCCAGAGCGATCTCGGCCCTGAATGGGAAGCCTGGACTTTGAAAGTCATCTAATCTTCCTTGCTGTATTATACTGTATTGTTTTAATTAGTGTTTTTATAGTTGTTTTGATTTTGTGTGGAGTGCCCTACCTGGGTGGATGGAGTAGCCAAGTAATTTCGTTGTCCCCGAGAGGGGGCAATGACAATAAAGGTATTATTATTATTATTATTATTATTATTATTAGGATGTTCTCTCATCTTGTAGAGAAATAGTTCATATTCTTGTAGCTATCTTTTATACATTTCTGAATTTGTCTCTTGTGAAATATCTGTTCACTAATGCTAAAATTCCTGAACAAATGCTACTAAATTATTTTTTAATATACTTTACACTAGTTTTTTTTTTTTTTTACATAGGTTCTGTGCATGTCCACTTTTGTAAGTCCTGCTGAGTTCAGTGGGACATATTCCCACTTATTCTTGATTGGAACCAGAAAAGTGCAAACAGAACTCTGCTTGCATAGTGAGGCTTTTCCATAACTCTCCTTGGTGCATCTTCTAGTGCTCCTTAAACTTGAATTGGGCCCAGATGGATACAGACAACCAGCATCATTCTTGAAGAATAGGACTAATAATTCCTTTATTAAATTTCTATCCTTTTCTTCCTCCCATTGGAGCCCAGGGTGACAGTGCTTCATATATCCACATCAGACAATTATTGTAGCCAAATTCTCTGCAAGTGATCCAGATTATTTTCAAGGGCAACTTCATGTTCAACAGTAATTCACATGGAAATCACCAGATTATGAAGCACTGTAACCAATCTATCCCCATCCAGGAACCTCTAGTTCTCTCATGGTGGGTGCAACCTGTCTGGTATAGGAGGAACAACACGATTCAGTTTCACCCATTTTGGTACCAAATCCAGACAATGGTTCAGTACCTGCCCCGTTCTCAGCAGACTGATGACGGGGAGAAATAGAGCTGAGTGTCATCAGCACACTGATAGCACCACACTCCAAACTCTTGGCTGGCCTTCCAGAGTCACTTCATAAAAGCATTGGGCTTGGGGGATGGAACCTTGCAAAACCACACAACGCCTATGCTGAAATCCTACAGTGAGCTTTCTGCAGCTGACCCTGCAGGTATGAGCAGAACCACCTTGACACTATGCTCCTTGCTCCCAACCTGCAGAGCCAGTCCAGCAAGATGCCATGATCAATGGTACCCAAAGCCCCCAAGTAAGCAAGGAAAATCACACTCCCCCATGTCTCTCCTTTCAAAGGTCGCCCATCAACGCTCTTTCAGCGACAAACTCTCGCCTGAAGCCAGATTGAGATGGGTCCAGATAACTAGTTTCAAGGTCTCTTCCGGCTCTGTCATTCTGCCTGGATGTTATGGCTGGTTGCCATCCTGCTCCAAGGTAGCAGTGAAGCTGAAACAAACCACACCATTGAATACCATATCATACCATATCAAGAGTACCTAAATAATTCATCTATTAAGGGCAGTTTCACAGTAATAGAAAACAATGTGTTCTGCACCCCTGCAGATTTTTTCAAATTTGAGCAGAGGGAAGTATACATTTGGGCCCCACCTGATGATCTTAGAGGTAAGCAGGATGGGCATAAAGGGGAATACTTTCCCTCAAGTATTCTGGGCTTGATGGCTCACATTATTAGCTCATTAATGTCCCAGCTCATTAATGAGAGCCAGTGTGGTGTAGTGGTTAAGAGCGGTAGTCTCGTAATCTGGGGAACCGGGTTCGCGTCTCTGCTCCTCCACATGCAGCTGCTGGGTGACCTTGGGCCAGTCACACTTCTCTGAAGTCTCTCAGCCCCACTCACCTCACAGAGTGTTTGTTGTGGGGGAGGAAGGGAAAGGAGAAGGTTAGCCACTTTGAGACTCCTTTGGGGAGTGATAAAGCGGGATATCAAATCCAAACTCTTCTTCTTCTCTTCTTCCCACATTTATGGGCCATTTTTTTGCATTATATTTCATTGAATGCACAATTTTATTCTTTTTATTACTGTTGTTATTATTTATTAATTAAATTTATAAACCACCCTTCATCCAAAGATCACAGGGCAGTTTAAAATATAAACAGGGTGATTTACAGAATATGTCAAAGAGTACAGAAATGGCCTAATAACAATGACATAATCACAATCTCAACAGTGCAAAAACGAGAAAACAGTGGAATTAAGGCAAAACATCAGAAAGACAAGAGCTGTTAAAATGGTTGCTTAAAATAGGTGGGAATAAAGGTAAAAATATGAGAATAACTACCGGGGATTAATCAACTTTCAATTGTGCTATAATGCTGTTTTCTCCTTGCAGATTAAACCCAACTGGCGTTTAGGAACACCTAGGGCAAATAAAAGTCATATAGAAGCCATACTAAGGCTAAACATTAAATTTCATTAAAATTCACATTGCAGTTGGTGCGCTTGGGAATATAGCCAATTGGTACATAGAATCATAGAATTATAGAGCTGGAAGGACCCCAATGGTCATCTAGTCGAACCCCCTGCAATACAGGAATCTCAGCTACAGCATCCATGACAGATGGCCATCCAACCTTTGCTTAAAAACCTCCAAGGAAGGAGAGTCCACAACCATATTTTGAAATTTCCTGTTCAAAATGTTTTGTGAAGAATTGATGCTCTTGCGGTATAAAAGAGTTCAGTGATGTGAGACCCCTGAAATATACTTACTGGCTGCACTAATTTGGAAACCAAAGGAGTAAAGGGGAATCTGTGGCTGGTCAGTCTGGAGAATACTTACAAGTATGTTACTGGCTACCTTTTGATGATGAATTCCACAAGTATTGTGGGAAGAAATACTTTGTGTGTGTGTATCCTTAGTCTATTCAACATCTGTATTCATTGGATGAACGAATTTTCTGGTGTTAGAAGTTCATTTATCCCTTCAGTTTTTGCCAAAACTGATTGTATAAGCCCCTCTTATGAATCCTTTAAGTAGTTAGGTTCTATCTCAATGAAAAAGTATTAACCCCTTCAGCCCTTCTTTGGAGGAAGGTTATGATTTCTTTTCCCGTGTTCTATACTTTGAATCTCATCTGCCATTCTTTTGCCTTTTCACATGGTTTGAAGTATCCACTGCCGATTGGATGGCCTCAATGTTCACCCGTGACTCATTCTCACTTATGAATATTAAGTTACACTGGTTCCAATGGAAACAGCCCAGTTTTTGCAGTTCTCTGCTTCTTGTTTTTAAACCAGTTTACTGATTTCACACAATTCATATCACAACTTGCCATCTTCTTCCAGGCATACCTCATTCTATTGTGCCCTGCTTTATTGTGCTTCACAGATATTGCCCCTTACAAAGACGTAGGTTCAGGGGCAGGCAGCCCAGCCACTTCCAGGGGAAGGAAGCCCCCTGCAGCCTCACCGCCCCTCTTCTGGCCACAAGGATGGAGCTGGCTAGGGCTGAAGCTGGATTTCCCCCTCCTGCCCCTGCAGCCAGGGAGGTGGGACTGGTTTAATAGACTGCAATATAGTGTAAACATAACTTTCAGATGCACTGGGAAACAAACAAACAAAAAGGTGTGACTTGCTGTATTGCAATATTCGCTTTATTGCAGTGGTCTGGAACCGAACCCGCAATATCTTCAAGCTATGCCTGTACAAAGTTTCTTAGGTGTCTTTGGGGAGGGATTTTGTCAAAAACCATTTGAAAACCCAAATATATAATGTCTACCACTCACCACATCTAAAAGTTTGTTGACAATCTCAACAAATTCTAAAAGGTTGGTGAGGCAAAACGTCCCTTTTCACAAGTCATGCCGATCCTTTCTTTAGTCTTAATAATGCTTCCCAGCAATTTAACTGGAACATCACTAGGCTCACAGGGCCTGTCGTTTCCTAGATTCATCTGGATTTAAAAAAACAACAACACAAATCAGTGTTGTGTTGGCTGCCTTCCAATCACTTCTGATAAGGACTTTGCCAGCTTTTTAACTGAAATATGTAAATCAATTTCACTTTTGAGTTTAAGAACTCTTGGGTGAATGCCACCTGGACTAAGAGACTGACTACTTTTTAATTTGTCAATCATTTCTAAAATGGCATCCTCTCACCTCCATTTAACATAGTTCTTCGAATGTACTCCCTGAAAACGATTCAGGAATGTGTATGTCTCTAACATTTTCTGCAGTGACTTGTGCAAAAGAATTCATTTAGTTTCTCTACAGTTTCCTTTTCTTTCAGCATTCCTTTTTAAACCTTGTCATCCAACAGTTTTACTGCTTCTCTGGCTGGTTTTCTGATGCATTCTGTGTGGCTCACAGACCCTGTTAGAATCTGGGAATCCCAGCTTTCATTTAAAAGCTGTCATGCTTGCAAAGATAAGCTTTAAAATGTGATGATGGCATATCCTTTGAAAACTGCAAGCCAAATAAAAAAAGCACCACAAATGATCCTTTCAGACCTTGCTGCTTCTAAGATCATATATGTTTTGAAGATTTGAAATTCCTATAATACCATAGTTGGCTCATGGTTTTCTCTGACGCCTGAGTTGGGTAACTGTAGTAATTGCTAAGTAGGATTGCCAATGCATGATTTCACATCGTGGTTCGTGAGTTTGCAGAATATGGTTGTAGTGTACTATGGAAGTAAGTGGAGAGTAGGAAATGTGATGCCTGAATTGGGCTCATACATATGGGTAATTAGAGTACAGTTTGTGGGGGACTTGTTGTTGGCTTTCATCTGTCTTAAGAGACAATGAGATGCACCTCCGGAGCGTTAGCAGAACTGAAGTTACTTAAAATGTCACACCTCATAGCCACAGCGTTCCTGCTTTACTCTACTGTTTGAGTGTGCATATATCTTTGGATATGTTTCTCTGCTGCATGCCGGGCCTGAAGATTTATGAATGTCCTGTGCTGCGCTCTACAAGGAAGACGCCTGGGGAGGTTTGTCGTAGTCCGGGGGCTGTGGGTGCCCCCCAGGCGTGTTCCAACAGTGACTTCCCCGGGGCATAATCCTGAGCAGTGTGTATTGATGTCCTGGGCTGCGTAGAGTACAAGACTCCACTCTTGGCTTCACTGATGTGGTCCAAAGGAAAGCAGAGCAATACGTTTGGCACCAGCTTGGCTGCAAAGAGCTGCTGAAAGGAGGTGTAGAAGACACCATCCAACTACCTTAGAGACTGCACTCTGGATTTGTGTAGGGTTTACTCCCTAGCCCTTTCTTCTCCCGAAGATAGCCTGCAAAGAAGTGGAACTTTCAGATCAGAGTCTTCCTTCTAGATAGGCTACTTTCCTAGGTTGACAAATCCCCCCTGCCCCTCACTTCCCTCTACAGCAGTGATGGCCAAACTTGGCCCTCCAGCTGTTTTGGGACTACAACTCCCATCATCCCCTAGCTAAGAGGACCAGTGGTCAGGGATGATGGGAATTGTAGTCCCAAAACAGCTGGAGGGCCAAGTTTGACCATGCCTGCTCTACAGCATGTGCAGAAACTGCCTTAATGACCATTTGACCCATTATTTGTCTCATCCATTCAATCCGCTGGAGCCTGTCTTCACATACAGGGGAAGTTCCTAACTCATCAGGTGTTCGAGAGCCATTGACTACCCTCATCTAGTATAGCTGGCCAGTAGAAGCCATTACCTGGAGTGCGGCCTCCGTCACATGTTGACCGCTTCTAGGAGCCTGAGTGCAGGGTAGGGACCAAAGGTGGACACTCTACCCCAGAAGGAGAATGACGCATCCCTCACTAGAGGTAGTTGGTGTTGTTTAGTCGTGTCCGACACTTTGTGACTCCTGTTTTCCACTGCCTCCTGTAAAGAGGTAGTACTCCTCACCTAACACCCCATACACCCCGGTAGGGGACTTAGGAGTAAGATAAATGGATGGGGAACCATATAATCAGTAGGCTGTGTGTTTCATTTCTGCCTCTCTTAAGTCCAGAAAGAAATGATGTTAGGAACGCAGCAAGCTGCCTTATACTGAGCCAGTCTATTGGATCCATCTAGCTCAGTAGTGCCTACATTGACTAGTTGCGCCTCTCCAGGATTTCAAACAGCCGTTCCTCCCAGCCCTACCTGGAGATGCTGGGGATTTAATCTTGGACCTTCTGCATGCAAGGTGGGTGCTCAACCCCTGGGCTATGTCCCTTCTGCTACTCTTGATTATTTTTGGGGAGGTGGATTGTAGCAGTGCCCAGTTGTCCATGAAGCAGAAGGAACTGAATCAGATTCTTTCAAGAATGTGGTCTTTAAATATTGGGATAAGAATAGTAGCTGGTTTGTGTATCCATAACCTGATGTTCAGGCATGAAGCTGTTGTTGTTGTTGTTGTTGATTTTCTGACAAAGGTTGAGTTGTATCACAGTGGCTGGCAAGATAAAAACATTCAGTGATTGGGAATTAGTCAACACTTTGTGAGTGGTTGACAAATTTGGGAAACAAACATTTCCTTTCTTCCCAAGTCCCAGGAAAGCCTCTCCAGAGGATTGGTGAGGTGGGGAGGAGGAGGGGAAGACACACTTAATCAGGCATTGTGGGCTGAGTTGTATAGGACAACAGTAGAACCACAATATACTGTTTGGCAAGAGAAATGTATTAATCATATTTGGTGGCTAATTTAGAGACAGCAATTGGACATTCCTACATTTCAGTTTGTGCTGTATTGTTCAAATGGTAATTATTATTTAGGATTATGGCATTAGTTGTAATCCCTTTTTATTTTCCTCTCTTTCCCTGTTACCTCTTACCACTTTTCTTTCTTAATTCCACAACCTTTGCCCCTTTCAAGGTTTTAAAATCATCTTCTTTAGTTGTAGTGATTAAATGCAGCCACTAGAGTGTGACATGTTTTTTAACCTTTGAATCATGCCTAAAACACTTACACGAGGTTAGTATTTTCAAAGTAGTCATATGTTGTGTATATATATATATGTTGGAGAAGTATATATGTTGGAGAAATGTGTAGTATACTCCCTTTGTTGACTTCTTAATGAAGAAGCAAATGTTGCTTACTATGAAAAATGTACAGCTCTTTAGATATAATATTTAAGTCTTAAGTCTGTGATAAAGTATTTTGGACTACAACTCCCATCATCCCTGACCATTGACTATGGTGGCCCAGACTGAATTACAACTCAAGGGCTCTAGGTTGGGGAAGGTTGTTGTGGACAAACTTGAAAAAGATGAATAAATCTCTAACCCTGTTAAAAGTTCTGTTGAGGAATCTTTCATAATAGTTAGCTGGCAGAACCTGCTAGATGTGGGAATCATGCTTGTTCTTGAGGTGTGGGATGTTGGAAGAAGTCAGGTGCCTTTGATGAGTTGAAGGTATGGCCAGAAATGTCTTTAAGGGACATTGTGTGTAAGAATGGCTCTGAACACAGATGAGAGGTATGTTGGAATTAGATTAAAAACTTGAAAATGATTTAAAAAATGCAGCAGGATCAACTTCTCCCACAATCATCCTTCTATTCAGGTTTGTGTCTAAGGACTGTTTCACATGTCTGGTTGTACTCATTGAGGAATCATGGAAAAGCCTCGGTTGTGATTGATATTCCTATTTGTTAACACTGTTTGCTGCACTGTTAGTTTTAGGCTTATATGATTTAAAAAAATGTTTTTCAAAGAAGTAATGTATGTCAAAGCCATTAACCTTTTATTTTTGTAAGAAAATGCTGCCCATTTGGCAATACAGCCGTGTTGTTTTTTTTAATGAGAGAATTGAGTTGGAGATCGGGAAGGGAGAAAAGTAGGATTTGCAATTAGGAGGGAAGATGGAAGAGTAAGATATATTCACAGGCTTTGCAGACACCTGAAAGACTGGACTGTTTTGGAAGCTTAGGAGGGCATGATAATTTTTTCCTTAATGAGGATTTTTTTAAGAGCCAGGTAAAGCGTAGGAAGCAGAAAATCCAGTTTGGAACACATATGTCAGTAGGAGTGAATGAAAATGTCAAGGCTGAACTGATGGGGAAAAGGAGCGATGGAGTGGGGGGTAAAAACTGGGAAATTCCAGCAGCTACAATGTGACCAGGGCATAGGTAGCGTTTTAATGCAGAAAATATGTTTTATTCTTTTTTTTTATGTGTTCCAGGGATTGGTCATTGACATTGAAAACAGATGTCAGGAGAGAGCTCTAGTATGAATTAAACCCTGCCCATAATCAAGGATTATAGAGGGTGTTCTGGAGCACTCTGTTTGCTGTGGCATTCGGCCAGAGCAGAGGCAGCCTGACCAGTCCCTGAGTGAACTGAAGGTTTCAGTGGCTGCAGCAGGTTGAGAGGGAAAGCGCCAGAGCTTTGTCTCTTTCCACCTGCCTTTGCTGCTCATTGGGCTCCTCTTCTCCTCCCCTTCCCACCTGTTTCTCTGGTGCTTCTGCTTTTCCCTATTAACCAGCTCATGCTGTGGAATTATTTATATCATCACAACTTCTAAAGTATTTTCCAAAGTGGATTTGATTTAAATCAAATCGATTTAGATCACAATTTAAACCACTAGTCAGTAAGACTTGATTTAAGTCATCATCTGAATATTTACAACCAGATGAAGGTTTCATTTTTGGAATAAAAAATTTTCAGACTAGTTTTTACAGTTATATCAAAAATTACTGATTTGGTTATGCTGTTAGAACTACATAGAAAGATAGTTATGAAATTATTGTGAGGTTTAATAAGTTAACTTTATAATCTGACAACATTTCTGCTGTATTGGAAGGAGAAAAATAAACAATCATTTCCTTAATAATAATTTAAACAATTTATTTAACTGAAACACTAACATTATAGCATGTGTATCCACGCTTGTTAACTGATGTTGTTAGAGACTTTATTGTATGGACAATGTCAGGCGAGCTCTGGGAAGAAGGGCCTGGAACCAGTGAACTCTTATTAGTTGACTGGCAAGCACTTGAAGGTCTTGCTAAGGGACTTACAGACCCCAGTTACTGTTTATACCACCACCACCACCACCCCCCCTTTGGATTTGCTTCTACATTCAGGTGCCTATTCTGTACAGTTAAGTGTTAGTGCAGTTGTTGGAACCCAGTAGGATTGGGAAGAGGGTGCCAGCCCTGAAGTGCCTTCAGCACTTGCCTCAAGTCTGAGTTGCACAGACATGCAGCTGACTTGCACAATTACAGTGGTACCTCGGGTTAAGTACAGTGGTACCTCGCAAGACGAATGCCTCGCAAGACAAAAAACTCGCTAGACGAAAAGGTTTTTTGTTTTTTGAGCTGCTTCGCAAGACGATTTTCCCTATGGGCTTGCTTCGCAAGACGGAAACGTCTTGCAAGTTTGTTTCCTTTTTCTTAACATCGTTAATACAGTTGCGACTTGACTTCGAGGAGCAACTCATAGCACGCAGTGTGGTAGCCTTTTTTGAGGTTTTTAAAGACTTTGGTGATTTTTGAAGCTTTTCCAAAACTTTCCCGACACCGTGCTTCGCAAGATGAAAAAAATCGCAAGACGACAAAACTCGCGGAACGAATTAATTTCGTCTTGCAAGGCACCACTGTACTTAATTCGTTCCGGAGGTCCGTACTTAACCTGAAACTGTTCTTAACCTGAAGCACCACTTTAGCTAATGGGGCCTCCTGCTGCCGCTGCGCCGCTGGAGCACAATTTCTGTACTCATCCTGAAGCAAAGTTCTTAACCTGGAGCACTATTTCTGGGTTAGCGGAGTCTGTAACCTGAAGCGTATGTAACCTGAAGCATATGTAACCCGAGGTACCACTGTATTACACAAAGTTCCCAAGACTTGTGGTGTATTCTGCTTACAATGTTGCACTTTCATTTTTACTGTTTCACACTTTTAGCTACTTGTGCAGCCCTATTCCACTCCAAACAGTCTATTCTATTCATTGAACCACTTGGAATTTAGCATTTCAGAGGTATGGGGTTGATTCTCTGTATATAAATTTGCAAAGGAACAATGGGATTAAGGGTCCCCCCCTCAACTCTGTATGTTTATTTTATAACATTTTTCCTGTGAAGAAAAGGCTTGTTATCTCTGCAGACACAAATTCACACTTTTGAGAACAGCAAAAACAAGCATCTGTGGTAATATCTTCTCATTAGAAAAACTGCCCCAAATAATCTTACAGAAACCTCTGGAAGAGCATGACATTGTGAACAGATTAATGGAATTCGTTTACCAAAATTTTTAAACGTTGCATATAAAGCCTCATGCTACATAATTAAAAACAAATCCTTATTTCCTCATGAATAGCCTTTGGATTATAATGTTACTTAAATAGGAAAGTATCTTTAGAAAGTTTTTTCTTCCAAAGCATTTTATTTTAAAACATCTGATTTAAATAAAAAACATTTTTTAAAGAAAACCATTGATTTTTATCCACCCTGGTATTTTCACATGCTGCTAATTCAGTGTAATCGTTCATAAGTAATAGTTTTCACCATTGTGCTGATATGATTTGAGGTTGTAAGATAATGTTAACCCTCAACATATTGTTTCTTAGAGCAGTTATATGGGGTAGACCAGCAGGAGAACTGAAGCACTTCCTCCTTTCTGTCTATCTTGGATAAGGAAAACTGATTCCTTTCCTTGGGCGCTGGGTAGGTAATCCTTTTCAGCCTGAGAGCCACCCTGAGGGTGAACCAACCCTCTTAATTCTGGCATATGGACAGTAAACCTTGCCATGCTCATATACATACCAGATTCCCTCCCCGCCACCCCACAAACACTAGGCTAGGAAGAGGTACTTCTGCTCTTAGCCAGGTGCTGCAATGAGGAAGAAAAGCAGCCAGCCCAGCGGTCTCCTCTTCACCCAGTAATGCAAGAGAAGTGCTCCATTTATATTGGAAAAGCACACCTCCTTCTGGTGTGTCATGATTGCAAGAAGCTCTTAGAATATGGGAAGAAGAAAGGAGCTCTCCTTCCTATTTCCTGAATCTCTAAGACCAGTGACGCCGCACCAGAGGGAGAAGCGGGACTTTTCCAAGGTACAAAGAAGTGCCTGATATTGGCAGAGGGCTGACAGGCCGCTCGAAGCAGCTTTGCAGGCTGGATCAAGTCTGTAGGCTTATCAGCCCACCCATATGCTATAGAAAACATGTAGCTGCAAACATCTGAGAATAAAAAATGATAAACGTAAATAAAACAACACAAACCTTTAAAAGGATAGGACAAATCCCAGAAGAATGGCATTTGTGTCATTTTTTTGTTGTTTTTTTTAAAAATGTGTTTTTAGTATATTCGCAAGTTTAAATACATAACACATTTATGATTTTGTTGCTCTTGGAAATCAGAGGCTTTACAATATTCATCTTGAATATTCATTCAACTTACAATATTCATCTTGTCATCTTTTGTTACTTAATTGTCTGGTTTAGCCCCTCCCCTTAGTTTAATATGCAGAAATGTAGACCTTAGAATGAATTCTGTGTTGTACACATGTGAGGGTGACAGAAGGGTTGAAGATGTTCTGACAAAGGCAAATGGTATTTGGCATGAGTTTGTTCTGAAAATTTGACGAAGACAGTAATATAACTTGCCCATGATTTTCCTGTATGAAGCCATGTCTGTTTTCTTCCCTGTGGCTAGCTGTGTTAAGAACTCTTCAAAGGTAATAAACAATGTGACTGTATTTGTTCTGGCTAATTATAAAATAAGCTTTTTGAACCTAAACATTGATGCGTTAGGTTATGCATGATGTGGTGTTGCTGGGTTTTTCCTTTCTAGAACATGTCAACTGTAACAAAAGTACAGTAAATTGTAAACAGCTGTTTCCCCACTTCATTTCTAATACATTTGTCTTTATAAATTTATGTTTGGATTAGGCATTTCTGTTTCAAAATAGGCAAAAGATTTCACAATTATTTTCAAGATTTCAGACGTAAAGAGGGAAGAAGGAAGGAGGCAGAATGAGACAGAGATGTAAAACAAAGGTTGATTTTGATTTACTTAGGGGTCTATTTCTGGACCCACATTAAAGCTACACACGTATTGAAAATAACATTCCCATATGAGAATATTTGTATTAATAATTCAGACATACCTTGTTCTTGCTGCCACTGTGTTCTCCTTGTCTTCCCAAGAAAGGGAAGAGTATGATTTGGAACAAGTTATTCTATCCAGAGGATGAAAGAATGGTTGTAGATGAATAGTATTTCCCCAAAATTCTTCCTGAGGTTCTACTACTCCCACAATTCAGACTTTGAACAGTCGTTGTTGGGTTTCTTTTTTTACAAGAAACTTAAGACATCTTGTTACTGTTTGAATAACAAACTTTGTAAGTAAAATGGATGTGCAGGAAGCAAGGTTGCATATGATTATGAAACATAAGCCATTTCTGTTGAATGATTGGTTAATTGAAATGTTGTATGTCATCCTGTTTGTGTGACAGGTAATTTTTTATTAGTCATTCCTTAATTATGAATTTATGCATGCAAGTACTGTATTCACCTCCAAGTATATACACAGGAGAGGAAAGGATGGTGTTAACAGACATATCGGCTGTTGGAGCCTAGCCTTATGAGCTTCTTTGGTGAAATATCATGATTCTTCTTTCATAATGGCGTTTTTTTAAAAAATGGATGTGACAGCTGGAACCATCAGTGGAGTAGATGAGCTGTTTACTCATTCCTGCCTCGCACACTGTTGTGCTTCCTAAACCTTTTTCTTGCCTTCTCATCTGAGAACATAGGCTTTACATTTTTGGCAGGTGAGAACATGCCTCGTTGATTTGACTGACAGCCGTGTTGGGCGTGACTTCGGGTGGGGGAGGGTTGGGGCCCAACAGCCAGCTACCTTCCTGATACTTGAGATTTAAGGGTATTGTGTATGTGTGTTTCCCCCCTTTCTCTTTTGTGGAGCTGGTTCTTGCCTAATTGGGAACTTAGCTTGTTGCTTAAATTGTTAAGTTCTTGGGAGGAAGGCAAGTGATGTGCCTCCCCACTCAACTGGGCAGAGTGGGATGGGGGGCAGTTGCAGTGCTTCTGGGTAAGGGGAGGTATGGTGTGGGAGGAGGGGCAAGCCAGATAAAAACATACAGTGGTACCTCGCAAGACGAATGCCTCGCAAGACAAAAAACTCGCTAGACGAAAGGGTTTTTTGTTTTTTGAGCTGCTTCGCAAGACGATTTTCCCTATGGGCTTGCTTCGCAAGATGGAAATGTCTTGCAAGTTTGTTTCCTTTTTCTTAACACCGTTAATACAGTTGCGACTTGACTTCGAGGAGCAACTCATAGAACGCAGTGTGGTAGCCTTTTTTGAGGTTTTTAAAGACTTTGGTGATTTTCGAAGCTTTTCCGAAACTTTCTTGACACCGTGCTTCGCAAGACGAAAAAATCGCAAGACGACAAAACTCGCGGAACGAATTAATTTTGTCTTGCGAGGCACCACTGTAAAGGTAAAGGATCTGGATGGTTAAAGCTAGTCAAAGATGACTATAGCGTGCGGCACTCATATTGCTTTTCATGCCAAGGGAGCCAGCGTTTGTCTGCAGACAGCTTTCTGGGTCATGTGGCCAACATGACTTCTGGTGCAACCGGGCACCATGACGAAAGCCAGAGTGCATGGAAATGCTATTTACCTTCCTGCCACAGTGGTACCTATTTATCTACTTGCATTGGTATGCTTTTGAACTACTAGGTTGGCAGAAGCTGGGCTAGAGCAACAGGAGCTCATTCCATTGCACGGATTCAAACTGCCGACCTTCCAGTCACATCCAGAGTGTATATCTGAACCTGATGTTGGGTAATCAGGACAGATGAGAGATTCTGCTATTTTACTATCTGCTTTGCTGCCCAGCAGTCTCCACCGGGCGAGCTAATAGAGATGGTCTGGAGAACTCCCATACTGTTGGTTCTAGGAGATTTGAGGCATCTATGCTGAGGCTGTCAATTCTGCAGCATGTGGCCTGCCACACTCGGGATCTGGTTTTCTGAACCAGGCAGGAAGAAGGTAATCTGAGAGCACGGGATATTAATACCAGGAGCTTGTCATGCATGGATCATCTCCTATTGAGATTTAGGATTCCAACTGCTTTCCCCCTCTGCAGAGGTGTACAACCAATCAGGGAGGTCTGCCCCCGGTGTCTGATGGATCCAGTTGGTTTCCAAACTACGCTTGGGGATTTTCTAACTGATAATGGATGTTACAGTTGCTGTAGCCCTGACAGATTTTGGGAATATGCAGATGAGCCAGCATGTTGACATGATGACTTGTTAGAGCCCAAGTGGCTCTTCCTTATGCTCCAGAGCTTAGGGTAATGAAACAAGTATTGTTTAAACCAGTGAGGTCCAACTTTTTATACCAAGTGGGCAGCAAAAGTAGTTTGACATGGAATCCATGAGCCTCATACTGCCTTGTCACGTGGGGATCGGGGGAGCGAGGCCAAAATGTGACGCTCCCCTAGCCCTTTTGCTGCCTTCCCAAAGCTGGGTAGGTGAGGCACTAGGCTTTGGACAGGAGATGTGAGGCTCTGGTAGGGTCCTAGAGCCCTTCTTCCTCTAGGAAAAGGTATGTCACGTAAAGCGCTAGCTAGGCTTTTGGGAAGGAGACTGGACTCTAGGATTCTGTCAGGGCCCAAATATTGCTGATGGCTGCCAAAAAAAAAAGCCCTTGAGGGCCGCATGTGGACCACCCTGGCTTAAACACAATTGGAGACAACTGCAGTCAAAATGAGTGCTCATCAGGCCCAATCAGTGGCACAGGTCCCCACTTTAAAACTCTCTTTGTTTCGTTCGGCAGCTTTGCCTGCAAAAACCTCTTTACTGCTGAATCTGAGCATACGTCAATCCGTGGAAAACCTGAGTTGCCGTTCATTGCACTTCAGCTTTAAAGAGTGGGATTTCACGGGCAAAGCTCTGGGGTGAAAAAAAAGAGTGCTCTCACCTGGAGCTTGAAATCATGGACCTGTGCCTGGAAAGCATGGCAGTTGGTATATTTAAAGCTGTAGCTTCTGTACTCAGCCCTACTGTGGGGGGTGTCTAGGTACAATGGGTTGTAGTTTTGAGAGTTCTGTAAGGATTCTTGTATATATTCTGTATTCAATGCTATTTCTCCAAGTTTTTGCTTGAATCAGGGAAGAGGCCATTGGTGAGCTACTGTGCTGTGGAGAAAGGAAGTTATGGGCCAGATGGAAAATCTGCATTCCAGTCATTGCTAATTCAAGGGTGTGTATTTGCACATCCAAGAGAGGAGGAAGTCATCAATCTAATTAATGAAAAGAAATCCTCTTTCAAATAGTGCCTTCAAAGAGAGAACACCTTTTAAAAGTCACTCGACAAAGCTAGCAGAGATTATCTTGTCTTATTGTAAAACTCCAAATGCACACATTTGTTTGTTCCTTCTTGAAAAGAACATAGTAGTCCAGGAGGATCATCTCTGGCTTGCTTTCTGTCCTGCCTTTGTGGCACAAATTTATATAGCTCAATAAATTGATGTATTTTAGCTCCTTAGCCTTAGAGAGCTCTTTATGAGGTTCTTTCTGATTTATACAGAATAGGTGCACTTTCCCTTCAGATACTGTGTGCTCAGTCATAATTAAATTAATTTCTTTTAACATGCTTCCTAATAATCAAGAGCTGCCATGATTGTGGTTAAGGCATTTGACCACTTCCCTGATTGCAGGTTTCAGCCTCCCTGTATCTCCTTACGCTGGATGGCTACTACTAACGCACTTGTGTCACCAGACTGGAAAAGTTAGCCATAGCACTAAGTCATAAATATTTGGTGCTTTAATCATTCCAGTACCTTAATCAGGTGGTGTGTGATTCAAACCTAGGAATTTGGGGCCTGGTATTTCTTCTAGGCTTCCTCAGAATGTTGATGAATTGAAAACATAACTTTATATCGGAATAGCTTCTGATTGGCACACAAGAAGAGTTGTGTGTGGTGATAAAGTCTCTAAAGGCTTTGGCTAGGATGCGTAAGTGTGGAGCAAGGCAGGCAGCAGTAAGACACAGAGCCCTTGTGGCTAGATTTACCTCCAAATATATGAGGTTTTATGCTTCTGACCGCCAACTGCTGGGAATCGTAAGCTGGAGAGTGCTACTGTGCTCATGTTCTGTTTGTAGGATCCCTGTTGGCATCTGGTTGGCCACAGTGAGAACAGGATGCTGGAATAGATAGCCTATTGGCCTGATCCAGCAGGACTCTTGCTCAGCAGGAGCAAGATTGACCTGTTTGTTTCTTCCGGGTAGCTCCTGAAGGTTTTGCTGATCATCTTGCAGTTTCTTCCTGTGGATATTGGAGATGATGTGTCTGTTTGAGATTTAAAAGGAACTCCGGGTTGGTCCTTTTGAAAGTTTAAAATATATGCATTTAAATAATTTTATAAACGTGGTTAAAATTTGTGTCATTTTTTAATAAACTCTAAGTTCCATAGCTTCTGTCTTGAGAAGAAATTTCAATTAGAATATTTAAAGTGCATTTCAGGAAGCTGCATCTTCGAGTATCTTGTCTGGCTTGCTGACTTCTGCAGAGCTTTCTTGGATTATTCAGTTCTCTTAGATTGTTGCTTTGTCCTCCCAAGTACAGCTCACTCAGCCTGTCTTTCCTGCTTATGATGATTTTTCCATTCTTATGAAGGCGTCCTGTGTGTGCTGCTAATCACAAGGAAAATATAGTCAAGCTGCTAGATGATCCAGTTCATCTGATCCAGGCTTAGAAGCAAACTTGGGAGGTTGTAAAAGCTGACTCAAACAGAAGGTGAACTTTTAAAGCTCCTGAATTCTTCTCGGATATGTGATCAAAGTCTGATCTGGAGAAGAATTCCATCTGCCATTTTCTCAAGCCCACGAAACACCTCATTTCTAGGGCTGGGCGATAGATCAATATATCGTCCAAAACTGGTTTGAAGTCTATACAGTGGTGCCCTGCAAGACGAATGCCTCGCAAGCCGAAAAACTCGCTAGACGAAAGGATTTTCTGTTTTTTGAGTCGTTCCGCAAGACGAATTTCCCTATGGAAACGTCTTGCGAGTTCTTGCTAGTTTGTTTCCTTTTTCTTAAAGCCGCTAAGCTGTTAATAGCCGCTAAGCCGTTAATAGCCGCTAATAGCCGTGCTTCGCAAGACGAAAAAACCGCAAGACGAAGAGACTCGTGGAACGGATTAATTTCGTCTTGCGAGGCACCACTGTATCATGATATCAGTTTCATAATTTTTGACCTGGCTACAAATCATGATATGTGTGTGTGTGTGTGTGTGTGTGTGAGAGAGAGAGAGAGAGAGAGAGAGAGAGCGCGCTAAAAATCACTATGTGGGAAATACTGTGAAGCCAGCCAGTGCCTCTATATAGCTTCATCCTTATTTCAGGCATTGTGATATATCAGTATATCACGATGTTTAGCTGGTGATATATCACAATGTTGACAACAAGATATCGTCCAGCCCTGTTAGTCTCTACATAGTTCCATCCTTATTTCAGGCATCATGATATATTGAGATATCGCCATGTTAGCTGGTAATATATTGCAATGTGGAAAACAAGGTATTTCCCAACCCTATCCCTTTACTTTTTCATTTGTGGTAGAATCTACAGTGGAGGTGAGAAGGAGGAGGGTAGTTTCCTTTCTTCCACCCTGCCCCTTTGCCTATGCTAAGTAACCTGTGCTTGGGGGATTTTGGGTCATGTGAATTTTCTAAGCAGCTGCTACAAACACCCTCCTCAACAGGTGCACCAGCTGTTGCTGCTGCCATTTTAAAGTTAAGACAATGGAAGATGGTGAGTGTGTTTTGGTGGGTATGGTTTTTAGGGGATGCAACACAGTAAATCCAAGGTGAATTTGGAAGAGCTCACCCACCCATGTATAAAGCCAGTGTGGTATAGTGGTTAAGAGTGGTAGACTCGTAATCTGGTGAACCAGGTTTGCGTCTCCGCTCCTCCACATGCAGCTGCTGGGTGACCTTGGGCTAGTCACACTTCTTTGAAGTCTCTCAGCCCCACTAACCTCGCAGAGTGTTTCTTGTGGGGGAGAAAAGGAAAGGAGAATGTTAGCCGCTTTGAGACTCTTTCGGGTAGTGATAAAGCGGGATATCAAATCCAAACATCTCCTCCTCCTTCTCCATAACTATTAGGGAAAATGCCGTTATTTTAGCCACTAGTTGTAAATGCCATAGTAATACAGACTTTCCAGATTTTCACGTTAAACTAATAGAAAGATTACATAAACACTCATTGGCCATTTAAGAAGTATTATTATTGGAAATTATAAGAAGCCTGCATCTTGAGAGAAAAGCAATGACAAACCTAGACAGCATCTTTAAAAGCAGAGACATCATCTTGCTGACAAAGGTCCATATAGTTAAAGCTATGGTTTTCCCCGTAGTGATGTATGGAAGTGAGAGCTGGACCATAAAGAAGGCTGATCGCCGAAGAACTGATGCTTTTGAATTATGGTGCTGGAGGAGACTCTTGAGAGTCCCATGGACTGCAAGAAGATCAAACCTATCCATTCTGAAGGAAATCAGCCCTGAATGCTCACTGGAAGCACAGATCCTGAAGCTGAGGCTCCAATACTTTGGCCACCTCATGAGAAGAGAAGACTCCCTGGAAAAGACCCTGATGTTGGGAAAGATGGAGAGCACAAGGAGAAGGGGACGACGGAGGACGAGATGCCTGGACAGTGTTCTTGAAGCTACTAACATGAGTTTGACCAAACTGTGGGAGGCAGTGGAGTGCATGGCGTGCTCTGGTCCATGGGGTCATGAAGAGTCCGACACAACTAAACAACTAAACAACAACAATTATTGGAGCTAAAATTCAGCCAGAAGTTACACCTTTCCTCCAAGGCTTAGCCCAAGAGCATATGCAGCAATAGATTGCTATTATTTTGAAAATTAATTTAAAATTCCTCATAAAAATAAATGTTAAACCAGAAAGAAAAGCATCATTATCATCATCTTTATTGTTATTCTGGAGGAGGGAGAAACTCTACAGCAGCCTATCATTGTATGGCTAGACTTCAAATGCTTTTAATACTGAACACATAACTTGTCTTGTGTTAAAAGTACTATTCTTGAATTTTGGTTGTGCATTCAGTTACGTAAATGTTACCTAGTAAGATAGTATCTGTCTGCAGTTTATTTGAATGATACATTAAAAAAGGCAGTATAGGTTAGATGTATATTGAAAATTACATACCTATCTTCTCAGAGATTATTGAAAAACATGTGCCTATCTAGCATCAAAGCAGAGTTAGTGTTGCTCCTGTAATGCAAAGGTTGATATTTACCTGAATCTATTTTTAGGTCCTGTGTGTGCAAGCTTCATTGAATTTGAAGAAGTACAGAGCAGTATTGGTTATTAGATTTTTAAAATAAACCTTTAAATATTTAGGAATGTGATTGTGGCATGGGCATAGCCAGTGAGTGTATAGACTTTTGGGAAGGCCTGCAGAAATATAAATACGTTTGTGTGTGTGTGTGTGTGTGTGTGTGTGTGTGTGTGTGTGTGTGTGTTACGACAAAAAGTACATATCTTTGATGCTTATCTGACTTTATGATGCAGATAGTCAAAGAACTATCAAAGAACTCTGGCATGTGTGATACCACAAGGAGTGTCCCCCTTCAGGTAACCTGGTCCTGGGTAGTTGCTTTGTATACTAACATCAAAACCTTAAACCTGTTCCGTCAGAGGGAGTGCAACCCCATTCAGTAACTGGCCTGTATCTTAGACAGTGGAGCCACTCACCTACAAGGCCTCTGTCCTGCTGTCACTCAGCTCCAGTTTATTGGCCTTCATCCAGCCCTACACTGTGTTCAGACACTGGTCTGGGCTTGTGCAGCCACACCTGGCATGGATGTCATAGAGTTGAGCGTCATCAGCTTACTGATGACTTTTTTCTCCAAATCTAATGACCACACCCGCCGGCCTCATATAAATCTTAAACATTGTGAGGGACAAGAGGATACCTTGTGGGTACCTTAGCACAATTGCCAGGCAGTCCCCTGATGCTGCTCGTTGGAGCCAAACTCCCACAGATGGGACACAGAGCACAATTCCCATCTTACAGAGCTGGTCCAGGAAGATTCTGTGACCAGTAGTGTCAAAAGCTGCTGACGTTGAGTAAAAGCCCCTCTCAGTACAGGTATGAAATGCATCCCTGTTCAGAATGTAGGATGCTCTGGTTTCATTTTTCCAAAGGTAAGATTTTAATCCCTATGGTTATGGAAACATTTTAGACCATGGGTAGGCAAACTAAGGCCCCGGGCCCGGATCCGTCCCAATCGCCTTCTAAATCCGGCCCACGGACGGTCCGGGAATCGGTGTGTTTTTACATGAGTAGAACGTGTCCTTTTATTTAAAATGCATCTCTGGGTTATTTGTGGGGCATAGGAATTCATTCCCCCCCTCCCAAATATAGTCCTGCCCTCCACAAGGTCTGAGGGTCAGTGGACCGGCCACCTGCTGAAAAAGTTTGCTGACCCCTGTTTTAGACCATTGTAGTCTGGACTTCTTAAAAGTAGAGGAGGATATTGGAGTTTTCCAGTGATCTGTGCTTATGCATGGACTTATTATCCTGTTTTTATGCTGCTGCTTTATTTGCCCCGTGACTCTATTCACTAAAAGAGAATGTCAGTTGGGCAATCTGATTCCATTTGGGATTTTAGCTGTTGCATCAGAAGAACTCTGAACATCACTCTATTAAAATCTCTATAAATTAAGTTGCTAGCTAAATTTACCTTGGACCCTTTACAAACACTTAAAAAAACCCAGTGGACTTTAGTGTTCTTTTGTGTTTTCAGTAGGAAAGTACGGTCTCCCTTGCAAGCCTATATGCGTGTGCGCGTGCTTGTGTACCGGTGTGTATACGATTGATTGGAATATCAGAATTGGAGGGCTGTGTGTGCTCTTTGCTAGAAACAAAACCGACCACATCAAATTGACTGAAAAGTTGTAAAGAAAAGCTGAATTCTCTGATCTGTATACATATACACATGGCAGTAGATCCACAGGGGTGGGTGGAAGGTGACTTTTTCACCCTCTTTTCTCCCTGCCAACCCCAGAGGACCTCCCACCCCAATGCTTACCTGAGGGTTATGGGGTCATGTTGAATAGACTGGGGCTGACAGGGAAGGGACAGATCTCACTTAAAAGTGTGTGTCGTGGGGAGTTGTCAATCCTCAGAGGAGCATTTTCAAGGGCTCTTTCGACTGTAAGGTGCAGTAGGAAAGTCACCTTTTGGCTGCTGACTCCAGTCCGTGGAAGTAAAGAAAAATAAAGCATGCCTTGCGTGCAGAAGATCCAAATCTAAATCTCTGATGTCTCCAAGTGGGGGTGGGAAAATCTCTTCCCTGAACCCCCCATGGAATTGATGCCACTCAGAGTAGACAATACTTAGCTAGGAAGACAAATAAGGTGACTTGGTATAAGGCAGCTTCCTGTACAGTATTCCTGTGCAAAATAGTCATTGTTCAGTTGTGAATGATCTCTTAGTCTGTGATCTTATGTTGGTTATTTTTAATAGGGGGGAGGGAATTAATTTCAGGACAAGTAAGGGGAACTAGGGGGAATTGTTGGATGGTAACATAAAAAAATTTAATAACTTAAAAAGACAATTGTGCAGTTTTTCTTCTCTCCCTCTTTAGGGAAAAGGAACTCTGTAAATCCTGGCCCACTCACACCCTTCCTGCCCGCCCCCCCAGTTCTGAGATTTTACCAGGTGTTGTCCACACACTTTTAGCATATTTTTCTGGCCACAGCAAGGGCTGCAAAACCTAAGTTTTTCGAGAGAGTTACTTTTGTGCTAATTTTTCTTCTTTCATGGAATAACCACAGTCAGTACTCTAAGTGATTAGTTTTTAAAAAACAATTTTGCTTTAATTGATGCGACTGCCTGATTTGTCATTGCAGGTCAAGATAAGGAGTAGAATCACATTTTAATTATGTTAAGGGTGATAAAAAATGTTGTATGCCCCCAGTTATTTTGGACAGACTAGCGATGAGCAAGAGTCAAGTTGAGTTATTTGTGATCTAGCAAGTTACTTCTGCGTTCCTATGCCTTGCATTTTAAGACTAGTTTCCAGATATTTAAAATTGTTCTTGATGGGGAAACTGTTGAAGAGGTTCAGATTTTGAACTGCTATCGATATACAAGGCATGTTCTTGTGCCACTGATGTGGTGAGACTACTCTATATTTCAAAATAGTAAATGCCATTAAAGTGCTGCGTGAGAGAAGAAGCACATTGTATACAGTAGGGTGAGTCAAATTTTAAAGCAACAGTGGATTTGCCGTGTTATTTCACCTGAAAGAAGGCAGGAAATAAGATACCAGAAGAGGATACAAGTAGTTCTTGGAATTGAAGCGGGAGTGTGTTGGTAGAGTGTCAGGTTTCAAGGCCAGCATCAAAACCTTGGATTTAAAAAATATATATCCCTAAACTGAGAAAGCAGAATGTGCTAATCTGGTTCCCTTGGTGACCGATAACATCAAAACAGAACATAAAATAAAGCTAACCTGGGGGCCTTAATAAGAAAGATCCTTACTGCAAACAGTCATATATTTGAAGTGAATGTTTTGCATTACTTTCTACTTGGTGACCCAGGAAAATAGTTGCGGGGAGGGAAATAAATTTAAAGTGGAATTAGCAATCTCAAAGCCGTGTTGTGCTTCTGCTATAAGAAATAAAAATAAAAATGCATATGTTGACTGCAGTTGAAAAGGAATTAGAATTGCGTTTGAGATGGGGGTAAAAAACCCCCCCAAGAATGGGAAAGGAAGGGGGAAATGCTGTAGTGACATGAAAGGTCAAACGTTTCTGGTATCTCTTGCACTAGATTTATAATGCCCTAACTGCAGAATGTATGGCAGCTTTTTAATCTTGTCTCATGACAGTCTATAAATACCTGGGTTTGGAGCTTCTTCATGCTGTTGTCTTAAAAACCTTTGGCTCTACCCTAACCACAGTCTTGAAAAAAAATGGAAACCTTTCCTTTGATCCATTCTCCTGTGAAGATTTGAGAGATATCCTCTAATGCGAGACAAAAAAGATCCTGTGAAAGGAAAAGTGAATATAGGAATGTAAGTGATCGGGGGGAAAATAAAGACCTAAAATATTAAGCAGACTGCAGCATTTAGTATTTATTCTAAATATTTATGTTACGCTTTTTGAACTGCTCAAATGAGCTTGCAGCCAAAATTAAAAATAATAGTCAGCAATAAAAATATACTATAATTAATGGCACAACCAGTGAAGCAAAGGAGGAAGGAAAAAAGATGTCTGAATAATCATTCTCCCTTTGATAGAATATACAAGAGTATATACAACTCTTGAAGTTGCATGCCATCATGAGTTCCTTTGGTGCCTCCAAATCTCTGTAACTGTGCTAATTAAATGTTGTAACTTTGAGCATTCTGTGGCTCAGTTAAGTTTCTGATGAGCAAGACTGGCATGTTGACAGGTGCAGGGTGTTTTTCTTGCATAGACTTTTCTGGGGCGGTTTTTCTGGAAACATTTCTCAGTTTTTGCTGTGGTTTTTAGGAAACTGTTAGGTCAAGGGGAACACCTAGTGTAACATATTTGTAGTTTGGGTTTTTGTTGTTTTTTTAGAGGCATTTTTGTGTCCAGTGTTATTCAATAGAATTTCATAATGGTGTGGACCGGCGCATGCTCAGCACGAATCTGTTGCAAATGAAGTTTAAATGGAGGAAGGGAGTCTTGAATGCAATATTGAGTGGAGTGAGAATGAGAATCAGACTATATGAGAGACAGAAAAGGGTGGCAACAGGGCACTATATATGAAATAGAATATTCTATTTATTTTGGGGGCAATAATAGTGGCCCTCTTGTTACAAGTAAATGGGCTGAATTGCATCAGTGGCAATAGGTTCTACAGCAGGGGTCAGCAACCCTTTTCAGCTGTGGGCCAGTCTACCGTCCCTCAGACCATGTGAGGGGCTGGACTGTATTTTTTTTGGGGGGGGGGGAATGAACGAATTCCTATGCCCCACAAATAACCCAGAGATGCATGTTAAATAAAAGGGCACATTCTACTCATGTAAAAAAACGCTGATTCCCGGACTGTCCGTGGGCCGGATTTAGATGGTGATTGGGCCGCATCCAGCCCCTGGGCCTTAGGTTGCCTACCCCTGTTCTACAGCTTACAGTCTGAAAATGGTTTAATGGTTTGATTTGCATGATGGTCCATGCAGCATTTGGGGTACAGAGGATAAGAATGGCTTGATCCCGTGTGCTGGGAGTGAGCCTGCTGGGAAAGAGAGTCTGGGAAACTTTCATTCCGCAAACTAATTGATCTTGGTATCCAAGCCATTATCAGCTTTATCTATTTTTGCATCTGTTGATTCTTGAGAGCTATAGAACTGCCATGTTACACGAGTGATATCTACTCATTCTTTGTGTTTGTACTTCCCCTATGGGTGATCTCAGCTCCTCCAGAACTCAGACCTGCTACAGTTTCACAAAGTGCCCGCATATAGTGTGGAGATTGCTGTGCTAACATGAGCTTCAGTAGCCTCAGTCTGCATTGCCTCTTTTGACCCAGAGACAGAGGTTGAAGGACTTATGAAGTGTCTTGCAGAAATTGAGATCCAGCTGAATGCCAGCTGACTTAAGCTCTGCTATTTCAGCTCACAGAGAAAGCACTTCAGGATTATGAAGGAGCCTAAACTGCTTTAGGTATGTTTTGGACAAGAACACAAGTCAAAGCCCGATAGCAATCTTTCTGTGCACTAAGTTCTGTTTGACACTCTGTTCCAGGTACCTTATTTATCTGAGGTATGCTTCTAAACATTAAAAGAGACTTGTAAAATAGGCCTGTCTGGTGTCTACCTCTATAATGTTTTTGGTACTAGACAAAAAAGTTCTTAATCACCCAGGCTTCTTAAATTGTTGTAAATTTAAATTTTCTGTTTTAAGGATTTTATCCTTTGTCATTACTTGTATTGTGACATAATGGTTGTACAACAGACGCGGGTGGTGCTGTGGTCTAAACCACCGAACCTCTTGAGTGTGCCAGTTGTAAGGTTGGCAGTGTGAATCCGCGCGATGGGGTTAGCTCCCATTGCTCTGTCCCAGCTCCTGCCAACCTAGCAGTTTGAAAGCATACCAGCGCAAGTAGATAAAGTGCTCTGGCTTCCGTTACGGTGTCCTGTTGTGCCAGAAGCAGTTTAGTCATGCTGGCCACATGATCCGAAAAAGCCCTCTGCGGACAAACGCTGGCTCCCTCGGTCTGAAAGCAGAGATGAGCGCCCCATAGTCGAATTTGACTGGACTTAACCATCCAGGGGTCCTTTACCTACCTTTACCAGTGTTTGTACAACACCCTAAAGCCCTAACAGAAAGAAAAGTAGTATATTTATGTTTTAAATAAACAGTATCCTACTGAGCTCATTCATTCAGAAGAGAAAAAGTCCTGCATTGCAGGGGTTGGACTACATGACCCTTGGGTCCCCTCCAACTCTGCAGTCCTATGATTCTATGACACTTTTTATCGAATTTTTGACAGCCTTAAGCTTGAGAACCTGTTAGTAAATAAGGATATAGAACCCATTCAAAGAGGCAGGACACTTCTAAGGGTTCCTAGAAATCCTGATGCATCCAACTGAAAAGGCCTTAGATGTGCCACAGAGAGCAAGCACCATCAGTCCCAGGCCGAAGTCTAGCGGATGGCTTTATTTGGCTCACTAGTGCTGAAACATGCTGCTCTTTTTATTGTTTTGCTTTTTTTTTTTTGTTAGTCAATCAAAGTGCTCAGTGAGCAGAAGAGCAGGATATAAATATCAATGATTATAATAATTAAGGCATCCGTTGATAAATGACTTTAGGCGACAGTTGCTAGGCAGGGCAGAGTACCCATGGACCAGCTTTGATGTGCCACATTTATCTTCTGCTCTTCCACTCACTATAATATTTGAAAATGTGGAAGCAGCTATTGTTGTTTGTGCCAGTAGCCTTGAAATTTGTTTTTCACCCAGCTTGGTTTAATCCAGGGGTGGGGAACCTTTTCTGGGCAGAGGGCCAAGTCTTTATCTCTCCTGCCTCTGACAAGGGTGCCCACCTGTCAACCCACCTGAGCTGATAATGACATCAGATTGTGCTTCTATTTAAAGTCCCAATTGAAGTGAACCGTGGGGCTTCTAAAGAACCCTCTGCAAGAATTCTTCTTGGCTTGAATGAAAAGTGGGGTGGGGGTTGTTTGTGTGGCTAATTTAAAGTCCTTTGTACACATCCCTGGAGCAAACTGCTGAGGTTTGAAGAAGTTTGGGGGTGTGTGTGTGTGGGGGGGTGCTGTTGTATGCATACTCCAATCTGCTTATTAGTTCATGGGCAGATGGGAGTGTACCTTCAAAGGTCCTCCAGTTCTTCAAACTTCCATGGTTTGAAGAAGAAACATGGGGAGTTGGGATGTTGAAGTCACATTCCAATCCACCCACCAGCGGATTGGAGTCAGGTGGGAGCGCACTTGCTGGATCCAAGGAGCAACCAGAAACTAAGCTGCTGATCATTCTTTTAAATTCCCATTCTTATCCACCCCACACCTGATGTTGTGTGGGGGCATGACTTCCTGAAATGGACCTGACGGGGCACATTTTGCCCATGGGCCAGAGTCACCATTGGTTTAATACGGAATCTGTTCTGGAAGTCAGTTCGACTTCCAAAACATTTGACTTCCAAGGCGAGACTTCCAATTGGCTGCAGGACACTCTGGAAGCTGCGTTGAACTTCCGGCTTCCGGAAATCATTCAGAAACCAAAACAATCACTTCCAGTTTTCAATCATTTAGGAGTCAAAACGTTCGAGTTTACAGGCGTTCGGCTTCCAAGGTTCCACTGTATAAATCTGTTAAATTTCAGATGTGGGCTTTTCATCCTGCCTAACTTTTCTCTCCTCATCCACCCCTTCTCGGTTTCTTTTGCTTACCATCTGGCCTGCAGAAAAGTTCTGGACAAGTTGAAAGATTGCTCAATACATGATTTTTTTTAGTTAAAAATCTACTTAAAAGTAGTGCTCTACAGTTGTTTTTATATGTTCTTTCTCTTCTGTTTGTGACTCAGTCACAAAGCACTTAAAGCAGCAACACATTGAATTAGGCAGTGGAATAACTCCTAATGCAGGAAAGCACAACTCTTGCACTCACAGTGTAAACATACTTCGTGACAGTGTCTGTAGAGAAGCAGAGACAGTGATAGCTGTCCTATCTCACAGCATGTGAATTGTGGAGTCTGACATAAATGTAAGCCTACCAATCCGTGTGGGTCAGTCTGGAGTGGGTGTGCTGCTTGTGTCCAGTCAGGGAAGAAATTGGCGCATGCAAGGGGAGGAAGGAGCATGCAAAGCCAAGACTTGGAGCAGACATTCAAGTTTTGGTTTGGCTATTATTAGATACATGGTGTTGAATGGAAAAAATATACTATGCCACAAAACTCCTATATATTTTTATTTTGTTTCCAACTAAAATTTGGAATCCAGAACTTCCTACTAGAAAGCGAAAATTGTCATCTTATTTTGTATGTATTGGGTGAGAGTCTGAAGATAAACAGGCTTGTTTAAGACTGCAAAATGTGTACCCGTTGAAGCATTGCTTTAAAATACAATTTTGGGTTTCCCCCCCCTTGTTTTGCGATGCTGTTTAAGCATTGTGAATAAATCTGCTGCTCCTAATCAAACTGCAGGGTAGAGGAAAAATCCTTTTCCTTTGCTTGGTGTCTGCTGTTCAAATAAAGCTCTGTGTTTGTTCTTGTGACTTGCCCATTATTATTAGCCCCCTGGGTACTTGAGATTAATCTACATTTTATGCACTTCCTTTGAAAATGTGTAACAGCGTAACTCACTTGCCACTGTGAATAAAATGGAAACCGTCAACTGTTCTGAGGAGATTTATGATGACTTGCCACATTCATGGTTACCTTCATACAATATTTTGAGTCAAACATTGATTCAGTATGAAGCAATAAATCCAAAAGGCTTGTGTGTACAGGTCCACCCCCCGCTTATGCACAGGTTACGTTACGGGCTCCTGTGCGCATAAGCAAAAATCGCCTAAGTCGAGAGCACCCTCTAAAAAGCCTCTAAAGACCTGTCTTTTCCTGCTCTCCAGCTCTCCCCCCCTCTCTGGGGCAGCTGGAGGCTGGGGGACGTGCAGGAAAGTGGCTGCTGCGCTGCTTTGTGTGTCAGCTGCTAGGCGGGGAGGCTGACCAGCCTAAACAGAGCCCTGCTGCACCCCCAATCTCTTTGGGGCTTCCTTCACCCTCAATGAAGTCCTCTTTGAGTTCTGGGAGAGGTCTCCTCGTGAGCCACAAGGACTCTCCAGCCCTCTCCTGCCATTTCCTGGTTTAAATCTATTTATTTCCCAGTGCCGCACATATATGCAGACATTCACAAATTGATCATATGCGGGGGGGGGGGGGGGGGACACACCTGTATACGGTTTAAAGCATTATAAATTATACATATTACTTACACTGAGCTCCTCTTCCGAGTGTCTTCTGGTGGTTCCCTCAAGTGAAGTTATAGGCAGAGGGCCTTCTCAGCAGTGGCACCTTCCCTGTGGAACACCCTCCCATCAGATATCAAGTAGATAAAGAGCTACACAACTTTTAGAAGACACTTGAAGGCAGCCCTGTTTAGGGAAGTTTTTTAAGTTTGATGTTTTATAATGTTTTTAATATTCTGTTGAGAGCCGCCCATAGTGGCTGGGGAAACCCAGCCAGATGGTCAGGGTATAAATATAGTAGTAGTAGTAGTAGTAGTAGTAGTAGTAGTAGTAGTAACAACAACAACAACAACAACAACAACCTATTAAACACACGTGTATGTTGAGGAGAGCATTTAGTGTTGTAGTATTATGCTTTTAAAATATTTACTTGTGCATCTGATATGCTACTAGGAAAGTAAAATGTTGGGTTTTTTTAGCCTTTTCTCATCCAGAATAAACTAAAATATATGCAATATTTTTTTAAATGAAAGCTAAACTTGCCCAACTCTCCATTCCCAGATTTCTGTGCAGTTTTCGGAGAGATTATAATGTTGTTAGTTGAAAATACAAGTGACAACTGTTGTAATAAAATTTGAGCCAGTTTCTTGGTCCCAGTCTTAATATGCCTGTGAACAAATAAAAAGTGCTATTTTATTATTTGAGCTGTTTGTGATATTCTACTGGCGCTAGATGGAAATTAAAGGACTTGATTCTATTGAAGGGCTAAGGCTGCCAGATTGCCTTTTGCCTGCTTGGGCTTATTTATGAAACCATGGATATATTACTAGTTGATGATTTAGTATCCAACATACCAGTCTCTGAAAAGCATAATTAGTCATATGGTTTCTTTTTTTACAGATATTCAATGGCTATTGCTGCTTTTGTTGCCCTTTTGAAGTGTGATTTGTTTTATGCAGGAATGTTAAGACTAACACAGGCTTTCCTTTTTTCCTTTCCAGACGTTCCAACTTCAGAGCAACCTGAGTTGTTCCTAAAGAAACTTCAGCAGTGCTGTGTCATTTTTGACTTCATGGACACACTTTCTGATCTTAAAATGAAAGAATACAAGCGTTCAACTCTTAATGAACTTGTGGATTACATTACAATAAGCAGAGGCTGTTTGACAGAGCAGACTTACCCTGAAGTAGTTAGAATGGTAAGTTTTATCATGAACACTTTATAAATCAAGCTGGTGCTAGCTAGTATGTGTGCTCAATAGAACATTGGAGTTTGCATGACAGATATTGCGTATTGCTGTAAAGCCTTTCAAATGCAAAATGGGGAAGACAACTTTACTTCTGGTAATTCACAATATGAGATGCAGCCAATTTTATTATGTCAGCTCAAAATGCAGTGGAAGGGTTAGGATCACAGGATCACAGAAGACTCATAGGAGGTTTTATATTCTTTATTTTGTTTAAATACAGGTCTTTCAAATGTTGGGCTTCTTAGCTGTGGTTCAGAACACTTCTATACAATGTTCAAAAGTTGTTGTGCAGTGTTTTGATGTTAGGGGAAATACCATTTTACATATGCGACATTAAAATGCTTTAAAGTTATGGATTTTAAATAGTTATTTGGATTGCACCTAGCACTGTCTTACTAATTGTATTGATTTTTCAAATGGCGAGGGGCCTTTTACAACTTGGCGTTCAGTGGAAGTTGGAGGAGCCATCAGAGTCTGTGTTGAGATTGCAAAGCACTTTGTGAATAATTTTTTTTACATCTGTTCAGACTTGAACTGCAGTTGTGTGTGGAGTGTGCTGAATGTGTCTTTAACACAGTCTTTATCAGGTTTCTGTGCCTACTTTTATTTGTTTGACTAGAGGAAATGGACGAAATTCTTTGAGAGATATGCTTGATCCTTTCCCTTTCCTGGCTGACAAAGACAGGAAGGCTGAGATTATCTGTCTGGGCAACCTTGAGAGAAGGTTCCATGCCTTCTGTTCTCAAGAAGGCAGTGATGTGCCCTTTGATGAAGCTATCATTTTACTCAAACAGACTGGGCAATTGTCTAGTCTTGAGTATTGGAGTCTTAGGCTAGGTAGTTGTGTATTGTGTTTACCCGGCTTCAAATTTACCTGCATGGGAGCTCATTGTCTAGATCCCTTTCAGTCTGGTTTTATGCAGAATTTTGCGACAGAAATGGTTTTGGTTGCCGTAATGGACATCTTGTACTGAGAAACACAAATCTACCTAATTTCATTTTAAAGCCACTCCATTTAGTTGTCGTGATCACATTTTGTGGTATTGAATTCCATAGTTTAATAGTGCACAGTGTGAAGTACTTCCTTTCGTCTTCCAACATTAAGCTTGCATTGGCTGTCCCCAGCTTCTAGTGTTGTGATATAGAGAGAAAAACCTCTCTCTGTTAATTTTATCTACAGCTTACATAATTGTATACACATCTATCATTTCCCTCCTTACTGCTTTTTTTTAAAACTAAAAAGCCTAATGATCCCTAACATGTAATTTGCCTTTTTCACAGCTTCTGCACAGTGGGGTCCACATCTTCATTGAGCTATCTACTTTGACCCCAAGGTCTTTTCCCTGCTTCATCACTTGTCAGTTCAGACTCTATTAATATATGAGGATTTATTCTCCCCTTGTGCATCACTTTACACTTGCTTATTCTCCAGGTTCTCTCTCAATTTCTTAGCCCAGGACACCAGATGAAAACAGTACCCCATCCAAATTTGGAACGGTGGTTACGCCAACAGGAAACCCGTTTCATCTACATGTTCAACTCTGTTCCTCTGGGAGGATTAAATTCTGAGTTAGATTTTCATTGTTTTATTTAATTGCATTATCTGCCATGATCCACTGACTGGATGGGGTACTGTTTTGATCTGGTTGTCAGGCATTCTTGCTGTTAATGTTGTGCTGTGTCTTTAATTTCCCTTACAGTATATTAGTTTCACCTGTGGCTAACTATATTATATTCTTTACAATTTGTTACCAGCATCAGTGACTACACTATCATATGAGCACTGATCCAGAGCATATTTTCTACAGCGTTTATATTTACTTACACGTAAGATTGGGTATGTATCTTAGTTGTATATATTGTATTATGCATTTTATCTTATACAGACGCAGGTTTCATCGCATTTATATTGTAATTTCAGCTTGTTAAGAAATTGAACTGCATCCTTGTCATATTAATTCTTACAAGTCGGCTGATGAAGCATTGAACGAAATAGATTCGTTATCCGGAAACTCTGTTCCAGCGATATTTGGTGACAGATTATGTATATATTGATCATTTGAATTATTCTACCACGACTGGTGAAGAAGATTTAGAGACTTTGGTTGCAATTTCTGATCATTTGTATTAGTCTATAAATAGTGTTTAGTGCCATTGTTATTGGCCATTGTGTTGTGTTATTTTGTTCAGCTTGTCTATATTGCAACACAGAGCTCAGGGATGGATGGCAGGTAGTGATGACTGCAGAGTACATGGAGTCAGAGTTTGTATTGCAGAGTTTGCCGGATAGGTAATAATGACAAGCATGCAGCATTTGCTCAGTGTCAAGCATCAGAATCTAGGTTGGAAAGGAGGAAACCTGTAGTGTTGATTCAGTCATGGCCTGAAACTTCCAGAGGGTCGAAATACACAGATGTGTGTTCCATTTCCCACCTCCCTGATGTGAGATCAACTTGCATTTAAGGGGCAGTGCTTCCATATTGGGGCTTGCATGCCATTGTTACTGGGAAATAGATGAATGAATTTCTGAAAAGGGATGATATCTGAGGATGTTGGCAAACAAACCTCAGAAACAATGGATCAAAGAAGCAGAGTTCGAACTGGTGGTTCTTTGTTGGTAGAAGTATCTGCCAAAAAGACTGCCCCAGTTGCTGCTTCTTAAACATGGTCCTGCAAAAGGGAATTTTCCCTTCTGAAGCAGAGGTGCCCATGTCTTGGTCCTGGGCCACAGTATTTTTTTTAATGCTTTAGGATAGCATAGATGGGAAACACTGGTTTATCCTTAGCTGCTGTGACTGAACAGTATAAATAATGAAATTAAGTTGAAAGGGTTGTGAGGAATATTTGTTTAAGTTGGTCATTGGTGAAGGGGCTGTTTAAATTGAAGTTGCATTAATAAGATATGTGTATTGCATTCCAGCAACATCCAATTTCCCTGTACCATGCTTATGGGAAGCATAAAACGTTCATGCTCTAGTGCTTGATATATATGCATCCTTAGGTGTACAGGTTTAACTAAAATCTGACAGAGCTGATTTTATTAATGAGATATGTGTAGGCAAAATGTAAGGTATGATTCAGTTAACTAATTGGCAGCTTTATCTCGGGGGTTGTGCTGTAAAAAAAGTGATGCTGGTTTGGTGGTATAATTTCTATGGCAGTGTTTCCCAACCGGTGTTCCGCGGCACATTAGTGTGCCGCGACACGTTGCCTGGTGTGCCGTGGGAGGCGGGGCGGCGGCGGCGAGGAGAGGCCGCCCAGCGCGGGGCTCTCGCCGTCTGCCTGCCTGGCTGCCTGCGTGGCGCTGACGTCACGGGGCTGTAACGTGCCCCACATAGGCACGCTTAGACCCTGGCTAGGAAGCGCCTTTGCCCTTGCCTTTTGCTCTCCTTACTTCCAGAAAGCTGGGCTGGTCGCCCGCTCCTCTCGGCGGCGGGAAGTGGTGCTGCTGGGAGCTCCGGGAGGCGGCGGAGGGGGCGCCGTGGGCCGGGAAGCCCCTCTCCGTCGGGGCCGGCAGGCGGCTGCCGCTGCTGCTACGGGTGCTGTACAGCCTGGTGCTGGCGATGCCTTCGGAGCCGCCGCCGCCTCCGCTGCTGCGCGGGAACTCCTTGAGCGAGCGGCTCAGCTGCTTGCCTTTGCTGCGGAAAACCTCGCGCTTGTAGGTGCCGCTGGCTTGCGGCGTAGGCGCCACGCTCTTGGGCAGCGGCTGCAGCGTGCGCTCCGTCCTGCCGGGCTCGTTGGTGAAGTGGACGGGCCTCAGGAAGCAGATGTCGATGCTGGACTCAGACGAGGCCGACGAGCACGCTTCGAAGGCGGGCAGGTTCCGCAGCGGCTCCACCTCCTCGTAAGGGTCGCCCCGGTACTCGAAGCCCTCGTAGTCCGGCGCGAAGCCGGAGCTGTCCTGCAGGAGGTCCGCCGCTGAGGCCCGCCGACGAGACCGCTCGCGGTTGCCATCGGGGCCCGTCGAAGGAGGTGCGCTGCTGCCGCCGTACTCCAGGTCCGGGAGGGCGTGCAGGGAGGCGGCCAGAGCTTTCAGGTCGTGCTCGCTGAGCTGAGAGGGCGCCAGGTCGTGCTCGGGCCGCCGCCCGTCCGTTTCCCACTTGCAAGGGGAAGCGCCTTGCAGGCCGTCGAGACCTTGCTGGGGGCTCGCTTTCATGTGGGACCTCGAGTGCCTTGGAAGGGAGACCAATCAGTGTCGGATTTAGGTATAAGCTAAACAAGCTATAGCTTACCATTACCTTTTATGCTGTTACTATTTTTTTATTATTTTTTTTTACATAGGTAAAAAGTGACCTTTCCCCATCTGGCATGGTGGTGTGCCTCGAGATTTTTTTCATGAAACAAGTGTGCCTTTGCCCAAAAAAGGTTGGGAAACACTGTTCTATGGTACTCGTGAATCTTGCTGTTCTTAAAAACGAAGTAGACAGACTGCTGTGGAAAACCCTGCATTGCCAATCCCACTCAGCCACCACATGCTGCAGTTTTGATTTCGTTTTCCCTTCAGATCTCATCTGTCCTCTCTGCTGCCTTACCTTTCTAGCTGAGCAGTCCCTGTCTTTCATTATGACACCAGTGACAATTTTTATCCTTGGAAATGCACCATCCTTTCAGTTTAACACTCACTGGATTCATTGTCACAGTTCTGCATTGTAAAAAATATAATTGGTAGGCTACCATAATTTAAAGAAGTGGGGATTAGTCACTGGGAAAAATTTGATCTTTCCATAATGTCTGATATGCAGGGCTGTGTATAGTCTGCATTCACTTCTTTTGTTCTAAAGAGCCTCAGAATGTGCAGTAAGAATTAATATATAATATGTACGTGTTTGTGGCACATTTGCAGTATAGCTCCTTATTCTGCTCATTTCCATCTCCTTGCAAGATTCACAGAGTCAGTGGCATTGGCGCTCTTGCAGTGAGGCATATGGTGGTGGAAGACTGCTGCATGGAGATAGGGTTTAAATGGCTAGTAAGATCAGGACAAGCACGTCAAAGTGCAAGTAGATCAATAGGTATCACTCCAGCGGGAAGGTAAATGGCGTTTCCGTGCGCTGCTCTGGTTCTCCCGAAGCGGCTTAGTCATGCTGGCCACATGACCTGGAAGCGGTACACCGGCTCCCTCGGCCAATAAAGCAAGATGAGCGCCGTAACCCCAGAGTCGGTCACGACTGGACCTAATGGTCAGGGGTCCCTTTACCTTTACCTTTAAGATCAGGACAGCAGGATATTTTGGCATTATGGAAGGATAGAGGGCTTTTCTTTAGTGCCTGGGGCATTACCCATGAGGGACCATCCGAGACCGGGCATTGCCCACACATTTCCAAGCTTTTTATCTGCATCCATAAAGACTAGAAATTTGGTTTAATTTTTCTTACTTGGATTCAGATACCTTCTGCTGAATTACATGTCAGGTACTTGATGTTTTAATAATAAAGAACTGAAATCCAGAAAAGCTGCTTCCATTCTAGGTAGACTGTGCTCCAGTAGAAGAGCAGTTGGTCTAGTTTGTTATAAAGCATTTGATGACAATGCGAGTATAGAAATTTAATAAATAAAACAATTACTATCTATGGCCCTTTAAACTGTGTGTGTGGGGATATTGTTTTTGTTTGTTACTATGTCTTGCCGATCGGAAGGTTGGCGGTTCGAATCCCTGCGGCGGGGTGAGCTCCCATTGCTCGGTCCCTGCTCATGCTAACCTAGCAGTTCAAAAGCATGTCAAAGTGCAAGTAGATAAATAGGTACCGCTCTGGCGGGAAGGTAAACGGTGTTTCCGTGCGCTGCTCTGGTTTGCCAGAAGCGGCTTAGTCATGCTGGCCACGTGACCCGGAAGCTGTACGCCGGCTCCCTCGGCCAATAAAGCGAGATGAGCGCCGCAAACCCAGAGTCGTCCATGACTGGACCTAACGGGTCAGGGGTCCATTTACCTTTGTATAAGGTATTTTTGTATTTTTACATTGTAAACTTCTCTGTGATCCTTGGATGGAGTGTGGCATAGAAATTGAATAAATAAACAACATTCTGCTAAATCATATTAGAAGCTCGGACTTAATTTTGCACTGTCGTAGCAGGTTCTGCTTCTGGCCTTTATGTAACCTCACCCCTGCTGAGAGCATAGTGGTGCTGCCCTAGTGTGGGATCATGAATCTGCTCACAGTGCCACAGGATGCGATGTTCTGCTCCACAGTATTCATTGCATTGTCTCATTCTGATCCAGTGACACAATGACTTATTGTCCTTAGCTTGCCTATGTGATGTACCACTATGATGGAAAAGCCCTTTTGCTGATTTGTTTGCTGTTGATTATATAAGCCCCCTGATGAAACTCCAAGCTTTCTCCATGAACTTGGGGAAATAGTGGCATTAAGGGAGGATTGTAAGCCCTAGGAAATGTATATTCCTTTGATATGGAAACATCTTGGTGAAGAGCTTGCCCCAGGTTTTTAGCTTTTTGACAGTCTTACTCACCTTAGGAAGAATAGGGAGGAGGTCTGAGGCTGCGCCAATGTCCTGCTCTCCTTGAACACTCCTGCAAGGGTGTATTTTATCCTTAAGGGAAAATTAATTTTGTATGTTGAAGACTAGTGACAGTATAAGAACCTGTGGAGCTGAACACTTAGGAGAATATTGAAAGTGGTGTGTGTGTGTGTGTGTGTGTGTGTGAGAGAGAGAGAGAGAGAGAGAGAGAGAGAGAAAGAATGAACGAATATATTTGGAAACAGGTTGTCGGGGGAGTTAGATCTCAATGAATATAGGAACATTTATGGTTCTGTTTTTGGAAAAAAAACTACTGTTTGCACAGAACGACTTAAAACATAGTTTAGAATTAAACCTTTCAGAGTTCTGGAAACTGACACAAGTATTGATTATCAATAGTTGTAAGTGTGACTGTCACTCATATCATCACGCTGCCTGCATATTGCTATCACTTGCCCTTGTAGAGCAGAACAAGTAAAATATTGTGTTTCCCACACTGAACCAGTCCCCTGTAACAGCTGTTTTATATTGATAAAGGTTGAAGCAGGTCTGAGCAGGTTGGCTGTGTCATTTAAAGCATAAATATTTTGCAAGGTTTAAGGACAATAGCAGACGATAGCTCTAAAACGGCATCCTTACATTGTATTTTTGTTGGTTGCTTACTCTGGAATAAATTATATTACAGTGGCTGATGACTGTTATTACAGTGTATATCTACACAAGTTGTATGGTATGCTGCTTGTAGTTAAATCCTGTCTGGCTTGTGTTAGTATTGCATCTTTAGTGTGTTGTTGGTTTACTGTACTTTTTTTTACAAATCTTAATGGTAGCTGTAAATGACACAAAATAATAGGAGATGTCCTCTTATGGACCAGGAATACGTTAAATAGCAGGAAACAGAGTAGGGTTAACTGGACATTTCTCTGAACGGAGAAGATAGAAGGTGGAGTTTCTGAAAGATTGGTATTGGAACTTGTGCTTTTTAACTTTTTGAAAACAATGCAGAGTTAGGAGTGAGATGACAAAGTTTTGTGATGGTATTAAATTGTTTTAAAAGATTGTGCAGAGCTTACAAAGGACCTCTCCAAACCAGTTGAATGGGTGGTAAAATGACAAATACAATTCACAGTCTACAGTGTAAAGTGATGCATGTGAGAGCAATAATCTTAAATTCACATAGACGCTTATGGGGTCTGAACTGGAGGTGACTGACCAGGAACAAGACCATGGGGCCATAGCGAATGAAGATGTCAACCCCATGTGCAGCAGCTGTGAAAAGGGCAAATTCCATACTAAAGATAATTAGGAAAGGAATTGAAAACAAAACTGCTGATACAACATTTCTCTTATACAAATCTGTGGTGTGACCTCATTTGGAATAATGTGTAAAGTTCTGGTTGCCTCACATGCAAAAGGAAATTGCAGGGTTAGAAAAGATCTAATTATGGGCAACCAAAATGATCCAGGGGATAGGGCAGCTCCTCTATGAGGAGACGTTGCAGCACGTGGGACTTTTTAGCTGAGGAAAAATGGGAGTAAGAGGTGACACAACAGAACTTTATAAAATCATTCATGGCGTGGAGAAAGGGGATAGATAAATGCTGCTGAATACTAGTTGCTGGGAATGGCAGGAGGAGAGAGTGCTATTAAACTCATGCCCTTCTTGCATGCTTCCCATGGGCATCAGGTTAACCAGTTTGAGAACAGGATGCGGGGCCAGATGAGCCATTAGCCTGATTCAGCAGGCTTTTCTTCTCTTCTTCCTCCTTGGATGTTATCCAACTAAGTCATACTCAGAGTAGTTCCACTGAAGTCCATTGATTCAAGTAGTTCAATGAGTATAACTAACATTGTTTGTTGTTTCTTGATTAAATTTGTATCCTGCTCTTCCTTTCATACGAGCGCATGGCGAATACCACCCCTTCACTTTCCTGAACTTCAGCCATGCGTTCTCACTGGAGGATTTATAGTATTTAAAAAATAATAACTTAGAACACATCAGTAATTTCGTTGTCCCCGAGAGGGGGCAATGACAATAAAGATATTATTATTATTATTATTATTATTATTATTATTATTATTATTATCACTGTATTCTGCTATAACAATTCTTTTGACATGTTTTTAGTCCTTGTTTATATGAGCTTTGCCAAACATCAAGGCTGAAAATGAAGTAGTGTGAAAAGTGTGTGTGTGTGTGTGTGTGTGTGTGTGTGTAAAATTTGAGTATGGGTGTCCCATATACTTGCAAAAAGGTATATATAGTAAATATTTATTTAATTTATGAATCACATGAGGCATCTTGAAACAATTTTACAATACAATGAAAGATACAGAACAGTTCAAAGCAAGTGCATATAAAAACAGTTTTAAAAAGCAACTATAAAAAAATAAATATGGGGTCTAAAAGCCAAGAGAAAGAGGCAGTTAGTTGTCTGATAGCAATGGGAAGGTGTTCCAGAGGTTTGGTTCTGCCAGACTAAAGGGATGATTCTGGAATGGACCTACAGATAGACTGATATCTGCCAGACCTCTGCTACAGAACACAGTGATCAATTAGGTATGCAGAGGATCAAACAATGTTTTAGGTATCCCGGTACCCAGCTGTATAGGGCTTAGTACACCAATATCAGTATCTTGAACCTAGCCAATTGGCAGCCAATGCAGTTCCTTTATCAGTGGCACAATGCGTGGAATGGTGATATTCTGCTCCAGTGAGCAACCCAGCCACTGGGTTTTGTGCCGGCTTCAGCTTCTGGGTCAGCTTCAAGGGCCTCTCTACCTATAACATGTTGCAATAATGCAGTCTGGATGTTACCAGTCCATGGGCCGGCAGCGCTGAGACAATCCAGAATCACCTGCAGCAGCCTGACCAAGTAAAGTTGGTAGAAGGCACTCCTAAATACATCTAAATATCAGAATGTTCCAAAAAAGGCAATAGCCAGTTCCTAATAGCCTCTTTATCAGGTTTGATTGTTTACCATTGAGTTCTGTAGGACAAATAAGTAACCTGTAGTTGGCAGCACTGTTATAGGATGGGCGATGTTGCTGGCGTTCATAAATAAATTTCCACGCCTCCTTTCTACCATATAAGTGAATGCCTGGCGTTCATTCATGTGGAAAAGCTAATTTTAGAGCTGCAAACAGCTTCTTGCGCTTTCGTCCCCTTCAACTATGTACATGCAACACCTCTTCACTTCAGTTTTGATTAAGGGGTCTATTAGAAAGCCACTGCACAAGTAATACTAAAAACAGCCTTGTAAATAAGCTTGCAAAAGTTAGTAGCCTGCTGGGGACTAGCCAAGCAGCCTTAAGGGGCTGTGGGAGAGGGAGCAGCCCATTTGGTTTCTAGCCTAGATGTTATCCATCCCTCTTGCCTGCCTGCAGTTTCTCATTGGCTACCAGGCTGGTGCTTAGATAAGACTGCACTGTGATTTTTACACACTCCCACTTTTAAAAGAAATCAACCACTTGTTGCTGTGCGGCACATAACACGGGAGTGGCCCCCTTCTGTTAAAAGTATAGTCTTCAGAAATGTGGTGTTATAAGGTGTATGTCTGAACCCACATACATGTTCACCCCAGTGTTTGACGTTCCCCAGGCGCATTTTGCTATTGGCGCAGGTCCAGTTGCGGCTACATGGAGACTCCTGGGCACCCGGTTGGCTACCGCAGTCTAAAAACATCTGCCTTTTAGTCCACAGTTAATAACATTTCCATTTCCGCTGTTTCTCCTCCTTGCATACTGAGACAAGTGAATTGTTGTAAAAGCAAGCTACAGTCAAGCAATGTAGCTGGGACCGTAGAGTTGTGAAGGGACCCCCCGAGGGTCATCTAGTTCAACCCCCTAGCAAATAGACATTCCGTTGTGGCGAGCGTAACCTAGGTTTAAGGTGCCGCCTGGAACCCAGCTTATATATCTAAGTTTCTCACACTGGTTCACCATATGTGTGTAGACCCACATTGAGAGGAATGGAGCCTTCTGCATGGAGTCAGGACATGTGTCTGTTAAGAACATGTGTATACTTTTAACTCTACTGCCTACTAAACAACTTGTCACACCAGGAAATAGGGGAAATTATTGCTTATAAGACAGAAATGGAAGAGATTATGAATTTTCATTACGGCTGTTCTTTCAAGGGTAAGATGGAATGAAGTATAAATCAGATAAGTAAAGATAGGTTTAAGATAGCTACTTTTCCATACAACTATTTCATTGTCAGCCTACTTCTACAAGTATTTCCTCAGAAGAGATTGGGTTCAATCTTAAGAAGGGATGCGCAGGGTTGTATCTTTTGTGCGTACAGTGATGATACACTATTGAAAAGCCATTGTTGTAATAAGGTGTAATTGAACATCCCAATGTGCTGCTGCTGTTCTGTAATTACACTGCAGAAGTGTTGGTGCTAGTAAAGGAGATCCCCACCCCCCCATGCAGATAGCAGCTTCAAAGAACCAATTTTCATCAGTACCAAAGCAGGGGATGAAAGAGTTTTACTCCGCCTTTCTGCCAGCTGGGTGCCTTCGTAATGATCAGCCGACACTCTGTGACTTCTGTTTGTGTTTTGACCTGTAGGAAGGACTCTGTGAATTGAAAACAGAGACGTTATATGCACCTTTGTTATCCAGGAAAATCTTTCAGTAAAAATAAAATAATAATAAATTATTATTATTATTATTATTATTATTATTATTATTATTATTATTATTCTTCTCCATGCATGGCTACTTTGGCTCTCCAGTCACTTTAAGTATATTGTTCTTCAGTCCCAGCACAAGTGATCAATTTTCTGTTTGCATGGCCAGATGGAATCATTGATTTTCTTGAAGTTATTTATGTATCTGCCACAATATGTATATCATTCTTCTCTACTATTATACAGCAAAATGTGTGAAATCCAAAGTATCTTTGGCAGAACTAACACTTGGCATCTGTATAACTGTTAGGAGAGGCGGAAGTGCTTTACATACATTATCGTTACATTCACACCATACATCTAAAGCACTCATATCACTTTAACAGTCATGGCTTCCCCTAAGAATCATGAGAACCGTAGCTCATTCAGGGTGCTGGGAACTGTAGCTCTGTAACAAGTCTCACCACCCTTAATAAACTACAGTTCCCAGGATTTTTTTAAGGGAAGCCCACGATGGTTAAAGTGGTGTAAGAGTGCATTAAACGTGTGGTGTGGATGTGACCTATCTCCACCCTTACAACATCATTGTAAGGTAAGTCAGTGTCTACCTATTGTAGCATGTGCTGGGGAGGAACTGGGGGTGAGGGGGGTTGAGTTTGAGAGACGGTATCTTGTATAAAAGGCACTCAATGAGTTTGTGGAAGAAGCAAGATTGAAACGGAGGGATCTTTGCCACTTTGGCTAAATTAGATTGCATAGGTCAACCCTTTGATCTATTGCTCAAATTAGATGAATAGCATAAATAGACTCTCTGAATGATCATTGCTACTAGGTGTTAATTTTAGAACAAAATATAAACAGATAATCTCTTAGGAAACCTGCACCAAAGGCAAGTTTAAATCAGTTGTTTGGTATCTGTTGCTAATAGACTGATCTCTCACTATGAAACACCATGTGATGGAAGTATATATTGGTGCACAACAAATATTTTAGGAAAAGTCAGCATCCTTTTTCTAGGATTATATCAAAATGCACCCTCTTGTGGTGAGAAAAGAAAACACTAAGTACAAAACCTCTTTTATTTCTTGCTTACTCTTTCTCAGTAATTTTAAAGTCTAGTCTAATGTGTGAGAGAAAGCTCAAATTATTGAAATGATTCTGTTTCATCTAAGTGAACCGGCATATTGAAATGCATTAGGAGGAGGTGACAATTAGGCACTGTTGTATAAAGTTTCAGACTTGTGCTATGGATGACTGAGTTCATTTCCCTTCTTAATTGTGAGCCTTAATGACCTTGGACAAGGTGCTGTTTTTTTTTGCTATCATCTAACAAGGTGCTTGTGAGAATAAACTGCTCCTGCTGCTTCCTGATAGATTGCTCTGTTAGGCTTGATCTGAGCACTGTAAAGAAAGGGAGCAGGTTGAGACTGCGTTGTCACTTGATGTGGGCCTTAGCAGGTGTAGCCATAGCAGGGCACACTTTCATTTCTTGGAATATGAGCTATGCTTTGTGTCCAGAGTATTCTCAGAGGGAGATGCTAGTCAGCTTAGAGGAGTCACATAGTTTTTTCTTCTCTCTAGAGCTGGTAGTAGGTGCTCCCTGCTTTCATTACAAGGATAAAATGGAGGTAAGAAATGATTAATGCAATTTGGAAGCCATAAAGTGCCATATACATTGTTCTTATCTAAGAATAATCTGCTAGTGAAATGCATTATATCAATTTATGGATTCATTGGGCAATTTTTATCAATTTGTGAATGCACTCTAATTCTTCTGATTGCCTTGCCCTGCAATCTTGATGAGAGAGCAGCCTTTAATTGTGTTTGTTCAATTTCCTAGGTTTCTTGCAATATATTCCGAACACTTCCTCCTAGCGATAGCAATGAGTTTGATCCAGAAGAAGATGAACCCACCCTTGAGGCGTCATGGCCACATTTACAGGTGATTTGATTCTTTTACATTTTTTATTTTAGAATTAAAATCAAGCACACCAACTTACTTGCTGGAAGGACCCTGAAATGGGACAGAACGCTACACACACACACACACACACACACACACACACACACACACAATTTGTTGTGATTATATAGGGCGGGGGACGGGGATGATTTGTGACAGTGTCAATTTAGGATTAATGTGATACACCCTTCTGGGTTATGTCTTATAACTCCCCAGTAACCCAGCCTGGTGACTGTGGGGCAGGATTTACCTTTTTAGCTCTGCAGCCACGTATGGACCAGACCTAAGGCCGATTTAGTCCAATATTCTGTTTTTACAGTGGCTATCTAGATGCTTATAAGGGGCCTTCAAGCAGGACAGGAACTCGCCAGCACTCTTCCCACAGGATAGTAGATTGTTACAGGCTGCAGCAAAGTTCTTTTTGGGGAGAAGGAAGCAAACTCCCTGTAACTGATGGCCCCTTGTCCAATGGCAGGACCTGTTCCCTTTGCTCTGCCTAGAAGCCTCCAGTAGCCCGTGACCCTCTGGCTGGTTCAGGGGACCAAAACCTACTTCTCCTTTCTGCTGCAGGTCCAGTGCAACATTTAAGGTTTCAGTAGTCAGTGCTTAACTTCAGAGTTTTGGAATTGCCACCCTAATCCGAAGTTTTTATTTTTAAACTAACAGTGTGTACAAGCATCTCCCTTTGTACACCGCCTCATTTTTGCTGCTTTGCAAACAGGCGTACTATTGCATTTACCCGAAGTGTTCACACAAAATAAAGTTAGAAACCAGGAAGTCTTAGCAGTATCTAATCTACATTGCCTTAGTCTCAAATTACTTTAAACTTCTATTTCTCAGCTGTCAACTGGTGTGCACATTTCTGTATATAGCTTGCCCTGGCCATGTGAGGATAGCAGAAATCTTTAGTTTGACACTATCATAATAGCTGTTGCCATTTATTTTGGGTACTGTATACCCACATGACAGGTTCTGTGCTGTTAGTTTTGATAAACTTCAGGTCTCTTTCACTTTCTGGTTCCCTTTGAAAATTGTGTTCAGATTCTCTATGGAGAATAGTAACAGTTTGTCATATTACAGGTGAATGTATATAGATAAATACAGATTTAGTGATTTTAGATTCTTTATTTAGCTGGCATTCCGTTCAGTATGGATATTGATTTTTATAAAAGGGACTAGGAAACTCCATCTTAAATAGTTTCCTAGGAAATACAAAGACGCATTGAGGAGAAGCAGCTGTAGGCTCCAGCTTTCAGTCCTCTAGCAACTTATATTTAGCTAGACAGAATACATTGAGCCACACCTTATGATGGTCTAGCAACTTCTAAAACCAGTTCCACACAGATTTTAATAAATACAGTGGTACCTCGGGTTACAAACACTTCAGGTTACATACGCTTCAGGTTACAGACTCCGCTAACCCAGAAATAGTACCTTGGGTTAAGAACTTTGCTTCAGGATGAGAACAAAAATTATGCTCCCGTGGCGCGGTGGCAGCAGGAGGTCCCATTAGCTAAAGTGGTGCTTCAGGTTAAGAACAGTTTCAGGTTAAGAACGGACCTCCGGAACGAATTAAGTACTTAACCCGAGATACCACTGTACCAGTGTTATTGCTTCCTTTCCAGTCTTCCATTCATGGAACTAATGGCCCTGGTCACTTGCTTTCAGCTAAAAAGATGTAGGCTCTGTGCACAAAGTGCTCTAGGTTCAGTCCATGTAGGACTGGGAATGCCCCCTTTCTGAAACCTAGGAGAGCCAGTGCCTGCTGGGGTAAACCTGTGATGAGACTTAGTGAAAGGAAGCTTCATGTGTTCCTGCTTATGTGCAAACCTGGGCAACGGTAACCTAGTAGCACACCCACCCCAGTTCTTCAGGAGACAACAATTAATTGCGACGTAGCAGGGTGTATAATCCTTTCCTTGCCCCAAATGGTGCCACATGGTGTTTTTTTCACCCCACAGGGTTATAAATGCCCACACATTTTAAACCTCACGGGGGGAAAGTTGCCTGGCATGGTGACTTGGAGTGAGGAAACAGGGCAGAGAAGGACTTAAAAGCCCTTTCCATCCACTGATTCCCTCCCTATCAGTTCTACAAACTGGAAAGGGCTGTTGGGGATGTTTATGTGTAACTTGCACTCAGGCCCTGTGGGGTGGAGAGGGAGAGAGTGCGGGCACACAAATGCCTTCCATTCAGGAGGCAGTCATCCCCCCCCCCCCAACAAGTTTGGAGAATCCAGATTAAAACACATTATTCTGCATCAGACATCTGTGTTGTAGTTGAATGCTCCCAAACGCTTTCTAATTACCATTAAATGTTTCACCAACATAATGATTGCTTTATTTTATATGATTTCAAGAGTCTGGAGGGCAGAGGAATGCTGATTATACCCCTGGGAGCTTTGGCAAGCCAGTGCAAAAGAGTTTGTGATGCCTGCTCTTAGAATGAGCTGCAGCACTTCTGATGGCAGCTAAATAAAAAGAATTAATGGGCGCTAGGCTTATGCCACTCTAGGCTATATGAACACAGGAAAATAACACATTATTTATTAAGTTAAATTGGATTTATATCCCACCCTATCCTGAGTAGGTATGATACTCAGTGGTAATATTTAACTATATGTGTGGGTGGGTCTGTGTCTCTGAAAAGGGCCTATAGGGGGGAAAGACCATATAAATAAACCAAGGAAGGGTGGGGCAGGAGGTAGGGGGAGATGGGGAAACAGTTTTATCAAGGTGGTCATGAACATAACCTTTTTTAAAAAAAAAGTTGTTTGATTCAGCAACAATCTCCCCACACATGCAGGACAATGAACTCCTCTGTGCAGTGGGAGGGAGGGCACCAGGTTGGAAAACACTCGCTTGAACCAGGGGTAGGCACATAGACAATGTCTTTACCTACCATTGTCCCTCTCTTGCCTCTCTTTAAATACAGAAGCAGAATAATAATTTACTGTTTCATTCTGTAGAAATGCAGCACGCATTAACACATTACTAAATTGTGTTGTGATTTATTGCAGCTTGTATATGAATTTTTCATACGATTTTTGGAAAGCCAAGAATTCCAGCCCAGCATTGCCAAAAAATACATAGATCAGAAATTTGTACTACAGGTAAGGAGGTCTGCTCTCTTCGAAGCTCATGAGAGTATTTGTAATGCTAACTTTTATTTTAAAAAAATGACCTGTAGGTTGATTACTGGAGTTTCTGTAAGTCTGAGAGACTTTAAAAAACAAACTGCATTCAGAAGCTGTCACTGGAATGTGTGAAGGCAATTATGAAATACTGTAACTTAAATTTGGTAGAAGATGACATTAAATGTTTGGCGCCAAGAAGAAGAGAAAAGTTTGGATTTGATATCCTGCTTTATCACTACCCTAAGGAGTCTCAACCTCCTTTCCCTTCCTCCCCCACAACAAACACTCTGTGAGGTGAGTGAGGCTGAGAGACTTCAGAGAAGTGTGACTAGCCCAAGGTCACCCAGCAGCTGCATGTGGAGGAACGGGGAATCGAACCCAGTTCACCAGATTATGAGTCCACCGCTCTGAATCACTACACCACACGGGCTAACTTCACATGAGAGAGAATACCACACAGCTATCTCCTGAAACAATTCTCAATCTGCCTCCACCTTACGAATAGAATTCTGTGGTGCAAAAGGCTTGAACCAGCCCCTCCCTGTTAGATCTTGCAACGGATTAAGCAATATACTGGTCCATCAGTGCTTGGGAAGTAAGGCTTATATGCAATTTGGTCCTTCTGTTCATGGGCAGACTCTTTGATCCAGCAAAGGCTTCTGTGAAGAGGAGGAAGAGCGAGGTGATTGCCATACATTCTCCCTTCTCTCTGCAGCCCTTTGCATCCACACCAGATCTGCTTCAGAGAGTTCGGATACCCATTGGGTTCGAAAATAGCCAGGCGCATTTTGCACCTGGCTATCGGCCATTTGCGACTAAGCACAGATGCCTGAGCTTCAGGATGACACCTGATATCTCCATCATCTGGAGGTGCATACCCGAGGATCCTTGGATCTGGACTGTTTTCACACACTAATGCCCCTTCCTGTAGAATTCTATCAGTTATATTTTCTCTGCGCAGTCAGAATGAATTTCAGGAACCAAAATGGTTTTTTCTCCTGTGCAGCCTGAGCAGGAGCAGTGAACAGTGTTCAAGTTAGTTGCTGTTGCTTGTCTTCCCTTACCCCACTCCACTGCCATGCTCACAGTTGTGAAGAATATTCTTACGTTATGAATGTGTTACCGTCAAGAAAAAGAGGTAGAAATAGGCTATTATATATGCGGACAGTCCCTGGATAAAGTGACTTTTCGTCTTTAAGTTCTCAAAGCTCTTAACCTAGCTCAAGGGTGTCATCTGAACTAGCTAGAGAATCAATCAAATCAGCCCATCATTTGAAAAATAAGACTTGTCTTGCCCCAAAATGGCAACTAGACATTCTGGTTTGGCGACTGCAACCTTGGTTTAAGTAGCCATTTGGCCCCTAGCTTATATGTCTGAATTTCTAACACTGCTCTGGAACAGTGATGGGAGCTGTATGGAGGAAGGGGACATTTGCAAAAACATCCCCCCACCCCGTTCATGGAAGATTCCACTGGATCAAAGAGCCTTCTATGAAGGTTACTGGTAGGGATCCGTTAGTCAGACAGAAGGTAAAAATTCACAATGGACAATTTGGCTGTGGAATGAAGAAGTATGGTCAGATAAAGCCAATTCAGAAATGCAGATGTTAGAGTCAGGCTCCATTTCTGAACTGTTGGTTTCATTTTGATTCCCCCCCCAAAATAGCTTCTGGAACTGTTTGACAGCGAAGATCCTCGTGAGCGGGACTACCTAAAAACAGTCTTACACAGAATTTATGGAAAGTTCCTTGGTCTTAGAGCATTTATCAGGAAACAGATTAACAATATTTTTCTACGGTAAGTGTGGTTTTTTTGTTTTTTGTTAAAAAGAAAGCTGTTTATGTACCGTATTTTTCGCTCTATAAGACACACTTTTACCTCCTAAAAGTAGAAATGTGTGTGCATCTTATGGAGCGAATGCAGGCTGCGTGGCTATCCCAGAAGCCAGAACAGCGAGAGGGATCGCTGCACAGTGCTCCCTCTTGCTGTCCCTTCCCCCACCTCCCGGAAACGCCCCCAAGAGCCGCACTCCCTTTCATGAGCCGCGTGGAGCTCTTGGGGGCTTTTCCCCGGGGAGGAACAAGGGCAGCCTTGTGAAAGGGAGCGCTGAGCAGAGCCTGGGATGCATACAGGCTCTGCTCAGTGCTCCCTTTACAGAATATTTTTTTCTTGCATCCCCCCTCTAAAAACTAGGTGCGTCTTATGGTCAGGTGCGTCTTATGGAGCAAAAAATATGGTGGTTTTCTATTTTCATTCCTGTAGGTTTGTACGCCCACAATATATTTTTTAATGTGTTGTGTTTTTAAACTGTAAATGCACACTAGAAGGGCAGGCTAGAAATTTCCAAGTAAAGAAATACTTAATCTGTGTAATTTGTGTCTGTGCAATTTGCTTAATTATTTAATGTATGTAATTTGTTTGGGCAGGTTTGTTTATGAAACTGAACACTTCAATGGTGTAGCTGAACTGCTGGAAATATTAGGAAGGTAAATAAAGTTTCGTTTTAAGGGCTGACCTCACCTACGACACTCCTCCTACATGATGACAAACTTGATGTGCGAAAAAGGTTATCTTAAATTTACTGACGGCTCAAAATGTTTCTGTGGAAGAAACCTCACTAGCAGTTGAACTGGCTTCCAGATAAGGGTGCTTGTGATAGTAAACACATGGCCCAACTTTCAATTTCCCAAAATGAGGGGTGTTAAAAAGTTGTAACATGAATTCAAAAGGTATTTTAATTAAATTGATATAATTTAGGTTTGCCTGGTAAGTTAAATGTGTGTGAAATTGCATAGAATTCATTAAAAATCATTGCCAAATACTTGTGACAAATTATTATTGTTGTTGTTGTTGTTGTTGTTGTTGTTGTTATTAATTATTACTATAATCACTACTACTATTTAGCATTATCTGACATTTTCATAAGGCAAAATTAATTTTTGTTTTGTTTTCCGAAAGCAGTTTATGTGCTTCTCCATCAACAGACTTACCAAGCTAACTGTTGTCCAGTCACAAAAATAATAGCAGATTTGAATTCCTCACACTCAAAAACATATTTTTAAGACCCCTCGCTGAAGAGATTTGCAAAAAAAAAAATTCAACTCCTAAAATGACATGCCCTAATGGCCCAAATGTGAGTTGCTGCCTTGCCATGGGGTCTCATAAGATGCAGTGGTGCCGAACCAATTCTCAGCCCTGTCCTCTTCTTTTTTCCTCCACTCACTTGTACTGCACACAATAGTTCAAATGGAACTGCAGTTGTGCAGGGGGGGAGTGAAGCTGTAGAAGGCCCTCTTTGAAATTCAGGAAAGATGTCATTGTCAGGAGTTCAGCTTACACTTGAGTAGGACCCTGGCAGAGACACATGCCCGACTGGCATGTTCTCTCCCTCCTAGTCGATCGTTCGGGAGCTTCATAAGCTTTCTTCAGCCCGAACATCACAGCGACCGATGCCAACTGACACTGGCACACTTAGAGATCCACAGAGTTTGCACAGTTGGCGTAACACAGCAATTCAGCATTTTGGCTAATCTACTTTATTTACATATAAACACACATGGAGCACTGCAACATGGCTCCCTCTCTCTCTAGCATCAGACAGCAAAGAGAGAAAGAACAAAGGACAATAGTCCCACTTCATGGAACACAGTAACACAAACATCCTGTCTTCGTCACTTCCCACTTTGTGGAGTCAAAACATATCATGTCATGTGAAAGACAAAAATCCCATGACTGCAATCATAGATCAGGAATTCTAACAGTCTTGACTGCTGCGTTTCTGAGAGCACAAGGAAGCTAAATATGCGTCTTCCTGAAGTTGGACAGAGTTACTTGCCAGGGCTGGGATTCTGCCTTATCTGAGTTAGTTTAAGCTGTTCCTTATAATATTGGTTCTAAACTGGATCTAAAGGATTGGGTTGCTGGTGTGGATTGTCAGGCAATCTATGCTTTATTGGGCATCCGATTTTGGCAAGGTAGCTCTCACTGACATTTAAAGCGGCATTCAAATGCTATGGGGCCCTGTATCCTTAGTTGCTTGGCATATGCTTAACTTCACTTTAGAGGCAAGGTCAGGCTGTTAAGCTTTTCTGTGCTCCATTTTAGATTTTCTAATGGCCCACACCTTGGGCTTGTTGATTTGGTTCCCAGGATTTTATTTGCATTGAGGTCAGGAGCAGACCTTGAGCTCATGTACTTTCTCTTTGTGGACTTACGGCCCATATGCTCCCTTGTCTGCTCGCTTTGATTCTGAAAGAGAAACCCTTGGCCTTTTCACTTGCAGGATCTGGCAGATTCCATCCTGAAGTGAAAGTCGTTTATTCAGTCACTTCTACCCACAGTGAGATAGGACAAGAGACCCAAACTTGCTCATGATAACAGAATTCTCAGGGGTCAGATAATGAAAGGAAATCTGTATGGACAATTTTATAATATGCACTGTTTGCACTTATTGGTAAAAGAATGCTTTTCTGCTTATAAATAAAATTTGCAAGATTACTTTTGTTCTCATGCAAATTTAGACCATGTTTCATGTGTGCCAGTTTCAAACGCTTGTTCTAGCTGTGATTAGATATACAATCCAGTTCATTCTGTGTTAAGGAATACCTTGATACTAATAATGCTTCTTTTCTCCCTTCTAGTATTATCAATGGCTTTGCTTTACCTCTTAAAGCCGAGCATAAACAGTTTTTGGTGAAAGTACTGATTCCTCTACATACCGTTAGAAGTTTATCGCTCTTCCATGCACAGGTAAAAACTTCCATACAAATGTTTGTTTGTTTTTTGTTTCTTGCTTTTGTTAGAACCCGTGTGGCCGGCACTTCTGTATGTGCTGAGTTGGAAATAGATTTAACCAAACCCTTTAAGAAAACGGAAACATGTCGAGTCCAGCACACATATTTTTGCTTGCCCCTTGTGTTCGCCAGAGACTGCCTGCAATTGGGCAAGAATCTCCAGCAACCCATCCACTTCTGTCAGTCTGTTCTTACAAGGTTATTTGGCTAGGTGAGCGGGATGTTTTCTCTAGTTCAGCCCTGAGTCCACAATGCAGTGCTAGGTAAGCTAAGGAGGTACAAGGCTACTGGCTGTTTTGCTGAAACAGAGCTACTGCTAATTGTATCTTAATTGTTTAGTGTTGCCTTAGGATGAGGGCGCACACAAGGTTTGAAAGCTAAACTTACATCAGTTTGCACAAGTGTCTGTCTTCAGTGTTGATGAATACAAACAACCCCTGTTTTAGGCGCGACCGAAATGTGCACATGCACACAGCGGCAAATCTGGAAGGGACCAGGAAACGTCCTAAAAGGGATGGATGGGGCAGGGTGTTTTAATTGCACACAATTTCACGCAAGTGTGCAACGCCCTGGAATGCAAGACCCATCCAGATCTGGGACTGCCTGTACAGCTTCCCTATTTATTTATTTACTTTTTTTGGTTTGGGTGCTTTATTCCACTCTGTAATTGGGGCTTGGCAGCTAGATATGCCTGCCAGCTAACTTGGGGAGGAGCACTACAGCCCGAGTCAGACACCTCCTCCACTTTCCTCCCGCCTTCTTACTTTTGCCCTCCAGTGAATCTGTAGTCAGCTGACACAAAGCCCCTAAGGGTAGCATCTTCCACTGTTCTTGATGGGAGAGGCGACTGCAGGGAATAATAAGTGGGGAGTGTTGCTGTGTGTTTCTGAAAGTGTTTGCTGCTTCCAAAAGCCAGTTGTTGAGGTGGTTGGTTAGAATGAAAAGGTTGCCTTCCTCTGCTGCAAGGTGATGGTGAAGCAACAGTGGTGTCCGATTTAGCCTGCAGGCTGCCATTCTGCACACCACTGCTTTGAATTCCTGGCACAAATTCTGAACCAGCACCTATACTCTTTAGTATTCTTGCTTTCCTAAGTTTGACTACAAATCTTCTCATTGAACAGCAGCATGTTCCCCCCTTTCCTGCTCTCCAAACCTTTGCCTCTGATATCCCTGCAGAGGGAGCCTTGCTAGCTTAATCTTTCTGTACGCCAGTCTTCAGCTGTGCTAACACATCTCACGTGCCCTAGTGCTGCCAGAAACGTAGAAGAAAAACATCCACAGCACAATGAAGCATTCAGTGTCGAAATTCAGATGGTTTCAGACTCACATTTATCTAGTTGCTTTAGTATACTCAGGATCTTGGTGTGTTGGTCAATGTTGCAGTTTGATGGAACTCCACATCTTTCAATCTTCATTTGAAATGGAAACTGCTAGCAGAATAAGACTTGGATACAAAGCTGCCCCTGTGTAATTTGAGGGTTGTTGCATCATCATCAATCATCATTATTCTTATAGGACCACTGATTTATCTCTTCCTGCTACAGCCCCCTGCATTACTTCCTAATATTTTCCAGTGGGCATCATTAATTGTTGCTCTCTGTAGTTGCAGGAGGATGCAGCAGGTCAGGGGAAACCTAGTGCCATGAAGGAAGTCTGTTCGTGGCAGTTAGGATTCTGGATGTATATCTGGATTAATACCTTAATTAATTAAATACCTTAATGACATTTTTATTCTTTTTTATTCTTTTTGCGTTTTCAAGAAAATACTTTAAAGCAATGTTTTCTTACATATTTTGCAGTTGGCGTATTGCATAGTGCAGTTTCTGGAGAAAGACCCTTCACTCACAGAGCCCGTAAGTATGATCTATACATGTCTCTTTTTATCTTGAGAGTTGGCTTCAGATACCTGTGTATTTCTGTATCTAAATGGACTGTTCATTGTCTCGTCTTCAATGCAGGTCATTAGAGGTTTAATGAAATTCTGGCCGAAAACTTGCAGTCAAAAAGAAGTAAGTAATGGGGCGTCGATCGTCTTCCTGTTGAAAACAGAATCTGTAGAAAAAGGGAACACTGGGCCATCTCTTATTATATTGCAAATGCCATTTAAAGTAAGCAAGTGTAAAGGGATGCACATTTCAGACAAAAATATCTTAATCACATATATATGCTCATGGGGTCTGAACTGCTGGTGGCTGATGAGGAGAGAGACCTTGGAAATAGCTAGATGAAGATGGCAGCCCAGGTTATGCAGCAGCTGTGGGAAAAGGCATATTCCATGCTTGGGATCATTAGAGTGCTTAGAGTGTTCAACTAGGGGGACTTGGGTTCAAATCTTCACTCGGCCATGAAGCTAACTGGGTGGCCTTTGGTCAACCATTGCCTCTCAGGCCAATCTATCACACAGGGCAACTCTGAGGATAAAATGGTGAGGACCCAGCCATGTGTGCTGTTTTGAGCTCTTTAGAGAAATGGTAGGATAGAAACCTTACAAGTAACCCAATAGTATTTTGTAGTACAATGGAAAATGTAGGTGTCTTTGAGGAAAGTTAAACGATTGTATTAAATGATTTTAGATGCAGATCTTTTTTTTTTTTGACATTCATCATTGACTACTCAGAAGCCATAGGTTTATTGCTTTGCACAAAGGTTGGCAACAGCCCAATTAGCAACCATTGTATGCTACATATTCTTGTAGGAGTAAAATAATGGCTACCCTCCTTAGTGCCATCTGTAAAAAGTAAGCTGTCCACCCTACTTAGCTGTTAATAGTGTCAATTTTTAAGAGCGGTTGGAAATGTTTGCATGTGCTCTTTAATTGTGACATTTGCAAGTTTATTTTGGTGCAGAGTCTTACTGACTTGATTGAAGTGTGCTTGTTCCTATGCCAATAAATGGTGCTGGGTTTTGCATTTACTTCCTAAGAAGTATATGCATGATTGCAGCCAGTTTCTGCAAATGAAGGGGTATATTGTTCTTGTGCATTATCTCTACTGGCATAACTAGAAGCTGAGTTAATGCTTCCTTCAAAATTTATTTCCGAATGCAAACAGAAGACCTCTGAATTTAATACTTTCTCACTTTAGGTCATGTTCCTTGGAGAGCTGGAGGAGATATTGGATGTGATTGAACCCTCACAGTTTGTCAAAATTCAAGAACCCTTGTTTAAACAAATAGCTAAGTGTGTGTCTAGCCCTCACTTTCAGGTCAGTATTGGCAGCCAGAAACTCAGAAGCAAATTGTATGTTGCATGTACATAAACCGTGGCACCATTTTTTAATATGGGAAGTCACTTCAGAAGAGGGGGATTCTGAGCAGTGAAGCAAGTTTTGGAGAATGCTTAGCCTTTTCCCAGTGGAGTACAGGATCAGGTTTAAGGTGCTGGTTTTAACCTTTAAAGCCCTATACGGCTTCGGACCCTCAAACCTACGGGACCTGCTCTCCTGGTATGCCCCACGGAGGACCTTCTGGTCCGCAAATAATAACATCTTGGAGGTCCTGGGCCTCAAGGAAATTAGACTGGCCTCAACCAGAGCCAAGGCCTTTTTGGCCGTGGCCCCAACCTGGTAGAATGCTCTGCCACAAGAGACCAGGGCCCTGCGGGATCTGACATCTTTCCACAGAGCCTGCAAGATGGAGCTGTTCCGCCAGGCCTTTGGTTAGGGTCCTGTTTGGTTGGCGTCTGACTCCCCCCCTCCTTATAAAAACTTATACGAAAGTGGCCCCGCAACTTTTCTCACAGGTTCATATAAGATCAGCACAAACAGTTAGGCTGATGAGCATTTAAGGTCCCCAGCCCTAATCTGTGGGCTGTCATCTGATTGGATTTCACTTTGATTCTGATTTGATTTTAGGATGTATTTTAATTGATTGCCTGATTTTATGTTAATATGTTATATATTTGATGTTAGCCACTCAGAGCCTGGTTTTGGCCGGGGAGGGCAGGGTAAAAATAATTATAATTATAATTTATTATTTATACCCTGTCCATCTGGCTGGGCTTCCCCAGCCACTCTGGGCGGCTTCCAACAAAATATTAAAATACAGTAATCCATCAAACATTAAACACTTCCCTAAACAGGGCTGCCTTCAGATGTCTTCTAAAAGTCTGGTAGTTGTTGTTCTCTTTGACATCTGGTGGGAGGGCATTCCACAGGGCGGGTACCGCTACCGAAAAGGCCCTCTGCCTGGTTCCCTGTAACTTGGCTTCTCTCATTGAGGGAACCGCCAGAAGGCCCTGTCCTACCACTTTGCCATGCAATATTGTTTCCTCTCAATAGATTTCCCGTAATGGAATACCACATGTGCATTTACTTGCTGGCCCCAATATGTTTAGGGCTTTAAAGGTTAATTCCAGCACTTTAAGTTGGGCCCATAAACAATCTGGAAAACAGAACAGATGGCAAAGCACTGGCATAATATGGTTGTACTTACTGGAATTGTTACCTGATCTAGGAAATAAAAGAATACCATTTCTCCCTTTTTCCAAGGTGGCTGAAAGAGCACTGTACTATTGGAATAATGAATACATCATGAGTTTGATAGAGGAGAATTCCAATGTAATACTTCCCATAATGTTTTCCAGTCTGTACAGGATTTCCAAAGAACACTGGAACCCGTAAGTGTTTTTCTTTGTTTTATTTTTTAAAAAACCCATTGTTGTATATTTGCAACACATTGAAAATCTTAGATTTGTACCTTTCACAGAGCTGTTTTCTAACCAATGAAATACTGCTTATCTGACCTGTCTTGACATTTCACCACTTGCAGGGTTTTACAGCATAGACTTGACACCAAATGCACTTAACTCTAGAGTTGCACAATGAGAGCAGTGCTTTTGCAAGCACTTAGGATATTTACCTGAAGTGTATGCACGAAACTTGTTTCTGGGATACCATACAATTGAGAAAGTTGTACTGTTTCTCATATATATAGTGCTAGCTGACAGTATGGTACTTGCAGTATGATAGAATAAGCTTGCAGAAGCTCCTCTGAGATCCTTGGTGGGAGAAGTTAAGAAGAGGAGAGAACTCTGGAATTGCAGAGATAATAAATCCCTGTACGTGCTCTGGTCCATGGGGTCACGAAGAGTCGGACACGACTAAACGACTAAACAACATAGTTGGAATGTGGCCCTGCCTCGTTGTCTACATGGTCACTTAGGAAAATAAAGGTAAAGGTAAAGGTACCCCTGCCCGTACGGGCCAGTCGTGTCCGACTCTAGGGTTGCGTGCTCATCTTGCTCTAGAGGCCGTGAGCCGGCGCCGTCCGAAGACACTTCCGGGTCACGTGGCCAGCGTGACGAAGCTGCTCTGGCGAGCCAGCATCAGCGCAGCACACGGAAACGCCGTTTACCTTCCCGCTATAAAGCAGTACCTATTTATCTACTTGCACTTAAGAGTGCTTTCGAACTGCTAGGTGGGCAGGAGCTGAGACCGAACGACGGGAGCTCACCCCGCCGCGGGGATTCGAACCGCCGACCATACGATCAGCAAGTCCTAGGCACTGAGGCCCACAGCGCCACCCGCGTCCCTCTTAGGAAAATAGATAAGGTTAAAACTTTTGGAAATGAGAGGAGACTTGGTTGGCTCTCCAAAGCGACTCTCATTATGATCTGGCCTATTTACTTGAAAAGTGATATTGGAACCTCTTCATAGATATTTGGTGCACAGCCGTATTGTGAACAAAAGTATGATGACTTCCAAGTTGGACTATTGCAGATCTTTGAACAGAAACATGTCATCTAGAGACTTGCAGAACCTGGAAAAGGTTTCACCAGTTTGAAGGGTCCGTTTCTCAGAAACGGAAAGTTTATTTATTTATTTTTTGTAAAAAACCTGTACAGATCATTGTTCAAACCAAGTTTCACAAAGCTGTTCACAGTTCAACCATAATATAATTTTGAAACTAAATAAAAACAAAAAAAAAATTTCATTTTTTCAAAACAGCACAGAAACCTGCTGAAACACGCAGCACCAGTTAGTAGTACCCGGCATGATATGTCCATGTTAAATATTGAGTTCATAGAAAGTTCATAGAATCATAGAGTTGGAATAGACCACAAGGGCCATCGAGTCCAACCCCCTGCCAAGCAGGAAACACCATCAGAGCACTCCTGACATATGGTTGTCAAGCCTCTGCTTAAAGACCTCCAAAGAAGGAGACTCCACCACACTCCTTGGCAGCAAATTCCACTGTTGGGAAAGCGCAAAGTTCATTCCATATCCTGAGCTAGCATATTGGCAGATGCTCTGATTCTCGTATCCCCCACCCCCAAAGACTAAACTGTATTATTAAAAATCTAGCCAAAAGAATGCGAAGAATTTGCAGTTCAGTGGGACCAGGGAGGTTGGTTTACTGTTCTTCCTCAGACCGGTTGTGTGGAGGATTGTGTCACAGTTGAGTGATGTTGATGTCACTAGTACCTTGCGTATCGGGAACTTTGAAACAAAGGATCTATCATAGAATTAGAGTTGGAAGGAAGCGCTGAGGGTCATCTACCCTCTAGTCCAACCACCTGTCCACAGCTGTCCCGGGGGGGGGGGGGGGCTGAACCGCCAACCTTCTGGTCAACAGCCAGATGCACTGACCTATTGCGCCCCAGAGATGTGCATCCCATATTTTTAAAAGGTGCCTTTTGCCGCTCTGCAGCTACAACATTGCTACTTTACAGCAATATCCTCCAGATAAAACCTTAATACGATTTACTTTTGCCCTAGTCTTCAGAGCACTGCGCTGATAAGCCCTGTGGTATTCTGTGGGGTCTGCAGTAGGAGACAGCCTTGAGGTGCACAGACAGGTCATCAAAAGCTTACTCAAGAGGGCTTATGGGAGATGAGTCCCTGGTTTTCTTACACTTTCTTCTTCTGGGTCTCCTTAACAGGACACGTAGTAAATTCAGTAGTACTTACTTCTACATGCATATATTGCACTGAGCTTCTACGGGGTAATAAAGGGAAAAATATAAACATGAAAGTCCTTTTTTATTTAAGATGAGGTTCGCTGCTCCTCCTCAGTGCTTCTCTCGTTCCATTTCCTTTTTCTAATTCTAGTCTTCCTTTCCCCCAGTCCTTTTTCTTATAGTTTCTTTTGCCATTGTCCCAGCTTATTAGCATAGAAGGACTGGAGTTGACTAGAGAGTATCTTGAGGTTCCCAGTCCTTGGAGAACTTGACACTAGGCTGCACAGATGAAAGGAATGAAAAAGTTGGGATCACCTGCCTGGTACCATGCTAAATTTGTGTTAAATCTTCCTGCATTCTCTCCCTGCTTTCATATGTTTCTGCAAAACTTGAGTTCTAAACTTCAGTTGCCCCCTCTGCTCTTCCCCCATAAAGTAATAGCATCTTGAGTTTGGCTTATCGCTGTTCCTTTTACATTGAAACACTGCAGAATTTGAAAAGGCTCCACACACTATATTCAGCTGTGGTTGCTGACACTTCCCAGCACAACATTTATTGATGCAGGATTCTGTTTCCATTGACCCATTATAGATTTGGGGAAGACTGGAAGGGGACACACCTTGGATGATGCCAGAGCTGTGTGTCCTATGACGGTGTTGTTGGCACGAAAAGATCTGTCCCGTTTGAACGGCAAATTAACGGACTCTTTCTTTCACGATTCACAGGGCTATTGTGGCTTTAGTATACAACGTGCTGAAGGCATTTATGGAAATGAACAGCGCCATGTTTGACGAGCTGACGGCCACTTACAAGTCAGATCGCCAGCGGTAACTTTCTACAGCCTTTTTTATTTTATTTTGTCAGCTGTGCCTAAAGCCTGCTGTTTTTAGTTTTGGTTCTTTTTTTATTTGAACACTTTGCAGTAATTGCATAATTCCCACACATGATTGATTGCAATGCCTCATTCCCCCCCTCCCCGCATGCTCATTAGCCTGGCCCCTGCAAGACGTATAGATGGTTGTTTTTTTTCCTTCCCTTTATGAGATACAGTACCCATTGCGTAGCTTGTGAACTTGCATTCCTCACAGAACTTCTTTTGGCTCTATGTTCTTAAAGACTTAATTGTATCAAGAATTTCAATGGTGAAAAATAAAAATAATTTCTTTTTTTTATTAAACCCCCCCCCAACTCATCAATTTGCCTTCACTTTGCTTTGAAGATGGTGTCCAGAATGCATACAGGAACTCTTTGCGAGTCAAGAAAGCTTTCGGCAATCAACTCTCATAACTTGCGTCTGACCTTTATTGGAATCTCTAAGCAAAGTGACCCCCTTTCTCCCCCCCCCCCCAGCCTTCCTTGCTTTCCTTCTCCATAATATCTTGATACATTTAAGGCTTTGACATTGCTGGATCTAGAAGAAGTGCCATCCATACGATCATTAGTTGCACCTTAGTTTAAAATGTTTCTCTGTCTTTCCCTTAATCACCCTTCTCCAATTATAGTGCATCATCTTTTGTCTGAAATTTCAGCTTATCCAAAGCAGCAGGTGAAACTAATGAGGAAACTTCGGGAACTCTGGGCAGTTTGCGACTTGGTGAAAGTCGTGCCTTTTGTGAGACTCGGGGTTCCCACAAGCAAAGCGAAGGGTACTGTATGTCATCAAGCCTTGTTAGGTTAGTATAGCCTCTCACAACGTTCTTGGAGGCCCTAATGTTGTTCAGTTCCATCACCAGGCTGACAGCTCTCTGCTTAACATTAAAAAGAAAACTCAAAGAAATGTAAATAGAGGGGTACCAAGTACCCCTTAGCTTTAATAGACTTTATGCCTGTACGCACAGCAAGTCAGTTATGATTGATTTGTTAATGTTTTGTCTAAGCTAGGCTAGGCTTCTTACACAGTGGCCCAGGACCATCAGGGTATCGGGGATGCTGCTGTGTGGACTTAGTGTGGACCTTTTTGTAAACATTACGCAAGTTTCATCAAGAAACTGGTTAGATTCCTAACAATTATTAGTGAAGTATTGATTGTTTTTCTGGCAATGGGTGTTTCTGGCGTTTGGTCACCTCAAAAGGTCAAAGCTGAGGCTTCCATCTACGTGCAGGAAACACATTTTTAAAATCATGACATCTTGGAGGCAAGGATCCGGAAAGCTATTTCATTCATCGAGAATCTCCGGCGTGGTTTTCGACCTTTTTGTCTTTGAACAGCAGGCTCCCATGTCACACCATGATCAGCTTTGAACATTCACTCAGTCTCAAAAATGGTTTTCCGTGTGGCATTGCGGGGTGTTTGAGAAACACAAGCCTAAAGCCTCCCTGGCTGCTAGCACAAAACTCGATGCACTGTTGTTTGGATTCCAGCAGTAAAAAAGACAAGGCATTGCTCAAGTAGAGGATACACTTTGCTAAGGAGTAAGCACTATTGTTTTCACTGGGGTCTCCTCCATAATGAATAGCGGTAGGATAGTAGTCCAGGATTGTTCTGGTATACAGAATTTTGCCATTTTTAACTATGTACACTATGTATAGTTGACAACTGTGACATTATCTATTGCCTGCCAAGTCAATATCCGGTGTTTTTAAAAAGTTAAGTAGCTATATTTTAATGTATTTTTAATCTTTTGCTGGAAGCAGCCCAGAGTGGCTGGGGAAACCCAGCCAGATGGGTGGGGTATAAATATTTTTTTAAAAATTATTATTATTGTTACTATTACTACAATAAACCTGGGTATAATTCATTAGCTCTCTGGCAACTTGAAAGTTATGCACATATTAAGTTTATGATCCTGAGAAATAGAAAGGTTAAGTAGCAGTTTCTGTTTTGTGAAAGGTTGGACCTGGAATTTTGGTCACTTGTCTGGCTGGAGTTCCAATGGTTTCATTGGAAAGAAGCTTAGGACATTTTTCTGTAAAAAATGATGACGATAAGAATGTATGGGGAAGGAGAGAACAAGAAATGGAATAATAATGTCCGATAATTAAAAAGAGATCCAACGAGTTCGCTAGAAAGAAAAATAAATCCACTCGTCACGGATGACATACATTGCCAAATGAAGCTCCACTGGCTTCCATCTCCATAGTATTTGAAGGAACATATGGGGCAGTATGGGTTTGTAATGGCTTCAAATACAGGAACACAATTCCTTACCCTCCAAAACGTCTGCAGTAGCGCATTTGGTATGTAATTGTTTTTATTCTACCTTTGTTTTGCTCTGGAAGGCAGGTTTTCATTAACTCGGATAAAGAAATCCCAGTAAGTGCAGGACAAGACCAGCAAATAGAGCAAGCGGTGTGATTCCGAAGTCTTGCCAGACTGGGTAGCATGGGATGCTGCAAGGCAAGAGCCAGTGTGGTGTAGTGGTTAAGAGCAGTAGACTCGTAATCTGGTGAACCTGGTTCGCTTCCCCACTCTTCCACATTCAGCTGCTGGGTGACCTTGGGCCAGTCACACTTCTCTGAAGTCTCTCAGCCCCACTCACCTCACAGAGTGTTTGTTGTGGGGGAGGAAGGGAAAGGAGAATGTTAGCCGCTTTGAGACTCCTTAAAGGGAGTGAAAGGCGGGATATCAAATCCAAACTCCCAAACCGGCTTGGGGTTGTTCCTGCGAATGCCTGGCACTATTCAGTTGCGGGGTTCTTGTGTGTGCAGCCTTAAGAGGTTTCAGAGAAAATGCAAAACGTTGGGACGTCCCAGTGCATCGTTCTACCTCTAATGCCGTTTTCTTTCTGTAGCTGTACTGATGTAAGAAACAAGGGGCTCGTGAAAACCCGACTTTTTCCTCTAATGCTTCTCTTCCCCCCTCCCCTTAATTTAACAGCGAGAAGAAAAAGGAGAAGGAACGTGAAGAGCTATGGAAGAAACTGGAGGATTTGGAACTAAAGCGGGGTCTTAGACGGGATGGGATAATTCCAACTTAACAAAAAGCAGCAAAGCAGCATTTAAATAACCTGTGGAGTCACACATGTATGTAGTAGAAGATGGAGCAACAGTTTTCTGTATTGTGCAACTTTACAGTAGATTTCACATTTGTTTCATTATTACAACAGCACTGTATATATCTGTCTCTAAGTAAAGGAAAACAAACAAACAAAAAAAGAACTTCAATCCAAAGTTTGGACAACAGATGGACTTCTCAGAACTTTGCAAAAATAATCATTGTTTTAACCCTTCTTTAAACCAGTCTTCAAAAGATCTGTTGAAATTGCTATGTCCAAATTCCATTGTCAGGACCTCTTCCTTATTTATCATTAGCAGAGAGTGATACAACTTCAAATGTGAACAATCTTAAATTTAGCTTGTCTTTCTGCTAAACTGTTAAATGTATTTATAGTAAAAGAGAGAGAGAGAAAAAAAAAAAGATTGTCATTTTCTTATGAGTTTGTGTAACATCTTTCTCCTCCAGATAACTATGCTGTAATTTGACTTGGATTTTTTTGTTTTTGTTTTTTTCCTTTTTTTTGCACATCTTCATGAGTTGAATGTTTATACAGATCAGGGCCGTAAAAAGAAAAAAGAAAAATAGAGGTCCTTTAAATGCTAAGAGTTTGTTCTGGTATACGCAACTTTTGAGTACCAGACCTGCTTTGGTGCTCCTTCAGTGTGAACATTACGAGTAACTATAATGTGGTTATAGGCGGACTTGGGAGGTGTGCATTGGGATTTGCCAATGAATCAGTTGCTTGCGAATCCCACCTCACCTCACCAGTCCTTATCAAAGTGTGCAGTGGCAACAACGCAGACTTCAGTATCCGACCAGTATTAAGCTGTACACGGTTGATAAAATGGCCAGATTTGTCTTAGGAATACTGAGGATAAATTATTGCATTGCTATACATTTTCTTTAGGCTATTTGGAAATAATAAAACAAGAGTACATCTAAAAAAAAATTTGATCGTGTATGGTCATCATGGAGCTAATATGGGGGTGGGGGTGGGGAGTTGAGCAGACAGGTTGGATTGTTTGAAGTTGTTGCCTTACCTTTCTAAATATTTATTAAACATTCCAGCCAAAAAAGGTAAAGAAAAAAAAAAGATTCTGTGGTGGTTTTTGCAACTCCGTTTCTTATCACAGCAACATCTTGTTTTGAGCTGGAATGGATTACGGATAACATACTTCAGCATTCTGAACTTGGGTGCTCATTTCCTAATTACTGTATTTGTTACCAAAAGTGGTTCTAAAAAATACTATTGGGGAGCAGGGGGGGAAGAGAATATTCCAATTCTGGCAAACCTAATGTCTTGAGTATTAATAATAAAATTTTAAATGATTTTATATCAAAGGTGCATTGTGACCAAATTGTTTAAGGTTAAAAACAAAGCAAAAAAATATATATATGGAAAAAAGAGAGGGCTGTATTATAAATATACATTACTGGCTATCTGCTTTGTATTTAAAAGTGGAATCTCACATCTTTGGTAGATAAAATGCTGATAAGACTTGTGTACAGTATATATTTAGCTAATGCAGGTACATTATTATATACCGTAAGGTATGTGTTTTTCAGGATTTTTCTCCAGGATGCTTTTGAACTGTTATAGACAACATATGACAACAATGATTGATAATCCTAAACCATTGATCCAGCAGTATTTACAGTATAAAGCTGAATTGGTGTTCATAAGTCTTTTGTGATAGTCGCAAACATGAATTTACAACCTGTTGCCATTGATAGAAGTACAGTATAAATACGAGCTTGTATATTTTTCTTCCTGCCATTTAAATATTTGGTAGAATTGGGGGTTTCTTGTTTCCAGGCCAAATAAATAAATAAAACGAGAGAGCAGGGAGATTCCCCTCTCTTGTCAGACGGACTACTGTTTCGGGGTTACCAGGTCACAGTTTGTACATGTGAGTCTTTGCACATGGATATTGTAAACTCAAGAGCTTTGTAAAAACTTGACACTGCTAATTCATTGGGGGGGGGGGGGAGGGCGTGTGGAAACGAGAAGTAAACTAGTCATATGCAACACCAAACACAACATGGTTTAATGGGATTAAGCTAAGCCTCTTTTAAGAACATTGACTGGGACTCAATGTATACATGGCAGATGCTGCCATAGGTGAAACGTTCTATTTTAAAAAAAAAAGTGCTGGAGCAAAAGGTGCAAGCTGAAATACTGAAGATGAAATAAATTTATAACAAATCATATCCCTTAGACGTCCTTGATTTTGACCAGTCTTTTGTTTCTGCTACGGATTTTGAAGTTAACCCATGCCCTAAAATAGGCTTCGACGAGAACGTTTTACACACCTGAGTAAAAACATTTTACAGTCGTGAAAAGCATATTAAAGCAGCAGTGTAAATGTTATATGCTATTATCATGGTGTTAAAACACACACATGCGTAATTAGGAAAAAGTGGTATATCTTTGAAGGAGGGTCAGTTGATTGCTTGACTCCTGGATATTTGCAGTCGTCTTGCAACGGGGGACACATTCCAGGCCGTTTGTCACATAGGTGCTGAACACTTCACGAGCCCAGGGCCTGTTTCTTGGAAGGTATGGAAATTCAGCCTGAGAGCCAGCCTTTCTCATGCCTTTCTTTGAGCAAAGAAATAAATGCAACAAAGAGACTAGGACGCAGCTCCCAGGGTCAACAAATGATCTTCCTGGACTGTATGTAAGTAAAAAGAGTCGGGCGGGAGAAAGCTAGAGGCAGACTGAGGCAGTTGAAGCAGCCCCTTATTTAGGGCCGGTGCACCCATTAGGCAAGGTGAGGGGACTGCCTCAGGCGGCAGCATCCCCAGGGATAGCAGATCCCAATGTCAGTTTTCCTTCCTCCTCTGTTCCTAACGTAGACCTCCTGTGGTGGGGAGTGGGATGTCAATTTGTGGTTCCACCTCAAGTGCAAAAACGTATTGGGCTGGCCCCGGCCCTTTGTTGTTGTTTAGTCGTTTAGTCGTGTCCGACTCTTCGTGACCCCATGGACCAGAGCACGCCAGGCACCTCTGTCCTCCACTACCTCCCACAGTTTGGTCAAACTCATGCTGGTAACCTCGAAAACACTATCCAACCATCTTGTCCTCTGTCGCCCCCTTCTCCTTGTGCCCTCCATCTTGTGCCCAGCCCGCCTTAATGAAGCAGCCTACACTATGAAAACAAAACACTTTTCATGCACGGATATTTTATCTGCCTTTCAAAACACACGAAATGCTTGAGAGGGCACTGAGGCACCAGGAAACGCAGCATTGTGTCTGCGCACTGAGCTTGTATTTTTTGCTCTATAAGACTCACTTTTCCCCTCCTAAAAAGTAAGGGCGAATGTGTGTGCGTCTTATGGAGCGAATGCAGGCTGCGCAGCTATCCCAGAAGCCAGAACAGCAAGAGGGATTGCTGCTTTCACTGCGCAGCGATCCCTCTTGCTGTTCTGGCTTCTGGGATTCAGAATATTTTTTTTCTTGTTTTCCTCCTCCAAAAACTAGGTGCGTCTTATGGTCTGGTGCGTCTTATAGAGTGGAAAATGCGGTATGTTCACAGCCGCAGGATCTCTTACTATTACGGGGGGAGGCACAGTCATGCACTTTAAAAGCCTTTTGTATGCTTTGTTATTTTTAAAAAAGGGGAGTGGAAATCAAGTTGATAGCTGTGATTCCCCAGCCCAAGGGTAGCTTATATTCTGCTGCAGTTGGACTCTGTCTCCCATCGGCCTCAGCCAGGAAGGCCCAAGGGCTAGGGATGATGGGAGCTGTAACCTCTGGAGGGCTGCACTTTGGCTACGCCTTCAGGCGTGGGGAACTTGTGGTCCTCCAGGTATGGCTGAACTACAACTCCCATCTTCCCTAGCAGTTGGCCATGCACGCTGGGGCTGATGGGAGATTCGGTTCAATTTTTTTTAAAAAAAAATCCTGTCGCGTCTCATTCAGATGAATCGTAAATTGGCTTACAAATGACAAATACAGTGGTACCTCAGGTTACAAACACCTTGGGTTACAAACACTTCGGGTTACGGACTCCCCTAACCCGGAAGTAGTACCTCGGGTTAAGAACTTTACCTCAGGATGAGAACAGAAATCGCATGGCGGCAGCGGGAGGCGCCATTATCTAAAGTGGTACCTCAGGTTAAGAACGGATCTCCAGAACGAATTAAGTTTGTAACCAGAGGTACCACTGTAATAACATAATAGAAGAAATACCACACAAATCGTACAGAGCAGTTAAGAAGTCATCAGTTGAAACGACTACAATCCATAAAATGCCATCAGTGCAACAACTAAAAAAACCCCAACAAGCCTAATGGCACAATTGCAACAAAGGTCATATGATAGGATTCACAAAGTACAGCATTCGCAATCTATAAAATCACAATGTTAACAAAATAGCAATCAAAAAAATAACCTCAAGACTCGTAATCTTTTGATCGATTGAGCCCAGCCACCTCATTATTGCAAAGTCTCTCTCCTTTCACAGTTCTTCCTCTGGAAACGGCTCCCTTATGAAAGTTTGCCCCTCATATATGGGTTTTTGGATCATGCTTTGCTGCTGCTGTTTGTTTAGGGTTTTTTTTTAAACTTACATAGCTATAGGATGAGGTTGCATTTTATGATTTAGCCAGGAGAGGGCAGCAGAAGCTCAGTTTCTCCGTAGGAATGCTTTCACCCATAATATATTTTTGTTAAAAAACGAGAATGAAAAAGCATGCAAGCTCTCTGCTGGTGGGTTTGAATTCTGAGGCCTCCACCTGCAGAGCACAGTGATCTAGTGGTGATATAAGGGGGTGAGACAATCTTTCAGCTATCCTGATCCTAAGCTGCTTTATAAATCAAAACCACCACCTTGAACTTCACCTGGTAGCTGTTTGGCAACCAGTGCTATTATTTCCATGGTAAAGTGTTGGCAATATCCTGCTCCACTGAGCTGCTGAGCCGCCACATTTAGCACCAGCTGCAAATTATGGACCAACCTCAAGGGCAGCCCCACATAGGGTACATTGCAGTAATCCAGCCTGGACGTTACCAGCGCATGGATGACAGCAGTCAAGCTATCTTGGTCCAGAAATGGCTGTAGCTGTTTTACCAGCCAAAGCTGCTAGAAGTCTCTCTGGTCACCTGGGCCTCTAATGACAAAAATAGATCCAGGAGCAACCCCAAATTATGAAGCTGCTCTTTATACAACTCCCATCCAAGGCAGGTGACTGTCATAGTTCTGCTCTATTCTGCCTTGGTCAGACCACACCTGGAATACTCTCTCTAATTCTGGGCCCCACAATTTAAGAAGGATGTTGACAAGCTGGAACGTGTGCAGAGGAGGGCAACCAAGATGATCAAGGGTCTGGAAACCAAGCCTTATGAGGAACGGTTGAAGGAGCTGGGTATGTTTAGCCTGAGAAGAGGAGACAGGAGATATGATAGCTATCTTCAGATATCTTAACAGCTGTCCCATGGAAGAGGGAAGAAGCTTGTTTTCTCTTGCTCCAGAGAGTAGGACCTGAACCAATGGATTCCAGGTACTAGAAAGGAGATTCCAACGAAACATCAGGAAGAACTTTCTGACGGCAAGAGCTGTCCAGCAGTGGAACAGATTCCCACAAGAAGTGGTGGACTCTCCTTCTTTGGAGGTTTTCAATACAGAGGTTGGATGCGGACGATACCCAGCTCTACCTCTCTTTCAAATCAGAACCAGTGAAGGCCCTATGTGAGTGTCTTGGCGCGGTTGGAGGAATGATGGCGGCTACCAGATTGAGGTTGAATCTTGACAAGACGGAAATACTGTTTTGGGGGGACAGGAGGCGGGCAGGTGTGGAGAACTCCCTGGTCCTGAATGGGGTAACTGTGCCTCTGAAGGACCAGGTGCGCAGCCTGGGAGTCATTTTGAACTCACAGCTGTCCATGGAGGCGCAGGTCAATTCTGTGTCCAGGGCAGCTGTTTACCAGCTCCACCTGGTATGCAGGCTGAGACCCTACCTGTCCGTGGACTGTCTCCCCAGAGTGGTGCATGCTCTAGTTATCTCTCGCTTGGACTACTGCAATGCGCTCTACGTGGGCCTACCTTTGAAGGTGACCTGAAAACTACAACTAATCCAGAATGCGGCAGCTAGACTGGTGACTGGGAGCAGCCGCCGAGACCACATAACACCGGTCTTGAAAGATCTACACTGGCTCCCAGTACATTTCTGAGCACAATTCAAAGTTTTGGTGTTGACCTTTAAAGCCCTAAACTGCCTCGGCCCAGTATACCTGAAGGAGCCTCTCCACCCCCATCGTTCTGCCCGGACACTAAGGTCCAGTGCCAAGGGCCTTCTGGCGGTTCCCTCACTGCGAGAAGCCAAGTTACAGGGAACCAGGCAGAGGGCCTTCTCGGTAGTGGCACCCGCCCTGTGGAACGCCCTCCCACCAGATGTCAGAGAGAAAAACAACTACCAGACTTTTCGAAGACATCTGAAGGCAGCCCTGTTTAGGGAAGCTTTTAATGTTTAATAGACTATTGTATTTTAATATTCTGTTGGAGGCCGCCCAGAGTGGCTGAGGAAACCCATCCAGATGATGATGATGATGATGATGATGATTATCGGTCATGGATGCTTTAGCTGATATTCCCCTGCTTTGCAGAGGGTTGGACTAGATGACCCCCGGGGTCCCTCCCAACTTGACCGTTCTATAATTCCATCCAGACTCAGAAACCGCCCACTCACAGCGCCTTCATATTGCCATCATGCATTCATCTGAGCTCCTGGCGAGGGTTTGCATGGCCTCTCTTGATTCAGACATGACCGAGAGGTAGAGCTGGGTATATTCGGTGCACGGTTGACACTTCCGTCTCTCCCAGCTTGGAACAGTCACTCCCAGCTCTGCCTGCAATTTAAGATTGGGTAAAGCACCCTCCACCTCTCTACAGTCTGTCTCTGTGTTATAGTATTCTGTAGTTTTTCAGCTGGGAGCCGGAACTGCTTCCCTGTGTTCTTGTGTGTCCTATTTTTTCCGATCTCTATGCTGTGGTTGCAGAGGGGATCCTGTTTTGATCCCTCGCAGCACCGTATGTTTACGGATTCCAGCTGAAGGCCAGCAACGCCTTTGCTGCAGGGATAAGAATCCTCAGTCACACCCTTGCTATGCATTCAAGGAATATTTATTGTTGGCATTTGTCTCGGGAGACAATGGAGTGTGCCTCTGGGGGTGAAGCCAAATTGCTCTGTTAGCACCAAAATGACCTTCCTGGGGTGCAAGCCTGGGCAGTGTGTACCAGGTTCCTTGGCTACACAGACGACAAGACTCCCCTCTCGGCCTTGCTAACAGTCCTTGGCTCTCTCCTCCCAAGAATTCTGGGAACTGTAGTTTGAAAAGGTTCTCCTAACAACTCTCAGTACTCTATACAAGCTGCACATCTTTAGAGGAAGCCATGGCGTAAAAGGCCTTAAATGAATGGTTTGGTTTTAGAAGCTGCTTAGAAGCCATTTTGGCACCTAAGCGGCATATAAATTAACAACAACAAGAAGAAAATTATTTCAGGAATGGAGAATCTATGGACCTCCAGAGATTGTTGGACATGCCGTCGGGAGTTGTCGGGAGTTGTCATCCAAAAACATGGGGAGGGCCGCAGGTTCACCACCCTCTGCCGAAGAGGACAATTCTCTGGGAAAGGTTTCATCCTGACTTCTGAGAATTACCCTTCCTGGCTTGCTTCAGTGAGAAGGAAACGTGGAATTCAGACAGCGCTAATTAGTTCACAGATTATCTCACAGACACAAAGACGATATTATGACATCCTTTGCACACGCCTGTCATTAGACAATAATTGATTCGCACATGGCCTGTGATTTCAGAGTAGATTCCAAGTGCCGATGATCACTGAACTAGCGGCTCTCCTCGGCCTGACAAAGGAAACACTGTTTTCTTTCTGAAATCCAGTCAACGCAGGCCGCTTGCTCCTCCTTTAAAAATAATGCACCATTAAACAGCACTCAGCTTTGTCAGGGCCCATCCAGATCTCATTGGTGTTCTGAAAAACCCACACAGAACCAAGCAAGTTCAGGAATGGCCCCAAACTGCCCCCCCCAGCAGTCAGGGTGATGGAAAACGAGGCATTCTGCAGAGCTTTGCCACTAATAATAATAATAAATTTTATTTATATCCCGCCCTCCCCAGCCAAAGCCGGGCTCAGGGCGGCTAACAACAATAAAATAATACAACATTCTAAAATCATTTCATTATAAAATTAATTCAAATCAAATTGATGGCAACCATTGGGCTAGAATTCTGTGAGGATTACCGAAGGAGGGGGTCAGACTGTGCCTTGGCCAAAGGCCTGGTGGAACAGCTCTGTCTTGCAGGCTCTGCGGGAAGATGTCAAGTCCCGCAGGGCCCTAGTTTCTTGTGACAGAGCGTTCCACCAGATCGGGGCCACAGTTGAAAAAGCCCTGGCTCTGGCTGAGGGCAGCCTAACCTCCCTGTGGCCCAGGATCTCCAAGATGTTTTTGTTTGAAGACCGTAAGGTCCTCCGTGGGACATACAGGAGATGCGGTCCCGTAGGTACGAGGGTCCTAGGCTGTATAGGGCTTTAAAGGTTAAAACCAGCACCTTAAACCTGATCCTGTACTCCACCGGGAGCCAGTGCAGCTGGTATAGCACTGGGTGAATGTGATCCCGCAGCGAGGACCCCTTAAGGAGTCTCGCCGCGGCATTCTGCACCTGCTGGAGTTTCTGGGTCAGTCTCAAGGGCAGCCCCACGTAGAGCGAGTTACAATAATCCAGTCTGGAGGTGACCGTCGCGTGGATCACACTGGCTAGGTCAGGGCGAGAGAGGTAAGGAGCCAACTGCTTAGCTTGGCGGAGATGAAAAAAGGCCAGGGAGACTGGCAACAAATGTGGGTATCGGAAATGGGCTGATGCCCTTTGGGGGGGGGTGCCGTCTGAGGTGGCCACCTCACCTAGCCCCATGGGTGGGCCAGTTCTACAGATGCTTCTGCTGTCTAAGGATAGGGCCGGCACCAACGGTGAAGCCTTGGATGAATTGCCTCCATCTCAGACATGAAATAAACTCCTTAGATAGTTTCAGGCTTCGCTAAAAGGAATGATCCGTTCACAGTAGGGTGAGTACTGGAGAGCAGGGGTGGAGATATGACTAAAAATAAAAATAAACGATGTCTTTTCTTTTTTAAATGAAAGTATCCCCCTCCAGTTCAGGCTCACCCACACCCTGCGTAAGTTTTCCGACCATGATGCAAGCGACTGGATTTCTTGCCCTAGTAACGAATTCAGAGCCGGTTAAAAGGGAGCGCAGAAATCCCTCTCAATGGCTTAGTTGCGAACTTCTGTTTTCCCTGGCAATTAAGCCAAACAGATACATTCTGCCACCTGTTCACAATGGCAGCTTGAATGCTGTTCCATTAAGCTTAGCGGACGCAGTCTGCACAGGTCACAACCAAGTGTGTTAAAACGAGCGGCTGTCTCGTGATTCTTTTTCCTGTCGAGACAAACTGGGTGACAGAATTGTAGAAGTGGAAGGGAACTCGGTGGTCAACCAGTCCAAACCCCCTGCAATGCAGGAATGATCAGCTAGATAATCCCTGGCAGATGCCCACCCATCTCTCTTTAAAAACCTCCAAGGAAGGAGAGTCCACCGCTTTCTGAGGGAGCCCGTTCTGCTGTTGAGCAGCTCTTAACCGTCAGAAAGTTATTCCAAATGTTTAGTCAGAATCTGCTTTCTTGTAATTTGAATCCAGGGGTTGATTCCTACCCTCTGGAGCAACAGAAATCAAGTTAGCATCATCTTCTATGTGACAGCCCTTCAGAAATCTGACGGTGCCTATCAGATCACCTCTAAGTATCCTCTTATCCAGGCTAAACACCCCCAAGTCGCTCAACCGTTGTTCGTGAGACTTGATTTCCAGACCCTTGTTGATCTTGGTTGCCCTTCTCTGTGCACCTTCTAGTTTGTCAATACCTTTCTTCTTTTAGGTAGATGATACATATATTTCCGTATAGTGGTTTTCCCAGTAGTGATGTATGGAAGTGAGAGCTGGACCATAAAGAAGGCTGATCGCTGAAGAATTGATGCTTTTGAATTATGGTGCTGGAGGAAACTCTTGAGAGTCCCATGGGCTGCAAGAAGATCAAACCTCTCCATTCTGAAGGAAATCAGCCCTGAGTGCTCACTGGAAGGACAGATCCTGAAGCTGAGGCTCCAGTACTTTGGCCACCTCATGAGAAGAGAAGACTCCCTGGAAAAGACCCTGATGTTGGGAAAGATGGAGGGCACAAGGAGAAGGGGACGGCAGAGGACGAGATGGTTGGACAGTGTTCTCGAAGCGACCAGCATGAGTTTGACCAAACTGCAGGAGGCAGTGGAAGACAGGAGTGCCTGGCCTGCTCTGGTCCATGGGGTCACAAAGAGTTGGACACGACTAAATGACTAAACAACAACATACCCCTCTTAATTATCTTAGATGCTAAGCTGTGCACGTAAACAATTGCAAAAAGTGCAATTAAAACTAATCATGAAAACAGCACACTTCCTTAAAGGGCCTACTGAAATGCAGAGGCCTTTAAGCAATTTATAGCTTAAATAAATTTAAAACAAACAAATAAATGAATGCATTTGCCTTCAAAGAACTCAAGATAGTATACATGATTCTCCCCACTCCTTGTTTCATCTTCCCAACAATCCTGCATATAGGTTAGGTGGAGAGGCACCAGAAGGTTTAGCCATGCTGGCAATATTTTAAGATGTCAGAAAGGAGCCGGTCTATAATGCTGCAGTATCAAGTATCATTATTGTTCCAGGACTTGACCTCCTCTGACCCTGCCCTTCCTTTAATTGCCCTTAGCAAATCCTTTCCAACTCAATGGCCCCAGAAAATCCATCTCTCCCGCTTTAGTCTTTTGGGGGCATGGCTTTTTCCAGAAGGAGCTTCTCCGCCTGACGAAGTTTGATGCCAATGAAAATAAGTTGGAAACGTTGCTTTTGACAATAGCATCACATTTACTGGAAACATAAGCAGGAACTGCTTGACTCTGTTCTGATTAATTAACTGAAAGGGGAAAGTCGGATCAATTTCACAATGGCCTCGGTTGTGAACTCTTTTGAGTTCCGTTGGAACTGAACACAGATCAGGAGCTGATAAGAGCAAAAATTACTTTATTTTGGCACAAATCAAGAGTTTGCACTCAAAAAAGGAGCAGAGATTAATTTGGGTAAAGCTATCATTGGCTAAAGAAGAAGAAGAAGGAGAAAGAAAGAAAGAAAGAAAGAAAGAAAGAAAGAAAGAAAGAAAGAAAGAAAGAAAGAAAGACATTCTATCATTCATCACGAAACAACTCTCCCCTTTTCCACCTGGGCAGAATATGGGTGACGATATACCTGCAGGTTGAAGGTCAAACCAACCTGTGTAAACAGCAGTTCCAGGTGGCAGTTAGCAAGGCACTATGCATGTATGTACTGATGCATTTACCTTTTTACCCCACTCCTCCGCCAAAAAGTCTCTCAAACCAGCTTATGTGCAATCCATTGAAACAGTCCCTGCCTACAGGCAGACAACCCTAAAAAATAAATACGCAACATAAAAGGTAACAGAACTATGGAGGGAAGAGGAAAGCAGTAGACCCCATCATCAATTCTTTAAAGTTAAATAGTACTTTTCATCATGACCAGGTGGGGGCAGGGAACAGTTCAGGGACAGGAGAGCCCAATTGAGCTGTTCTTTCAGCAGCTAGCAGGGCTCATGAAATCCATGTTATGAATTGGGCATCCTTGCCTTGGAATCCTTATGCTACTTGTAATTGGTTGGAGATGAGTTGCAGCTCAGAGGTAGGGGGATGCTTTGCATGCAGAGGGTCATGGGTTCGATTCCTGACACCTGCGGGCAGGGCTGGAAAAGACTCCCTGTCTGAAAGCCTGGAAACCTCAGAGATGGAAGCCAACCCAACATCTTTTGGTCCAATCCCCCCAGACATGTTTTAAAAATGTAACCATCTATTTAAAAGAAGATGGATATTGAGATGCTGGAAGGTGTGCAGAGGAGGGCAACCAAGACGATCAAGGGTCTGGAAACCAAGCCTTATGAGGAACGGTTGAAGGAGCTGGGTATGTTTAGCCTGCGAAAGAGGAGGCTGAGAGGAGATGCAATAGCCCTCTTGAGATAAGGGCTGCCCCATGGAAGAGGGAACAAGCTTGTTTTCTCCTGCTCTGGAGGGTAGGACCTGAACCAATGGTCTCAAGTTACAAGAAAGGAGAGTCCGACTAAACACCAGGAAAAACTTTCTGAAGCTAAGAGCTGTTCAACAGTGGAACAGACCACCTTAGAAGGTAATGGGCTCTCCTTCATTGCAGGCTTTTAAAGAGAGGTCGGATGGTCATCTGTCAGGCATGTCCAAAGTCTGTTTCGGGGGTCTAATTTGGCCCACCGGTCGGTTAAATCCGGCCCCTGTGGCAGTTTATTTCCTGGGGCAAAATCCTAAAAAACTCTTGACAACTCCAACCCTAAAAAAAAGCTCAACAAGCAACAAAAAGCTCAACAGCTTCAATCTTAAATAAAGCTCAGCAACTATGGTCGGCCCTTTGGCTGGCCCTCACAGCCCTTCATTTCATCAAATCTGGCCCTCTTTGAAAAAAGTTTGGACATCACTGCATCTGTAGTCATCTTTAGCTGTGTAGTCAGCCTTTATGGTTACTTCCAACTCTACAATTTGATGATTATATAAGTCCCCAATAGGGACACGGGTAGCGCCACAGAGCCTAGGACTTGCCGATCAGAAGGTCGGCGGTTCGAATCCCCGTGACAGGGTGAGCTCCTGTTGCTCAGTCCCTGCTCCTGCCAACCTAGCAGTTTGAAAGCACGTCAAAGTGGAAGTAGATAAATAGGTACCGCTCCAGCGGGAAGGTAAACGGCATCTCTGTGCACTGCTCTGGTTCACCAGAAGTGGCTTAGTCCTGCTGGCCACATGACCCGGAAGCTGTACGCCGGCTCCCTCAGCCAATAAAGCGAGATGAGCGCCGCAACCCCAGAGTCGGCCACGACTGGACCTAATGGTCAGGGGTCCCTTTACCTTTTCCTTTATAAGTCCCGAGTATGCTTCTTCTCCCTACTCCCGTAGGTCAAAACTATTGTTTTAGCTGTATGCAATTTTTAGGCAGATTTAAGCACTTAAAACCCATTGGATGAAACTACTGAGATTTCTTTGAACAGGTGAGCAGCGTTGATTTCACAGATGTTGAATTGGTTTCACTCCCAGCTATAACTTGTGTTTTGTTCACGAGCACATTCTTTGCATGCATTTTAGGCTAAGGGAAACACTCTGACTTCTTGCAACTCTCTCCTCTTGGAGCAGGGAGGCAGGCAGCTCCCCATCCTTCCCCAAAAGCTTTTCTTGATTGCCTGGGTGATAAATAAAGTTTGCAATCTTGGAAACATTTTTTTTTTAATTTTTATTTTTTTTAAAGGATGTAGTAGCATGTCAGAATGAGGTTTTCTTTTCCAGCCTGTTGGTCAGGAACAATAGGAAAATCAAACCACCCAACGATGACATAAGATAGAGAGTCTCTATGGTTGTAAAGCTTCCACTTCAGTCTCTGAGCCAGAGGGAAGGGATTATGGGATTCAGACCGTTTCATTGTCATACGAGCCTTTCCACAAGAAATGGAAAGCAAGGTGGAATATAGGAGTTTCTCAAAGAAAGTAAGATGGGTGTGTGCTTCTCCGTATTTAAAAGATGAGACCGTCCCGATCCATAGAAATGGCAGTAAATTCTCAGATTACTGGCATGGATCACTCCTGATTTATGCAGAAGTAGATTCATATGTGGCACTATGACCAAAGTTGCCCTGGCCCTCGCTGCTGGATGAAGAACTCAAACTTGGGTTTCTGCTTTCATGCATAAATCTGAGCAATGTCTGGGCAAGGCTTGGGTTAAGGCCCCCATTGAGGGTGGGCATCCTCAAGCCAATCAGACCGAACATAATTTAAGGACATGTTTAATAGCACTAGTGTCAGTAAAGGATCCATGAGAATTTGCGGGTGGGAACGAGACTTTGAAAACAGAACACCACTGATTAATAATAATAGTTAGGTCCGTATAGTTAAAGCTATGGTTTCCCCAGTAGCGATGTATGGAAGTGAGAGCTGGACCATAAAGAAGGCTGATCGCCAAAGAATTGATGCTTTTGAATTCTGGTGCTGGAGGAGACTCTTGAGAGTCCCATGGACGGCAAGAAGATCAAACCTCTCCATTCTGAAGGAAATCAGCCCTGAGTGCTCATTGGAAGGACAGATCCTGAAGCTGAGGCTCCACTACTTTGGCCACCTCATGAGAAGAGAAGACTCCCTGGAAAAGACCCTCATGTTGGGAAAGATGGAGGGCACAAGGAGAAGGGGACAACAGAGGACGAGATGGTTGGACAGTGTACTCGAAGCTACCAGCATGAGTTTGACCAAACTGCAGGAGGCAGTGGAAGACAGGAGTGCCTGGCGTGCTCTGGTCCATGGGGTCACGAAGAGTCGTACACAACTAAACGACTAAACAACAACAACAAAATTATTATTACTCTGAGCGGCTCACAACAGAAGATTAAAAACAGGATAAAACATCAAACGTTAAATATTTCCCTAAACAGGGTTGCCTTCAGATATCTTCTAAAAGTCAGATAGTTGTTTATTTCCTTCACATCTGGTGGGAGGGCATTCCACAGGGCAGGCGCCACTACCGAGAAGGCCCTCTGCCTGGTTCCCTGTAACCTCACTTCTCGCATTGAGGGAACCAGAAGGGGCCTGGGACTTGTCCATCCATTCCCAATAACAAGGGTTGGTGGGCTGGCTGGCTGGGCTTCCTCGCTTGCTTGCTTGCTTACTCTGAGGCCGCCTCAGCTCCTGGCAACCAGCACCCTGACCAGAGGTACCATTTGCCTGTGGAGCATATAGCCAGGGCTGCTGCAACAAATAGCTGTGCAAGCCTTTGGGAGTCAGAGACGCAAGAGGGCATCAGAGAAGGAAAGAGGGACAGAGGCCAGTGTTGCCCGCGGCATCCCTGACCATCATTCAAGGCACCCCAGGGCACACTGGATGAACACCATGTCCCTTTGTGTTTCTTAGTGCAGAAAGTATTGATCTGATGTGTAGAGATCTTTCCTATTCTTATCAAGAGGGTTCTGGAAGCTTTTCTGTGTGAAAGAAACAAGCAGAAGGTTCATGATGTTTGGGTTATTCCTTCAGAGAAGCTTAAGTAGAGCTGGCTTAAAGTGGTTCTCTTATCTCTTTTCTGTCAAGGTCATGCCAACCATAAAAGTAAGGCCAGAAGGAGCCTGGTTTTCACTTTTTTCTTTCTATCTCTTTTCCTTCTGTTGTGGTGTACTGTACATAGTATGCTTAGTGTTAAGTTTTAGACTTCTTATAAGTTATTTTAAGTTTTAGTTAAGTCTTCTGCGACTGGATTTCTTATGGATAGTGCCAATCCTGAACGTATTGGATTTGTGACCATTATGCTCATTTGTCTTCAGTTCCAGTAAAGCTCTGCTGGATTAATAATAATAATAATAATTGTCAGGGCTCCCTCAGGTCCCAGCTCACAAAGGACCAACGCCAGTCTTTATTGAAGTTCATTGTTGGTTTTACACCCGTGGCGCGCAGCCCTACGTCTGTAACTCTAGACTGTCGAAGCTCCGTCTGACTCTCCCCCTCCCCTACACCAGTTTAACACTCGAGCTTTGCTCCACCTCTTCCTCTGCTTCCTCTGCTCTTTTCTCCTCTGGGTTCTCCTGCCCCCTGGGGTCCCACCCTTCCTGGACTCTTCGGAGGCGGATTCCTCCGACTCCTCCCCCTGTCTCCGGCGGGCTTTGGGACCTGGCTCCCAATCTTGATTTTCTGCTGACCCGCGCGCCTGTACATTTGAACTTGGCGCGCGCGCCCAGCCGGCCACTTTCCTCCTAACGGCTACACTGCTCCTGTCACTGCTTCCCCCTTCGGGGGGGCTGGTTGGAACTGACCTCCGCTCCGCCCCTCCACTCTCCGACGGAGGCGTGGTCAGTTCTGACTCACTCTCTCTCCCTGCTGGAGAAGACGCTGGTCCTGATCTGTGGGCTTCTTCCCCCCCGCTACGCTCTGGCGGGGAAGCTGGCCCTGATCTCCAGCTGCCGCTTGGGGACTCACCGCTGGCCCCCCTTGCCCTGACCCTGGGCGCCTCTTTCTGGGAATCTTCTGATTCGCTGGAGAGACTCATGGAATCTCCCGGGCCACTGTCATACCCTCCTAAGCTCCCCTCAGATCCTTCCCCTTCGCTCTCCAACTCCTCTTTCCCCTGTGGCTCTGCCCCTGAGCCCCTGACAATAATAATAATAATAATAATAATAATAATAATAATTTATTATTTATACCCCACCCATCTGGCTGGGTTTCCCCAGCCACTCTGGGTGACTTCCAATAGAATATTAAAATACAAGTCTATTAAACATTAAACATTTAAAGCTTTCCTAAACAGGGCTGCCTTCAGATGTCTGCCTCTGGTCTATTTTTGGGGAATCCTGCAACGTATTTAAGTTTTTACCCTGCTAAGTATACGTTGGAATCTGCTCTGGATCAATATTGAGTAGAATTCTGTGACAAACCACTGGACTAGTTAAACAATTTCAGATGGTCTATTTACCACCAGAGTTTGGACCAGAGGCTGGAATAGATAGCTTTCTGACTGATGGTGTAATTTTGAATCTGCAGGAAATGTAACAGCAGGGACCAGTCGGTTTATAACTTCAGGGTTAATCCTGTCGGCGCTAGTCAACCACCCAAGTGGTGCAAGAGTGAGGTGGTTGCGGCAGTGATGGGTTGTCTGGCTGGGAGGCCATCAACAGTGAGATGAGCGTCTGGCAGGAGGGCAAGGGACAAGCTGGTGTTTGGAGAGATGTGTCATGTCTCAGCATCACCGTTGCCAGGGCAACATTTATAAACAGCGACTTTTTTTTTTAAAAAAAAGGGGGTGAGAGAATCAATTCAAGGTGTTTCTGTGTGCATGCATGTGTGCAAAAAAAACCACAACCCCAAAAACTTTTTCCACAGTTTATGTGAATGGATGGAAACAGGGGACTTCCCCCTTGACTTTCTATACTTTGGTAGACATTGATCTGGTTGTCTTGCGTGACCCTTTTCTGAACTATATAAGCCTGCAGGACACAACAGACGACGCCTGATTGACTATACAGGAAAAACAAGTAGAACTTTCATTTCATATTGCCTTTTACCTTGTCATAGATATGTCTCCAAGAGGCACTTTGGGGACTGGGTGGAGAAGGATGAACTGGCCAATTTTGGTTTTTCCTTAACTTATCGTTTTCCCAGCCTAATAATAATAATAATAATAATAATAATATTTTTTTATTTATATCCCACCCTCCCCAGCCGAAGGCGGGCTCAGAGCGGCTAACAACAGTAAAAGTAACACAGTTTACATAAAATCACAATCTATTAATTGAAATACATTCTAAAATCAATTCATTCTAAAATCAATTCAGAATCAAATTAATGGCAACCATTGGGCTAGAGTTCTATGAGGATTACCAAAGGAGGGGGTCAGACTGTGCCTTGGCCAAAGGCCTGGTGGAACAGCTCTGTCTTGCAGGCCCTGCGGAAAGATGTCAGGTCCCGCAGGGCCCTAGTCTCTTGTGGCAGAGCGTTCCACCAGATCGGGACCACGGCCGAAAAAGCCCTGGCTCTGGTTGAGGCCAGCCTAACCTCCCTGTGGCCCAGGATCTCCAAGATCCTCCGTGGGACATACCAGAAGGTACGAGGATCCTAGGCCATATAGGGCTTTAAAGGTTAGAACCAGCACCTTGAACCTGATCCTGTACTCCACCAGGAGCCAGTGCAGCTGGTATAGCACCGGGTGAATGTGATCCCGTGGCGAGGACCCTGTAAAGAGTCTCACCACGGCATTCTGCACCTGCTGGAGTTTCTGAGTCCGTCTCAAGGGCAGCCCCACATAGAGTGAGTTACAATAATCAAGTCCGGAGGTGATTTGAGTTCGTGCTCTGTCTCTCTCTCTCTCTCTCTCTCTCTCTCTCTCTCTCTCTCTCTCTCTCTCTCTCACACACACACACACACACACACACAATATTCACGGTTTGGTGTGCAATTTTGCCTAATATGCACATTTATTGCAAGTAAACTTCCCCAAATATAGCACCGTTTTCTTACTTTCTCTTCTTCTTTTACACCTGCAGTGTTCATGCTTACAGAAAACCAAGGGCCAGCTGACTCCTTAGCGATTTGCAATGTTTACATGGTTACGCACACCTTGCAATAATCACTGCACGGAATTAGGAAGTGTGCGGGCCACCCCCCCCCACCCTCCATACTCACACAACAAAGGAGCTAAGGCAGTGAAATTTAACTCAAGGTTTTGTTGGCGGATCCTCTCCTTATTGTGCGTTTGGCTCAGCTCTCGCTTTCCCTGGGATAACGGATACCTGGGAGACTGACTTTGCACCATTCTGAATGCCAAAGGGGTGGAAAGTGCCACGAAGGAGGGCGGGGGTAAGATCCAGTGGCCTGCTCATTTTTTCCTTGCCACGATCCTGCAGCCCCACCAAGATGCTCCCTTTTGTTCCACTCGGGTGATGTTAGGGAGAGGGGAAAAAACACACACAATATCCCTGAACTTAGCTCTGGGAACGAGAGGCTCCTTTTTCTAACCCATCGCCTTTGATGCCGCTGCGTGTTCAAGTAAGGATCTGCCTCCATTGTGGTTTGACTGACACAGCCTTTTCTATAAATTTGAGCAATTAAGCAGCCTAGTAGCAGCTGGCAAGGAGCTCTGGCAAGAGCTGACACTGACAGAGGAGGAGGCCGTCTCCCGTCCTTTGGCAAGCGACCGCCTTGCAGAACTGCAGCTGGAGAATCGAGGGGCATTCCTCGAGCTAGGTAAGAGAGTCTGTTGTCTTTCGGCAAGGTGCAGGTCACTGTTTGCAGCTGGTCTAGAGGCAACCAGGAAGTAACAGCGAACGAAGGCAATCGGCGGCCACAGAAAGGTTCATTTAAATGGGTCTATTTCTTTTAAAGAGAGGCGAGAAAAATGGCCCGGCTTTCATATTTGGAAAAGGGTCCCAGCTGGGCACCAGGAAAAATATTCAAACAGGAATGGGGAACCAGGATCCCTCGATATGATGCTGAACTATAACTCCCATCAACCCTTGCCAGGATGACCAATAATCAAGGATGAAGGGAATTGTAGTCCAACAATATCTGCAGGGCCACAGGTTCCCCATCACAGGTAGATACATAGATGGATAGGCAGATATTTATATCAGCGATGGAGAAGCTGGAAGCTGGAAGATGATAGATGATAGATTAGATAGATAGATAGATAGATAGATAGATAGATAGATAGATAGATGATAGATAGATAGATGATAGATAGATAGATGATAGATCTATCTATCTATCTATCTATCTATCTATCTATCTATCTATCTATCATCTATCATCTATCTATCTATCTATCTATCTATCTATCTATCTATCTATCATCTATCTATCTATCTATCATCTATCATCTATCATCTATCATCTATATCTATCTATCATCTATCTATCTATCTATCTATCTATCTATCTATCTATCTATCATCTATCTATCTATCTATCATCTATCTATCTATCTATCTATCTATCTATCTATCTATCATCTATCATCTATCATCTATCTATCTATCTATCTATCTATCATCTATCTATCTATCTATCTATCTATCTATCTATCTATCTATCATCTATCTATCATCTATCTATCTATCATCTATCTATCTATCTATCTATCTATCTATCTATCTATCTATCTATCTATATCTATCATCTATCTATCATCTATCTATCATCTATCTATCTATCTATCTATCTATCTATCTATCTATCTATCATCTATCTATCTATCATCTATCTATCTATTTATCTATCTATCTATCTATCATCTATCTATCTATCTATCTATCTATCATCTATCTATCTATCTATCATCTATCTATCTATCATCTATCATCTATCATCTATATCTATCTGTCTATCATCTATCTATCATCTATCTATCTATCTATCTATCTATCTATCTATCTATCTATCTATCATCTATCTATCTATCTATCTATCTATCTATCTATCTATATCATCTATCATCTATCATCATCTATCTATCATCTTCCAGCTAGTACACCAAACAGGAGCAAAACCAACCCATAACCCACAGACAGATTTCCCTTTCCCAAAGCACCAATGTCCTTCTAGGACTTCCATATTGTCTGGATTCATATAAAAATAAATGAATATGGAAAGTGGGCATCTTTAATAATAAAACTATAACTAGGGCTGCCATATGTCTGGAACTTACTGGACATTTCCAGAATTTCAAAGGGGAATTTCCAAGAGGAGGTTCTTTGTCCTGGATCTTAGGGATCCTTGGGGTTTGTCTAAAAAATAAAAAAAAGCTCAGCAACTTCCAGGGTGTTTTTATTTTTTGAAATATGGCAACCCTGAAGGCTACTGCTGGCTTAGAGTTTTGGACTCGGAATGGGGAGACCTGAGCTCAAGGCCTTACCAAGGCCTTTGATGTTGTTGTTGTTTAGTCGTGTCTGACTCTTCGTGACTCCATGGACCAGAGCACGCCAGGCACTCCTGTCTTCCACTGCCTCCCGCAGTTTGGTCAGACTCATGCTGGTCACTTTGAGAACACTATCCAACCATCTCGTCCTCTTTCGTCCCCTTCTCCTTGTGCCCTCCATCTTTTCCCAACATCAGGGTCTTTTCCAGGGAGTCTTCTCTTCTCATGAGGTGGCCAAAGTATTGGAGCCTCAGCTTCAGGACCTGTCCTTCCAGTGAGCACTCAGGGCTGATTTCCTTCAGAATGGATAGGTTTGATCTTCTTGCAGTCCTGAGAGCCAGTGTGGTGTAGTGGGTAAGAGCGGTAGTCTCGTAATCTGGGGAACCGGGTTCGCGTCTCCGCTCCTCCACATGCAGCTGCTGGGTGACCTTGGGCCAGTCACACTTCTTTGAAGTCTCTCAGCCCCACTCACCTCACAGAGTGTTTGTTGTGGGGGAGGAAGGGAAAGGAGAATGTTAGATGCTTTGAGACTCCTGAAGAGGAGTGAAAGGCGGGATATCAAATCCAAACTCTTCTCTTCTTCTTCTTCTTCTTCATGGGACTCTCAAGAGTCTCCTCCAGCACCATAATTCAAAAGCATCAATTCTTCGGTGATCAGCCTTCTTGATGGTCCAGCTCTCACTTCCATACATCACTACCCATAAACCCACCCACCGCCCCTCCCTCCTTCCATTCCTGGGTTGTTACAAGGATAAAATGAGCATTATTAACAACATAGTAATGGCTGCTAATAAGCCTGTACTTTACTGTTCTGGAAGAGAAATCTCCTGCTCCAACACTAGGTTTTATCTTTTGTCAAGACTTCTGTATTAGGCAAGTCTTCCCCCTGCCCCGTTATGGAAAACTAAATCTTGTGTTTCCCTACAAGTATTTCTGTGCTTTGTCCTAAAATACTGAAACAGGCTTTCTCTCTTCCTTGAGAATCTTGGGAAGTGTAGTTCTTTGACATAAGGGTTATGGATCTCTGATACAGAATGCTCATCTCACCAGACTACAGTTCCCAGCATTCATTTGGGGGTTGGAGAAGCACTGAGGATAAAATTGGTGTAAAACTAGTATGAATTTCTTCTAAGGATACAGCCTAACAGAACAACTCTACACAACTCTACACAAGTCCCACTTTCAGGTAGAAACTGGCTAGAGGGTTTTCAGCCTCAGACATGCAGCCAGAGAGATGTTGGATTTCCCCACACTGGAAACGTTTTTTGAAATGCAAAACTGAAAGGGCTATAAAAATGGGAGGGGGCACCAAATGTTTAATAATTCCTGTTTGGGGATTGAAGCAATCATTTCCAGCAGAACAAAGACTTTTCAGGTTGTGAAAATTCTCAACTTTTATTTATTTTACATAGTTGATGTCCTGACCCTTCAACATCATTTTAGGGTGGTGCCTCACCTGTCTCCTTCCACCTTCCACCTATTTGCCAATTAATTTTTATTGATTTTCCATTTTTATTTTGCCAATTAATTTTTATTGATTTTCCAAATTCCACCTTCCTCCTTCTTGAACGAGGCACATGAATGATCCCATGTAGTGGAGATGAATGGGATGATATAACATGATGTTATTCTCAGATATCAGTGAATAAAAGCATAGCCAGTTATAGCCAGACTTGGCTGCACGATTCATGTATTGTTTATTTACATTAGCTATTTCTCCTCCAGCCTTCAAATAACCCCCAGGGCAGTTTGATATTGTCATCTATTGATACCACTGAGGGCAAATGAGGGTGATGGAAGACCATATCAATGTGTAAGTGAACTTTCTTGCTGGCTGCCAAAAAATAAATAAATCACCCAGATGAGGAGCTGTTTTTCAGCACTGGCAAAACTGTTCACAAAAAAACAAGCCATCAGAAAGAGGTCATTGTAATGAGACAATGGTCCAAGATATCAACAATAAGGTGTGGTTGAAGTAACTTGGTCTAAGGACCTCAAGGTGGGATCTTGATTATGGAGAAGAAGGATGGGGTGGGTCTTCCAGATGTTGTTGGCCTACAATACCCATCATCCTCAACTGTTGGCCATACTGGCTGTGGATTATGGGAATTGGAGTCCAAAGTCATTGGCAAGGCCCAGTTCTGATGCAGAACATGCCCCTAGCAAGCTTCTTTAACAAGTCCCTGTCTTTGCTGTTTCCCTCACAGAATGAAGCTCCCATCCGTGGTCCAAGGCTCACTTCTTCTCTTCATCCTGGCCAGCTGGGCCGGTGCCCCCAAGCCCCGCAGCATCAACCTTCAAACGTTCACTGGTTGTGCCGTGCGTGAGTTCACTTTCCTGGCCAAGAAGCCTGGCTGCAAGGCGATGCGAATTACGACAGACTCATGCTGGGGCCGTTGTCAGACTTGGGAGGTGAGTGGCAGGGGCTCCCAAGGGGTTCGGAGAAGGGCTCTATCCCAGCCCTACCTAGAGATGCTGAGGATCAAAGCTGGCATCTTCTGTGTGCAGATGCTGTACCACTGAACCACAGACCTTCCTCCTGAACTAGAGTTAGGGGATGAAAGGGGAGGCACCATAAACACCATAAAGAGACTTGTTGTTCCCTACTTAAAAGCTCCTCAAAATAACAATGGCCTTCCATGATACAAGCTCTCTTTTGAGGGTACTTTATCTTTAATCTGGACTTGGTCTGGACATTCCTTCAAACAGGGGACTATCCTCTGTAATAAAGGACACATGGACACAATACTTGTAATTTGGCCTGGGCAAATTGGTCCATTTCAGTATTCCTCATTTTCTTATTTTTCCAATCTTCTCCATATTTCCACATCATTATTGGTTGCTTTGCTTTTGCTTTATTATGTATTTTGTGTTTCCATTTTGTATTTTTATGCTGCGAACCGCCCTGTGATCCTCGGATGGAGGGCAGTATACGAATTTAATAAAACAAACAAACAAATATTTGAAAGGTACTCATTAAAACCCACTAGCATTTTAGTGCCAATTTCTTTTCACATACACATTTTGATATGCATTTTTGCCTAACGTACACATTTTTTGAGTTAATTTTCATGAATATATGCAATTTTTCATGCACACTTTACCAGTGTGTGCAATTTTGCACATATGACTTGGCTGGAGGATTGAACTGAAAAATTTGGAGGGGTGAGAATTTTGATAGAGGGCTGCGATTTGGTTCACATATTATTCTGGAAAGTGCCGATTTGGTTGGTTTACCATTAAATGTGAACTGAACAGAATTTGTCTGCCATCCTTACTTTGTAACTTTCCAGAGGTTTTTAATGGCTTGTTCTGACACACAAATAGCTGACATCACCGAATATTGCATATTTGCAGTGGGGCTGCATCTCTAATGAGAGCCACTTGTTTAAAAATTCCACACGGCAGGTTTCCACCTCTTTCTTCTTAAGAAGGCCTTAGTAGTTGCATGGCAAAATATATTCTCAAGCAATTACTTAATGCTCTCATTATATAATTTCGAAAGCTCCTTACAGCTTAAGCACTTAAGGGGGAACTGTCCTTTATTGCTCCACCGACAGAAAATTCCTCGGGGATTAAAATAGAGCCCCTGACTCACAGGGGATGCTTTTTATTCCATATCCCAGTAATATGTTTGCTTCTAATTTTGGTTGCCTCAGAGTTGTGGTAATTGTGCTGTTAGGTGTTTGTGAGTGGGTGTGACAAAACAGGGCAAGCAAGTCCATGCACATTAAGCAGAACAAGATTGTGACTAATTTTAGACTCCTTTACATTTCACACACCAGGAGCTCTGAGCCTGATTCCCCACGTGTGTGTGTTTGTGTATAAAATCTTGTGATGGAGAAATAAATGCTTTCATTCTCACTTTTCCCACTGAGGAAATTCAAAGGACTGGCTATGATCTGGAGAGCCCACAAGTCCCAAGTCCCTGAAAGATCACCTCCTTCTCTACAGATCTTCCTGGGTGTTAAGACTTACAGAGGAGGCCCTCTTACATGTTCCACAGCCCTCAGAAACTAAGGGTGGCTATAGCCCAGGAGAGGACATCTCCTGTGGCAGCCACTAAGTTGTGAAACTCTCTCTCAACATATAATAATAATTTATTATTTATACCCCGCCCATCTGGCTGGGCTTCCCCAGTCACTCTGGGTGGCTTCCAACAAAATATTAAAATACAGTAATGCATCAAACATTAAAAGCTTCCCTAAACAGCGCTGCCTTCAGATGTCTTCTAAAAGTCTGGTAGTTGTTGTTCTCTTTGACATCTGGTGGGAGGGTTTTCCACAGGGTGGGTGCCACTACCGAGAAGACCCTCTGCCTGGTTCCCTGAAAGACCTACCGTACATTGGCTCCCAGTACGTTTCCGAGCACAGTTCAAAGTGTTGGGGCTGACCTTTAAAGCTCTAAACGGCCTCGGCCCAGTATACCTGAAGGAGCGTCTCCACCCCCATCGTTCTGCCCGGACACTGAGGTCCAGCTCTGAGGGCCTTCTGGCAGTTCCCTCACTGCAAGAAGCGAGGTTACAGGGAACCAGGCAGAGGGCCTTCTCAGTGGTGGTGCCCGCCATATGGAACGCCCTCCTGTCGGATGTCAAGGAAATAAACAACTAGTTTATAGTCGGATGTCAAGGAAATAAACAACAAGTTTTTAGTGTTTGATGTTTTATCGTGTTTTTAATATTCTGTTGGGAGCCACCCAGAGTGGCTGGGGAGGCCTGGGCAGATGGGTGGGGTATAAATATATTATTATTATTATTATTAAACTCCTGGTAGAGGACAAGGATCTAGAGATTACGCTAAGGGTGGCCAAATTCTGTGCGACTGCCATAAAACTTAAGGAACAAGCTGTACTACCAAAATGATCAAGATTTTAAATGATAATTTTAGGTTATATTTTAGTGATCAAGATTTAATACATTTTTTAAACTGCTGCTATATCTGAATTGTCTCTGTTATACCCAATTGCAATTCAATGTATTCCTGTTGTGTTTTATGATTTTCCTGATATTGTAAGTGACCCAGAACTGGTCTCTGACCGTAATAATAACATTCTAACAACAACAACAACAATTATTATTATTATTATTATTATTATTATTATTATTATTATTATTATTATTCTTCGGAATCTCCTTTTGTGTAACCTGAAGCCATTAGTTTGGGTCCTAACCTCTGGAGCAGGAGAAAAGAAGATGCTCCAAAGACAGTCACGCATGTCCATACAGCCATGCTTAGGCTAACATCTCCTCTCTCCCTCTCTCCCTCTCTCCCTCTCTGCCTCCCTTGTGGCCAGAAACCTGTGCTGAAACCCCCTTACATCGAAGCTCACCACCGCGTCTGCACTTACAACGAGACCAAGCTGGAGACGGTGAAGCTGCCAAACTGTGCGGCCAATGTCAGCCCATTCTACACGTACCTCAAGGCCATTCGGTGTGACTGCGGCATGTGCCTCACCGAAACCACGGAATGCGAGACCGCCTGAGCCCTTGGCACAACGGCTGAAGAGCAACCTTCTGAGGGCTCAATCCTGCTGCTGGCGAAAACCAGCAGTAGGGCAATGGTGGCGCTGCGAATCAGGGTGGAATGTAGTTGCTTAGCTCTGAAATTTCTCTTCCCTCCCCCTCATTGGCCCTTATTTAGAGATTTCATATAGCCACATAGTTGAGGCTTTAGAAACCATCACCAGCACATACAGGAAGATTGGCAGCTGCTTTATACTGAGCTCAGTCTTGTCTACTTATTGCAGTTTTCCTCAAACTTGGGTCTCTGGCTCTTGGTGGACTACAACTCCCATCCTCCCTAGTTAGCAGGACCAGCAGTCAGGGATGATGGGAGCTGTAGTCTTACAACAGCCGGAGGCCCATGTTTGAGAAAAAACTGGTTTGGCTTGGTTTCAGGCAGAGGGTATTTCCCAGCCTGGGAAGTTTCAGGATTCGAATCCGGGCCTTATGCACACAAAACAGATGCTTTGCCCCTAAGCCACAGCCCTTCCCCAATAAAGGAAGCTCCATGGTATAGGAACTAACCCTACAGACCTTCTCATATGCTATTCTCCAAGTCAGCACCAGCATACATTGTTGTGCATTCAGCTTTGCCCAAGTAGAATGGGTTTTCCTCTGGGTTTGGAGTTTTCCCAAACCCAGAACTGCCTTACCGTTACTTTAAAAAAACCACCCTGCATTATTTATTAAACACTGCTGTTTTCTCTGTTTAAATTGTAGGGTGGAATCTTCTCTGCAACTGGGAGGAAATAATAGGTCCCTGACTGCAGTTAGTTACAAACGAAACCCTTTTAATTTCTTTCTCTTGCTCAGTGCCTGTTTCAGTGACTGTACCTGGTCTCATATGATCTGCAAATCAATCTGTGTTCTTAATAATGATAATAATAATAAAATGAAATCACAGTAAGATAGCTGTTGTGTGCAGTGACTCATTGTCCCTCTTTGCGGTCGAATTTTAAAGTGGTGCTAAACTGGTAAAATTGCACCTTGAAGATCCAAAAGAAAAACAAGAAAGCAAGCAAATCATATTAGGCCATTTCCCTTAAACTATGTCCACCTGTCTATCAGCTGATGCCCTTGGGTGCCATCACTGGGTGTTTGAGGCAGGGGTTCAATCGTTCTGGGTGCTGCTTCACCAGTGCATTTCCTGTGAGGGGTGTGCCACTCTCGTGAGTCATCTTTGACAGGGTGGGGGGAGGGCTGCCAACCTAGCACTTGCCTGATGTCATCATGATGCCAGCTGGTTGAGGGGTGTTGGTCCCACCCACCCTGCAAAAGCTGACCATAAGATGGGGGAGATAAAGATCTGGCCCACTGGACCAAAAGGGTTCTCCACCCCTGTTGTACACAAATGGCATACCCCATCTTGTTCTTGTTTAGTAGTTTAGTCGTGTCCGACTCTTCGTGACCCCATGGACCAGAACACGCCAGGACCAGGCACTCCTGTCTTCCACTGCCTCCTGCAGTTTGGTCAAACTCATGCTGGTATCTTCGAAAACACTGTCCAACCATCTCGTCCTCTGTCGTCCCCTTCTCCTTGTGCCCTCAATCTTTCCCAACATCAGGGTCTTTTCCAGGGAGTCTTCTCTTCTCATGAGGTGGCCAAAGTATTGGAGCCTCAGCTTCAGGATCTGTCCTTCCAGTGAGCACTCAGGGCTGATTTCCCTAAAAATGGATAGGTTTGATCTTCTTGCAGTTCGTGGGACTCTCAAGAGTCTCCTCCAGCACCATAATTCAAAAGCATCAATTCTTTGGCGATCAGCCTTCTTTATGGTCCAGCTCTCACTTCCATACATCACTACTGGGAAAACCATAGCTTTAACTATACGGACCTTTGTTGGCAAGGTGATGTCTCTGCTTTTTAAGATGCTGTCTAGGTTTGTCATTGCTTTTCAGGCGTCTTTTAATTTCGTGGCTGCTGTCACCATCTGCAGTGATCATGGAGCCCAAGAAAGTAAAATCTCTCACTGCCTCCATTTCTTCCCCTTCTATTTGCCAGGAGGTGATGGGACCAGTGGCCATGATCTTCGTTTTTTTGATGTTGAGCTTCAAACCATATTTTGCGCTCTCCTCTTTCACCCTCATTAAAAGGTTCTTTAATTCCTCCATACCCCATCTTACCTCCTCCTAAATGGGAGGTTGGATGGACACCTGCCACAGATGCCTTAGCTGAGTTTCCTGCAATGCAGGGGGTTGGCGATTCTATGATTTCCTCCCAGAACACCTGAATGATCCACAATCCACAATCCTCCCTCCTTCTGCCCCCAAACCATTTATTTGTGAAGCTTTTGGCATTGTTCCTTAATTTCTGTGCTCTGCTGCAGCTTAGTGTTTAGACAAGCGAAAGTTACTGTGGCTAAAACAATTGCATCTAATTTCCCTGTTAATCCTATCTCCATTTCCTTCTTCCTGCGGTTGCTGACATGTCAAATTTTAGATTGTAAGAGGCTTGGGGCAGACACCTGCCTCCTTCTACATTGTGAAACACTGTGCATGCTGAGGGTGCTATAGAAATAAAATTCTTATAATCAATCAATCAATCAATCAGTCAATCAATCAATCAATCAATCAATCAGGGATAGTTTCCAGCGCAGGGCACTGGGTCAGCCTGTTGTGGCAAAAATAAGAGTACCTTAATTTGATGTGTGAAATGTTCTCCTAAGCAGAAGGCATAACAGACCAGGGGTCGCCAATTTTGGGGGGGTTCAATAGAGTCATGGACTGGCTGGACCCAGAGGAATGGTGGGAGGAACCAGCTGCGGAACATCCAAAGGAAGAAGGCTCAGAGCCAAGGGAATGGTGGTGGGACAATGATGAATAGTCAGTGGGAGAAGACCGGGAAGAGGAGGTGTTGGAAGCTGAAGGGGCAACAGGGTTTAGTGAGCAGGGAGAATCTGTGGCAGAGAGCAGTCCAGAATCAGAGGCAGAAGCTGAAGCAGGGGAGGTGGGAGGCCAAGAGGCAGAGATGAGTCAGGCTGGAGAAGGGTCACAGGTGTCTCCCCCTCCTGCTGCTACAAGCTCTACCTCCAGCCTCTCAGAACCAGGAGAGGCATGAAAAGGGTGGGAGAGAGATCAGCTGTACACAGGCGTCGTCTCCTACTGCTTGGGGGAAACCCTGGAGAGGAGGGTACTTAGACGATTGAGGAGAGGTGGGGACTTTCAATCTCAGCTGTGCTCCTTAGGCCTGACGCTCAGCGAAGAGGAGGTTGTGTTTTTGCTAATACAGAGTTAACTCCAACTTTGAAATGTGTGATTTACTGACTGGCACTCTTTGTGACAAACAGGCATTTGGAGCAACTGCAAAAATTGTAATGGGCAACACCCTTGTAACCAGTCATGCACTGCAACTTCTAGGATATTGGCTGCAACAGAATGCTTCCTCAAGTCTAGTTTTAGCCAGGGGGAGCCCTTTGGGCACAAGGGAAGATCTTTTTGGGCAGCCATTCACCCACGGGTGCCATGTTGGCAATCCCTAGACATGGCTAGGGAGGACTGCAAACACCGAGGTCAGAAGGAAACAGACCACAGTAGTGCAGACAATGATGGTTGTTAACAGTTGGGGTAACACAGAAATTGTGGCACGAGGTATCAGATAGGATAGGAAAGTTGGAGCATAGTCTTATCTAGATCGGATGCCCTGTCCTTCCCATAGATGAGTTGCCCTTGCTCTGAACTGTTGCTCAAATGCTCAGAATGAAGACAATCGAAATCCCTTTTCCAATCCACTGCTTAAAAATGCACTGCTCCTGATGTACGTACTTTTAAGAGGCCCATAATGCACCTTCTTTCCTTCTGCTTGCCAGGAGAACATTATATAACTAATTAGGACTCTCAACCTCAATAAGCTTTTAAGTTGGAAGGTTTTTATTTCCCTCCGTTCATTAGATTTGTTAGCGAGTTGCTGAAAATCGACACTTGGGCTATTAATAGCGGCTTTACTGAGGAGTGCCCTGTCTCCTGAGTTGTCCTCATGTTGGAAGCTGCCCAGAATATAATACTTAAGCAGAACTTTTTAAAACAAGCAGAACTGCGTATGCCACTAGTGACTGAGGCTTTTCACATTGGTGTGTGTCAGACCTGTGCATTTAACAACGGAGGGGGTGGGCAGGTAATTGGATTAAGGTCGCATTAATTCATTTGAATGTGAACATCAAAAATTGCCAGAGCACTCTTCCCTCCTGTTATTCTTGTTTAGTCGTTTAGTCATGTCTGACTCTTCGTGACCCCATGGACCAGAGCACGCCAGGCACTCCTGTCTTCCACTGCCTTCCGCAGTTTGGTCAAACTCATGCTGGTAGCTTCAAGAACACTGTCCCACCATCTCGTCCTCTGTCGTCCCCTTCTCCCTGTGCCCTCCATCTTTCCCAGCATCAGGGTCTTTTCCAGGGAGTCTTCTCTTCTCATGAGGTGGCCAAAGTATTGGAGCCTCAGCTTCAGGATCTGTCCTTCCAGTGAGCGCTCAGGGCTGATTTCCTTAAGAATGGAGAGGTTGGATCTTCTTGCAGTCCATGGGACTCTCAAGAGTCTCCTCCAGCACCATAATTCAAAAGCATCAATTCTTCGGCGATCAGCCTTCTTTATGGTCCAGCTTTCACTTCCATACATTACTACTGGGAAAAACATAGCTTTTACTATACGGACCTTTGTTGGCAAGGTGATGTCTCTACTTTTTGGCATTCAGAGACATACTGCCTCTGACTGTCGAGGCGAAAAGGTAAAAGGTAAAGGACCCATGGATGGTTAACACAGCTGTCATGGCTAGCAGACAGGGATAGACTTCTCCTCCATGAATTTGTCCAATCCTCTTTTCCCCACTGCATCCTGGGGAAGTGAGTTCCACAGTGTAACTATTCACTGCTTGAAGAAGTAATAATAATAATAATAATAATAATAATAATAATAATAATAATTTATTATTTGTACCCCGCCCATCTGGCTGGGTTTCCCCAGCCACTCCGGGCAGCTTCCAACAAAGATTAAAAATACATTAAAATGTCACACATTAAAAACTTCCCTAAAGAGGGTTGCTTTCAGATGTCTTCTAAAAGTCAGATAGTTGTTTATTTCCTTGACATCTGGTGACAACCTTTATTGAACTACATAACTGGGAAACAGGCGGAAAGCAACGGCTTATATACATTCCTGAAAGCCTGGGCCACTCCCACTCCCAACGTGATTGGCTGTCTAAACTTCCAAGCTGCGAATCACGACTCAGAGTTCAAGGGGCCAATGACAGAGGCCCAAATCCTGAAATGTTCTGTGATTGGACATCATGTCTCGACCCAGGAGCTCAGAATCCTTAGTCCAGACTCAAGCTCAGGCAAACACAGACCGCTGAATACATAGCACTGCTCCTGTCAACATTTGAGCTGAACTTCTTTCTTATAGCTTATCTTCAGATAGTTGGCTCCCAAACCAGATTAAAAAATTGAAACGAGGTTTGAAGTGCGCCCGGAAATGGCAAGCCTGGAGCCATCTTGCTTCCTGGGATGTGGGCATCCCCTTCAGTTGTGCCACCCCAAGCAGCAGCCTAATTTGCCTGTATGGTGAGACCGGCTCTGGATCCGACATTCTGAGGAGGACAATGAATCTTTAGTTTAAAAATTAACTCAACAAATATGAATTGAGACAGGCTGAAACCACAGTGTGGTGACCATGTCTGGGAAATGTGTGCCTCTGTTTGATAAAGGCATCTTCTTGATGGGCTCAGGAGATGACTCAATTCTTTTGTTCGTTGCCATTACAGTTGTATTGTCTTAGTAGATTAGCAGGGAGTCTGCTTTGATTTACATCTCTTCAAAGGGCGGCTCTCCGATGTGTGTTGAAGCAAGACAACTCTCCTTTGCTTTAAAGGAAGACTAGCTCTGGGGACTAGAAGCTGCCAGGATGCCTTCAAGAGGCTGGCATGAAGCGTCTTATCAAATGCAACCCAGCTGCTCTGCTTCTCGATTAAAATCCAGCCAAAGTAGAAAGTCAATCCAAGTAACTCTCTGTACTGACAATAATAATAATAATAATAATAATAATAATAATAATAATAATAATAATATTTTCCCCAGCCACTCTGGGCAGCTCCCAACAGAATACAGTGGTACCTTGGGTTACATACGCTTCAGGTTACAGACGCTTCAGGTTACAGACTCCGCTAACCCAGAAATAGTGCCTCGGGTTAAGAACTTTGCTTCAGGATGAGAAATCGCGCAGCAGTGGCGTGGCAGCAGTGGGAGGCCCCATTAGCTAAAGTGGTGCTTCAGGTTAAGAACAGTTTCAGGTTAAGAACAGACCTCCAGAACGAATTAAGTTCTTAACCCAAGGTACCACTATAATCCTAAGCATTTTTTCTCAGAACGAAGTCCCACTTCAATAGGATTTACTCAATAGGATTTACTCTCTGGTGTGTTCCCATTAATTCTCACAGTTTCTAATGATGATGAAGATGATCAAAGGCAGGAGAAGTTTCCTGATGCAGACTAGGATATCCATATTTTTTGTCTGAGATATGTGGGAGAAGAAGAAGAAGAAGAAGAAGAAGAAGAAGAAGAAGAAGAAGAAGAAGAAGAAGAAGAAGAGTAGTAGTAGTAGTAGTAGTAGTTTGGATTTGATATCCCGCTTCATCACTACCCTAAGGAGTCTCAAAGCAGCTAACATTCTCCTTTCCCTTCCTCCCCCACAACAAACACTCTGTGAGGTGAGTGGGGCTGAGAGACTTCAGAGAAGTATGACTGGCCCAAGGTCACCCAGCAGCTGCATGTGGAGGAGCAGGGAAGCGAACCCGGTTCACCAGATTACGAGTCCAGCACTCTTAACCACTACACCACACTGGTATGTGAGGGTTAATTTGCAAGATACTTTGTGGATTACATCCCTTCCAACCTTCCAATTTAGACTCCATGGACTCATATGCCTCAGCTGGACTACTGAAATGGGCTTTATGCAGGGCTGCCCTTGAAAACGTCTCTCAGACCGCCAGCTGTGAAATGCTAAGCAATCAGGACAAAAGCATTTGTTCAGCTTAATTAAGAAAAAAAAGAGAACCTCTTGCATTTTAACAAGCTGGACGAGGGATGTTTCCAGCCATCTTGAAGAGACAGCTTGGTTTAATTACTCGGAACTGTGGTTCTTTACGCAGCGGGCCGTTGCTGAAGACGTTTATGGCTGCTGAGTAAGCAACCATTGCAGCGCATTGAAATCACTCCGATTGCAAAAGATCAGCTTAATGTCAACAAATACTTCAGCAGTTTATTGCAGAAGCCTCTGCCCACGTTGCAGAACTCATTATGCTGCCTAATTCAATCAGTGCTTTATAACTCATTTTTTCCTCATCAATAAGGTGTGACAGGTTGCTTTTTCTGGGATTTGGCATTTTCCGGTTATACATTGGAGCACGTTCGAAACGTTCAGCAGGACTTGAAGGCGACTTCAAATTGTGCAGCGTGGTCCGTAGGTACACAGAGCAGCTCTGTTGGTGTGCAAGGCCTTCTGCAGGACCTGGATAGGAGACCCAATGGGATCTATAGAATCACAGAATTGTAGAGTTGGAAGGACCCCAATGGTCATCTAGTCCAACCCCCTGCAATGCAGGAATCTCAACTAAAGCATCCATGACAAATGGCCACCCCAACCTGGGTTTGTGCCCTGCTCAGCCCATTCTTCAGGAGGAAGAGGCACAGGGTGTGTAGTTTGTTGGACCTCACCTCATGCTTGGCCTTACAATTCACCTGCTGGGCTTTTAACCCTTGCCCTTCCCCCCAATTATTTTTTATTAATTTTCCATAATTTTTAACCAATTGTGACCAAATTAATACAAATTTGAAAGCTGAATCCCCCCCAGAGGTTCCCCCTCTTTTCCTCCCTCCTTTGTGCAATAACATTTCTGACTTTGATTTCAGAATTTCATCCCTTCTCCCTACACACCACCTGTTCATTTACCAATTTCTGCTAAGACTTACACATTTCTTATAACCTGCTCTCAAATTACTCAAGTAGAGTAAGTCTCCTTTTATCTATCTATAGTAATCATCGATCAATTCTAAAACATTTCTCTCCTATACCTATTGAATAAGCCTTTGCCTGAGGGGAAAAACACAGATCCTACTCCCTTGCCTTTTAACCCTAGCCTTGCCTATGTATCACTTAGCTTTATGCGTTAAAATATTTGGCAGGAACAAAGCCTCGGGTTCGAGTTCATCATCTGGAAGTGAGGACAAGAAGAGGCAGAGGCATTCCCTCCTGTATGTGTCAGAGGGGGAAGAATGCCTCTCCCACCATTATAAACACAAAGTAGCATACCCTCCAATCGTCCCGAAAATACTGGGATTGTCATGAAAACCCTCAAGCCATCACGGCTTCTCACTTTTCCACGGAGAATCCCAAATTCCCGAGGCGCCTTCTCTTCAGTGCAACGTTTCAACATGTTACCTGGCGTTCAGATCCATGCGTCCTCTAATGCTTTTCTTAGATCTATGCCTTCTGCTCCCTCCCCTTCCGCTCAATATGGCGTCACTTCCTGTTTTTACAAAAACAAGACCTGGGTCGCTTGAATGGCACTAAGAAAGCTTTTCACCATTCCTCAGTTGACTGGTCTCTTATAAAGAAAGCAGTGAAGGGGGGAAGCGAGGGGTCCACAAGGGTGCTGGCATGGCTGCGAGGGGTGCAGAGGGGTTGCCCTATGCGGCCTAGGACCCACGTACCTACGGGGCCGCCTCTCCTGGTATGCCCCTCGGAGGACCTTAATGTCCACAAATGACAACATTTTGGAGGTCCCAGGTCACAAGGTGGTTAGATTGGTCTCAACTAGGGCCACGGCCTTTTCAGTACTGGCCCCGACTTGGTGGAACGCTCTGTCACAAGAGACTAGGGCCTTGTGGGACTTGTCATCTTTCTGCAGGGCCTGTAAGACAGAGCTGTTCCGCCTGGCCTTTGGTTTGAACTCAGTCTGACCCTTATGTTTCCCTCCCCTTATGGTTTTGATCTATGGGCTACTTTTAAAATGAGGCTGCATTTTAAATTGCATTTTAACCTGTATTCCCCTCCCCCCATTATGTTTTTACTGTAATTTTACTGGTGTTAGCCGCCCTGAGCCAGGCTCTGGATGGGGAGGGCGGGGTATAAATAAAATTTATTAAGGCCGCAGCTCCTCTGTGCATGTAAGCCTCACTAAACGAAGCGGGATTCACTTTTCTAAAAAGGTGCTTTCTGATTAATATGGGGTAAGCATTATTGATCAAAAGTTTTAAAATTGATTAACCTAACCAATTAATTGCCTCCCCCCCCCCTGCCCTAGTAACATTAGATGCATAAGCACAATTCCCAGTGAGAGAGGAGCAAAGACAATTCAGAAGAGCCTTCTGGCCAAGTGGCAGTTAATGCCAAGTCTATTTTAGCTGAAACGGCAGGTCAGTGCTAAGAGTGAATCTGGCAAGAAGATCCTGCAGCTCTCCTGAGCGAAGAGAACGACCAAACTCGAGAATGTCTGTCGTGAAATAGTGAGTGCACAGGATAGAACTTAGACACAATGGGTGCTGCAGCGTGACCAAGGCAGTTTTGGTCCCATGATGAGGCCTGAATCCCAACTGGAAGGGATCCAAATGATCCGCATCCTCCAGACGTGCCTGGAGTTGTTCGACAACCACCTGCTCAATCACCTAGCCCAAGAATGGAAGATTTGAGACTGGGCGATAGTTGGCCATATCGGCCGGGTCCAAAGATGTTTTTTAAAGAAGCGGTTTAATGACTGCCTCTTTCAGTGAGTCTAGGAAGGCTCCCTCTCAGAGGGAAGCATTCACCACCCCATGGAGCCCATCACCCAGTCCTTCTCGGCTCGCATTTATGAGCCAGGATGGGCAAGGATCAAGAAGAAGAAGAAGAAGAGTTTGGATTTGATATCCCGCTTTATCACTACCTGAAGGAGTCTCAAAGCGACTAACATTCTCCTTTCCCTTCCTCCCCCACAACAAACACTCTGTGAGGTGAGTGGGGCTGAGAGACTTCAGAGAAGTGTGACTAGCCCAAGGTCACCCAGCAGCTGCATGTGGAGGAGCGGAGACGCGAACCCGGTTCACCAGATTACGAGACTACCGCTCTTAACCACTACACCACACTGGCTCTCACGGCTCTTACCACAATGGCTCTCGCACTGTCTCAAGGAGACAGATGGTTGGTTTCACTCGTTGAAGCAGCCTGTCCACATCCTCAGAAGTAACAGATTGGAACCGATCCCATGCTACTTGACTAGACAGGACTCCAGCACTCTCCCGCCCCGGCCCTGCTCCCACGGTGGAGTCTACCTCTTTCCGAATCTGAGTTTCTACACGTGCTCACGCACCCCTCTCTGCCCTCTGTTACAGTGAGGTCAAAGTTCAAAGACACAGTCCAGCCAGGCAAAAACTGTGGGGAGGGGAAGTGACGTCCCAGTCAAAATATGAAATTCCGTGTTTGCTAGGTGAGCAAAGGTTTTAGACGTATGCAGATCCCTGTAAATTCCTAGACCTAGAGGGTACCCTGTGAAGTCAAATCCTCTTATTTCCCAGGCAGGAATGGTAACAGTAGGAAGATAATCTTTATCACTTTCTTCCACCTCTCTTGTCATGCAGCCATGGGGATTAGGATATCGAGCATGTCCACTCCCCAAGTAGCATCTTTGATCTAAACAACGCGTTTTGCACTCTAGAAAGAGGCTTTGCCTGACTTATCCCACTGTTATTTTCTGCGTGAATCAAGCCTGCAACTATATTCTTACATTGCAGACTTCTGCGTTGTTGTTTCATTTCGAGGGATAAATAAAGGGGAAGATCCAGTCTGCCAGAGGTACTCTGGATAATTAGAGAAAGCTGATTGTGCCAAGTTTCCGTGTTAATGCTGCAAAGGATGGTATATGTTATGTACTGAGTTGAATAGGATCCAAAATGCAGCAGTCTGATTGGTCCTAGAACAATAGGATCCAAAATGCAGCAGTCTGATTGGTCCTAGAACAATGCAGCAGTATGATTGGTCTGCAGGAGCCACCCAATCCAGCTCCAGGTGGAAGTGAATCCACAACCTGATTGGCCTATAGGAGAATCCCGGAATTAGCCAATCACGTGGGGCCCATTGTGTAAATAATGTATATAAAGCAGACATCCTGGGGGAACTTCCATTCCTCCTCACCACTATGAGCTGAGTAAAGAGCATGAAATCCACTCTCAACTCCGAGTATATTTCATTATATTTTTAACTCTGCTAAACTAGACACTAACCTTACTCAAGTAAGCAAGAGGAGGATAATTAATAAATAATGTATCCTCTTCTGCCTTCCAAATCCATCCCAACAAAACCGGGTGGAACAAGTGAGAGGTGGAACCTGGGTAGGGGGCATAGCCCAGTGAGAGCCCTGAGGGTTAGGCAGAGACGCCTGGTGGGCTGCTTTTAGACCCTGGGCCTGAGGTCCCCCACCCCACCCCATGTTCACCTCCAGAAATCTTCAGGCCAAACCATATCAGACAGAAATGCTGGATCAAACTTCTTCCTGGAACCTTGCAGGAGCTGCACTAAGCTAAGAAACTTTCAGAGGGAGACATCAAGGCCAAAGGGGTCAATTATTAAGGATATAATAGATTTAATCTGGAACCATATGGTTCCTAGGAGGGCAGGCCAAGGATCACCTGAGACTTTGGGTGTCCCTCTCTGATACCTTGGCAACCTGTTAGGCTGGGGCAGAACTGGCCAGTGTCCAGCTACCATCTCAATCTGTGGTTCTCAAACATCCAGGGTATCTTGTCTACCTTGACTTGTCTGCTGAGGAACCGCTACACATCAGCTACAGAACTCATGTGTCTACAAGGCATGGCTATTCAACATCCATTTCAGCTCTCGTTATCACTGACTGTAATGTTTGCAGTTCATTGCCACCCAACTCCCACCTTATGAGTTTTCTTCTTTATAGGCCTGCCAGTTGTGCATCTGGCAAAGTTTGCTCGAGCCCACAGAAGGTTATGCCATAATGAATCTGATAGGAGTGTATTCTACGCCGCACTAAGCAAGATCGTTCCATCAGCGAAAGGATTTCTCCTGGCGCAATGATGTCCACATCTCCTCCCTCCAGCATGCCCTTTAAATATGCTGTGGGTGACACTTCTGGACTAGGGCGCTCAGCGATGGGTTGTAGTCTGTGCTCCTGTTATTAAGAGATAGACGAAGTTGCAGGGCGAGAGATTAAAGGGATAGCAACTAAAGGCAAAGTTGCCCCTACGCCCGTGGAGAGCTTGGGTGGCAAAATTGCAGGCTGCGCAACAAGGGGTTTGCCCTCTTCATTTTGGACACAAAACTTAAGAACAGAACAAAGAGTGAAGGGGTGAACCTCAGCGCTCTGGGGAAAAAACACTCTTGCTTGCAAGCGCCTTGAAACCTGAGCGACCAGCGCTGGTCTACTCCGCAAAGATAAATGTTATGTACTGAAGTTCTCACCCTGGGCCAGCAGGGGGATACTGTAGATAGTTATGCAAATAAGGGATTGAAAGTGACGTTCAGTGATTGGATAGTTACAGAAAATGGTTACTGTTGCGTTGTAGTGGAGCTCTATATAAGCAGGCTGACTGAACCCTTCAGTTCAGTTCTGTCCTGGCCTGTGAATAAACAAGAGCTGTTTGAAGAATCGCTGTGTCGTCTGATATGTTCACCCACAACTTAACAATAAAGAATTAAAAACACTGACTGCATCCCCGGAGCAAGTAAAAAAAGCCAAGGATGTATGTAAAGGGGAAAGCAGCTACCACGAAAAATCATCAAAAAACGTGAGGGACGGTGAAGGGGCTCTACCTCAAGGCAATTGTTAAACTGTAAACTATACTGTGAAAATAAGTCTGAAAGAAATCCAAATTGCACTCCAAGTGAAAATAAATTTAATCTACTTTAACCAGAATATAAAAAAGAACAAGCATAAAAGAGGGGGAAGGGCGAGAAAGCTGTCTCAGTTTTGGGGATGGTGGTGGGGGGCGTGTGAGGAGGGGGGAAATCCCCTTGTGACAAGACTAATCCTTGCAGTACTGCAAAACATGTGGTTAAAGTCTTCAAGGTGCAACGAGACTGTTGTTTTTACACGACACGACTTTGGCATGCAACGGTGATTGGTCACTGTGAATGAGCGGGTGCTTGGTGTACACACATTTTTATTGAAGGCGCCATTAACCCCCACATGATTGCTGGGAGTAAAGCAACTTGCAGGAAGACACTTGAGCCAGTGGGAGGAGAGACAGACAAAAAGGCAACTCTTCTTTCCTTGCTGACACCTTCTTGAGTAACTTACCTGCAGATTGTTTTTCTCATAGGCTTTACTTCCTTCCTGCTTCATGTTAGCATTGGACCTGTTTCATCTTAGCACTGAACTCCATCATGGCCACATATAATAGCTTGGTACTCATAACGGCTTTGGGACACGGGGGGCGCTGTGGGTTAAACCACAGAGCCTAGGACTTGCCGATCAGAAGGTCGGCGGTTCGAATCCCCGCGACAGGGTGAGCTCCCGTTGCTCGGTCCCTGCTCCTGCCCACCTAGCAGTTCGAAAGCACGTCAAAGTGCAAGTAGATAAATAGGTACCACTCCGGCAGGAAGGTAAACGGCGTTTGCGTGCGCTGCTCTGGTTTGCCAGAAATGGCTTAGTCATGCTGGCCACATGACCCAGAAGCTGTACACCGGCTCCCTTGGCCAATAAAGCAAGATGAGCGCCGCAACCCCAGAGTCGGCCACGACTGGACCTAACGGTCAGGGGTCCCTTTACTGCTACCAGGAGTAAGAAATCTTATCTTTCCTTAGTTCTTTCAGCCAGCAGTTTTAGCAGACTATTTATTTCAGCTCTCCAGCTTGCCATATATACCAAACTCCAACAACGATGACCCATGCACAAATTTTTCCACAGGTAAGCTATCTGCGCTCATTTAGCAAAATAAGGCGGGGGGGGGGGGGAATTGCCACGACCTTCCGAAGGCTGCTCTTTCCAATTGCATTTAAATGATTTGTGGAAAACATTAAATAAGGCACCTACAGCAGCCTGAAGGCACTGGGTTGTCCTAGGCAGTTCTCAGTTGCTTTGTCGCTGCGTGGAAACTAGAATGAAAAACATTTGAGACTTTTAGTTTAGAGAAAGTGCAAGTACTGTAAGGGGTGGCACGATAGAAATGTTTAAATTACGCAAGGCCTGGAGAGACTGCAGCCATTTCCAAGTGTCCTTATTTTCCAGGGACAGCCCCGGATTTACAGAAGCCCATCCCGGTTTCTGATCCTGGAATGCCCCGCTTTTCCTTAGGGCGTCCCTATTTTCATCAGAGAAATGTTGGAGGGTATGAGAATGGGTAGAGAAAAGCGTTTCTCCCTCTCTCCAGAACTTGTGCAAATCCAAGGACGCTGAAAGTTGGAAGTCAGGGCAGATTTTTAAAAGCCCATTGAGTCCAGCGTCCTGTTCTCAACATGGCCAACCAGATACCCATGGAAAACATGCGCAAGCAGGGCCCAAGAGCACACTCTCCATGGTTTCTGGCAACTAGTATTCAGAACTGTGGAGGCAGAAGACAGCCATTGTGCTAGAAGAAGAAGAGTTTGGATTTGATATCCCGCTTTATCACTCCCCGCAAGGAGTCTCAAAGCGGCAAACATTCTCCTTTCCCTTCCTCCCCCACAACAAACACTCTGTGAGGTGAGTGAGGCTGAGAGACTTCAGAGAAGTGTGACTGGCCCAAGGTCACCCAGCAGCTGCATGTGGAGGAGCAGGGAAGCGAACCCGGTTCACCAGATTACGAGACTACCGCTCTTAACCACTACACCACACTGGCTCCCATTGATATTTATCTAATCCCCTTTTAAAACCAACAAAGTCGGTAGCCATCACGACACACAGCCGGCATGAATTCCATAGCTTAACTATTTGATTGCTATCATGTGTTATTACGTCTCCATCCCACCTTTCTTCCAAGCCCTAACCTATAAAGCCCTAAATGGCCTCGGACCAGTATACCTGAAGGAGCGTCTCCACCTCCATCGTTCTGCCCGGACACTGAGGTCCAGCACCGAGGGCCTTCTGGCAGTTCCCTCCCTGCGAGAAGCCAAGTTACAGGGAACCAGGCAGAGGGCCTTCTCGGTAGTGGCACCCACCCTGTGGAACGCCCTCCCACCAGATGTCAAAGAGAAAAATAACTACCAAACTTTTGGAAGACATCTGAAGGCAGCCCTGTTTAGGGAAGCTTTTAATGTTTAATAGGTTATTGTATTTTGGTGTTCTGTTGGAAGCCGCCCAGAGTGGCTGGGGAAACCCAGCCAGATGGGCGGGGTATAAATAATAAATTATTATTATTATTAGGAGCTCAACGTGGCAAACCTGCTTGGTCTCCCCACATCTTATCCTCACAACAACCCTGTGAGGTAGGTTAGGTTGAAAGACAGTGACTGGCCCAAGGCCACCCAGCGAGCTTCACGGCTGAGGGGGGATTTGAACCCTGGCCTCCCAGGTCCTAGTCCAACACTCTAACCACTGCACCACACTGCCTGCAGGCGCTGTGTGATGAAGCACTTTCTTTTATCTGTCCTGAATCTTCCAAGAGTCATCTTCATTGTGATAGGAGAAAGGGGGAGAAAAACCCTTTCTGGACCCACTTTATGTTTTTATACATTTCTATTGTGTTGCTTTTTACTCGCCTTTTCTCTAAACCAAAACAAACAAACAAACAAACAAACAAACAAACCAAAAACAGCAAATGCTATAACCTTTCCTCATAGGGGAGCTGGTCATCCCATTTATCATTT